>NC_092418.1:15319249-15642749 GCF_040894005.1 Engystomops pustulosus
ATGAGGGGGTGACACAAGAGCTTACAGTCTATGAGGATGAGGGGGCGACAAGAGCTTACAGTCTATGAGGATGAGGAGGTGACACAAGAGCTTACAGTCTATGAGGATGAGGGGGTGACACAAGAGCTTACAGTCTATGAGGATGAGGGGGTGACACAAGAGCTTACAGTCTATGAGGATGAGGGGGTGACACAAGAGCTTACAGTCTATGAGGATGAGGGGTGACACAAGAGCTTACAGTCTATGAGGATGATGGGTGACACAAGAGATTACAGTCTATGAGGATGAGGGGGGACACAAGAGCTTACAGTCTATGAGGATGAGGTGATGACACAAGAGCTTACAGTCTATGAGGATGAGGGGGGACACAAGAGCTTACAGTCTATGAGGATGAGGGGGTGACACAAAAGGTTACAGTCTATGAGGATGAGGGGGTGACACAAGAGCTTACATTCTATGCGGATGACGGGCTGACACAAAAGCTTACAGTCTATGAGGATGAGGAGGTGACACTAGAGCTTACAGTCTATGAGGATGAGCGGGTGACACAAGAGCTTACAGTCTATGAGGATGAGGGGGGTGACACAAGAGCTTACAGTCTATGAGGATGAGGGGGGTGACACAAGAGCTTACAGTCTATGAGGATGAGGGGGTAACACAAGAGCTTACAGTCTATGAGGATGAGGGGGCGACAAGAGCTTACAGTCTATGAGGATGAGGGGGTGACACAAGAGCTTACAGTCTATGAGGATGAGGGGTGACACAAGAGCTTACAGTCTATGAGGATGAGGGGGTGACACAAGAGCTTACAGTCTATGAGGATGAGGGGGACACAAGAGCTTACAGTCTATGAGGATGAGGGGGTGACACAAGAGCTTACAGTCTATGAGGATGAGGGGGTGACACAAGAGCTTACAGTCTATGAGGATGAGGGGGTGACACAAGAGCTTACAGTCTATGAGGATGAGGAGGTGACACAAGAGCTTACAGTCTATGAGGATGAGGGGGCGACAAGAGCTTACAGTCTATGAGGATGAGGGGGACACAAGAGCTTACAGTCTATGAGGATGAGGGGGGGACACAAGAGCTTACAGTCTATGAGGATGAGGGGGTGACACAAGAGCTTACAGTCTATGAGGATGAGGGGGTGACACAAGAGCTTACAGTCTATGAGGATGAGGGGGTGACACAAGAGCTTACAGTCTATGAGGATGAGGAGGTGACACAAGAGCTTACAGTCTGAGGATGAGGGGGGGACACAAGAGCTTACAGTCTATGAGGGGTGACACAAGAGCTTACAATCTATGAGGATGAGGGGGTGACACAAGAGCTTACAGTCTATGAGGATGAGGGGGTAACACAAGAGCTTACAGTCTATGAGGATGAGGGGGTGACACAAGAGCTTACAGTCTATGAGGATGAGGGGGCGACAAGAGCTTACAGTCTATGAGGATGAGGAGGTGACACAAGAGCTTACAGTCTATGAGGATGAGGGGGTGACACAAGAGCTTACAGTCTATGAGGATGAGGGGGTGACACAAGAGCTTACAGTCTATGAGGATGAGGGGGTGACACAAAAGGTTACAGTCTATGAGGATGAGGGGTGACACAAGAGCTTACAGTCTATGAGGATGATGGGTGACACAAGAGATTACAGTCTATGAGGATGAGGGGGGACACAAGAGCTTACAGTCTATGAGGATGAGGTGATGACACAAGAGCTTACAGTCTATGAGGATGAGGGGGGACACAAGAGCTTACAGTCTATGAGGATGAGGGGGTGACACAAAAGGTTACAGTCTATGAGGATGAGGGGGTGACACAAGAGCTTACATTCTATGCGGATGACGGGCTGACACAAAAGCTTACAGTCTATGAGGATGAGTGGGTGACACAAGAGCTTACAGTCTATGAGGATGAGGGGGGTGACACAAGAGCTTACAGTCTATGAGGATGAGGGGGGTGACACAAGAGCTTACAGTCTATGAGGATGAGGGGGTAACACAAGAGCTTACAGTCTATGAGGATGAGGGGGCGACAAGAGCTTACAGTCTATGAGGATGAGGGGGTGACACAAGAGCTTACAGTCTATGAGGATGAGGGGGTGACACAAGAGCTTACAGTCTATGAGGATGAGGGGGTGACACAAGAGCTTACAGTCTATGAGGATGAGGGGGACACAAGAGCTTACAGTCTATGAGGATGAGGAGGTGACACAAGAGCTTACAGTCTATGAGGATGAGGGGGTGACACAAGAGCTTACAGTCTATGAGGATGAGGGGGTGACACAAGAGCTTACAGTCTATGAGGATGAGGAGGTGACACAAGAGCTTACAGTCTATGAGGATGAGGGGGGGACACAAGAGCTTACAGTCTATGAGGATGAGGAGGTGACACAAGAGCTTGTATAATGGTCCAGCCATTTTTTATGAGGGAACAGAATAAAATAATTTAAATAAAGAGGATTCTGCGTGAACCAGTCATCAGCCGCATCTCATATACAGAGACTAAGGTGAATGTGACTGTGGAGAATCCTGGAGCTTGGTATCTGGTGTTTGCCGGATAACAGGGAGGAGGACACATGACGGGTTACCAAAGACAGAGTTGGAGTTACAGGCAGTTAATGAGTGTGATAAATCTGCCTCAAGAAATACTGGTAGGTTTAAAGCTTTGGAGGTTGGGTATTAGTCTGATAGTCCAGGGAAGGGCATTCCAGAGGATTGGTGCAGCTCGGGAGATGTCCTGGAGACGTGAGTGAGAGGTTCGAATTAGCGTGGAGATCAATCTGATAACACTGGCAGATGGAAGAGCACGGGTTGGGTGATAGACGGAGAGGAGAGGTAGGTAGGTGCAGCATTGTGCAGAGCTTTGTGCATGAGTCTCCTGGTGTATCCTGGGCACCGTCTATTGGTTCTCTTCCCGTGTTTGTTGTGAGTTTTGGGTGATATCATCTCCTGGTAATTGGAATCAGATGGACATAAGCACAAGATCCTGACGTCCCGTGTATCCCAGCCCCTTCTCCCAGTAACCGCAGGCCCAGGCATCGTGGGAGCATCCGACTGGGTTAATAGTGGACTCTGTATCTTCAGCTGCTTCCCATGGACTTGTGTCTCCAGGAAGTATGGGGGATGGGTCTGTCCCCGAATGGTTAAATTACCACACAGCCCATATATAAATAGAGTAAATGACAGGCGCTCCCTGGACGCTGCACATTCATTTATAGGATTTCATGACGTTACTGATGTATCACTGCAAGGTCTGTAGGGAGGTACAAGATCCAACCTGTCATGTCACATTATATGAAGAAAGTAGTAACTGCCCCCAGTGCTATGTATTGTCCCTGGAGAGACGTGTAATCAGACCTGTGACTTGTCAGTAGCTGTAGGCCCATGAAATATGGATTTATATTGCACGATTAGGGACATGTCCTCACACTGCTGTGCTCTGTGCTCCCTACATACAGCTGCTCCACATCCACTTTTCTCCTGGTGATGACTGTATCCTGCAACAATATGTGCATGGAGCAGAGGCAAGAAATGTTAGGCTGTTCATTGCAGTAAGCACAGAGCACAGCAGTGTGAGGAATCGTCTACAATCCTGCAACATAAATCCCTATCTCCCAGTCGTGCTGCGCACACGCTGATCTGCACTTTATACACACAGCCGCTTTTATGAAAGTTTGTGTCAAAGTGTCATTTTTCATCAATAATCACTGCTGGTGGCAACAAGTGTGACAAGCGCCACACCTCACCATGTGTCCAGGTCATAGGTCGCACTACCTAACTAACCCCTCACTGCAGCCCCCTATTACTATACAGTGTGTCAGGGCAGTGTCCCCTGTGCTTTGGGTCGTCTTGTATCATCCAGTGGTTTCTCTTAAGGTTCTGAATGGCCGCCCTTAAAGAGAACCCGTCAGGCAAAATAACCCCCCTAAACTAAATATATTTTCATAAACTGCCATTAGAGAGCATTGCCTCTATCCCTTCATTGTCCCTCTACATGCCTGTACACCTAAGCAATGAGGTCCTAAAGCTGTATGCAAATTACCTGTGAAATGTCCAATGAAGCATTAGCATATTCAAGCTGTCCACTCTATTCATGAGTGGGAGGCACAGCCACACCCCCAGTGCATGACTGACAGCCTGTGTAATGGTGTGAGGCTGTATAATGATGTGCTTCCTGGTGCTGGTGGCCACGCCCCCTGCAGCCTGTGTGTACATGTGTGTGTATAGGAGAGATACAGCAGCTCCAGGCAGCCTGTGTGTGCATGTGTGTGTGTGTATAGGAGAGATACAGCAGCTCCAGGCAGCCTGTGTGTGCATGTGTGTGTATAGGACAGATACAGCAGCTCCAGGCAGCCATGTTACAGCAGAACATGTCAGATTCATGTGTAGCTGATGTCTGTGTCTCTCACCTGTATATTAGGAGGATGCAGCATGTCAGCAGATGCAGCACACACACTAGCCATGCTTTACTATACATTACACACAGACATGAGCAGGGGGAGGAGAGGGGAGGGGTAACAGGGGTGACATCACTGCCTCTGACCATGTGACCAGCCTCATTTACATAATAAAGAATAGATGATTTTATAATGATTAATGTATGAAATAACTAGATAAAGGCTGGGATGGGATCCTTGTGAGCTGCTCCAACACGTAGTAGTGACAGGACAAGTGACACAGACCTGATGACAGGTGTCCTTTAAATTCTTCTAGAAAATGTACAGGAATTTACTTCACAAATACAAGCCCCAGGTCTCGCAGCAGTCATGGACCCCAAACTATGCTGCTCCCTCCACCAGGCTTCACACTTGTGCTGAGGGTTCTGCCTCGGTTCTTCTGGTTTCGAGAATTTATGCTCCATGAAGCCTTTTGCCCAGACGTTTCCTGAAATGAGCCACAATGTTGTATTTGGACATCAACTTCTTCCTTTGTGGTGGCCATTCCTGTCCACTGCATGGTGGTGGACAGGGGTTTCCTCTTATTTTAGGACTGCCTCTTGTCTTCTCAGGACTGTACCTACTCCAGCTCTTTGGGTCTCCAGAACCCGTCTTCTTAGATCTCCTAAAATGTATTCCGCAAGAGGCAAAGCTGTCTCTGACCAAGAGCGGCTTTGTCACACCGTGTAAAATGTACAACAATGTATCTTCTACACACAAGCGTCGCCATGCAGCGAAGGGTGGGTATAGGTCGATAAAAATTCTAAATTGCAACTGAAATGTAACGTGAAGAAATTGAGCTTGTGCAAAAAAAGTTATGGTATGGTCTGTGACAAAAATCCAAGCACCCCGACCTCTGCATGCCCTCCACTAACTGACCCATTCCCTTATGTCATGCCGTCAGGTCTGAGGCCACTCATTGGCCAAAGCGAGTCCCGGGACCTTGGGAAATATCTTAGAAACCCCTTTAACATACTCTGTCTATAGCAGCTAGCGGTGGGATCTGTACAATGCAGTCTGCAGCAGCCAGGACTTCAGAGCGAGCTGTAGGTGTTTGCTGCACTCGCAGATTAGACCCACAATCCTATAGACTGTATTGTTTCATACACGTGCATCGTAAAACCTACTCAAGGATAAAGATTTGTCTGTCTGCTGTCAACACTAGGGGGCGCTCTATAGTGTAAACAGGATATAGAGGACCAGGCTCCACCTAGTGGTTGTCACCAGCTACAGACTTGACAGAACCTTAAGTATTAGGCATGAAAGAAAGATCTGCCCCAGTTTTTCCAGGATTTCCAGCTCTTGGCTCGCTGTTATGCCCCCTGGAGTTTGCAGATTTCCCGTAAGCCCTTTCTATGCTTCAATGTGGGATGAACCAACATGGTTTTACGCTGAATTTCAAGATCTGCCAGTAACGTTCCGGAGTCATCGTCCTCTTCCTTCACGTTTATAAATCCTCTTCAGATGTTCCTTATGTCTGATGGTGCCAGTGTATGTCCCAGCTACTGGCAGGACCCCCAGTGTTAACCTGCTGTGCACCTCGCTATGTGCTATGGAGGGAGTATGTGATTGTGTTACTTCCACCTCCTATTGTTGTACGTTCCGGATTGTAGGAGAGTTGGGTGGAGGTGATGTGTGTGGTATAATGGCCACGTCGCTCGTATGTTTTCGGGGGATGTTTCGGATCCTGGATGCTCCTGCCAGGAGCTAGGGAGTTAAACCCTGATGTCATTCCTTCACCTCCATCTGGTCCTGGTAGCAGAAGCAGCTGTTCCTGGCGTCTGGGAGCGTCGCCCTCCTCTGGTAGCTGCTGTGTGTAATTACACTGGAAAATCGCTCCCCGTAAACTCCTCAAAAAACGCCTCTTTGAACCTCTTCCCGACCATTCTTGGGCAAATTGCAGCAAAATGTGAGCGCGCTCTCTCCTGATATGGGCAGGGTCTACACTTGGGGTCATGACGCCCCATTCCCAGCGCTAAACACGGATTACTGCCCGTAACTCCAGCCCGCTGGCTGCTGGTAGCTATACGAAGCCTTTCATCTGCCCTCACACTCATCGGCTCTCACTGCCTGGTACTCCTGGCCGCTGCTCGGGTTATTCCCAGGGCACTCACACTTGATGTTACTTTGGGGAATCTCTTTTAGGTAATTGTCCTGGACTACAACGGAGGAGGTTCATGTGTACTCGCCTCGGGAAGACTTTCTAGTGAGCCCATATAATGGCAGCATTGCTCATGGATGTTCGGCTTTCTGCTGCTGTAGCCCTTTAATTAAAGGGCTATTCCATTTACATAATATATGACTTGTTCTTTTAACCATCTCTATACTGCGCACGTCTGTGCTCTCAGGCTCGGTGTTGTGTGTCTTTGCTCTGGTCCTATTATTACTTTATCACTGTCAGGCCTCCCGTGTCCCAAGGCCCCAATCCCTGACCCCCCACTGCCTGTGGGAAGCCTAAGCCTCAGACTCTATTCTCAAACATTCCTAAATTTGGATATAAACCACCACTACCACTGGCAACCGGCCTAATTGGTCCGTTACTTGTGCTTTTTGGAGAGGGCCAATGTCCTTGAGCTCAGTGACATCCAGTGCACGGCTTCCTGTGACAAAGGACGTGGAAACCAGATGATAGTAAGTGAATAGTAGAGCTGGATGTGAGGCCTGACAAGTAGTTATCACTCCTGGCATCGGGGACTATGGTGGTCGCACAAGAGTTGATGTTGCCCGTGTAGGAGACCCTTCTGTGCCCTTATACATGAGGAGCTTTTCCATCTATACAGTCAGGAGCAGCAGCGCATTGGTCCTTGCTTATAGCCGAGGGTCGGGTACATTGCGTTACACAGCCGGCTTGTATTATCACAGGGGTAGGGAGCGGTTTCTTGGAATAGTCTCCGTGGTGGCAGAGTGAAGCCCCCTGCACACGTCTTCACTTACGAAACAGAAGCGGAATTGCACAACGCGAGGAATGAGGACGATAACACCTGGAGACAGTCAGCAGGCGGCCAGCGCTAGTCCATCAGCCTGGTCTGCTGCATCGCCTGCTTGTTAAAGGGGCGGTGATGAGTCTTTCCTCTGTGCTGACCAGGTGAATGTCATGTCTTTTGCTCTCTGTTATCAGCCACACAGAGACTGGTGACCACTTAATTATTATAGGAATATTCCTTATTGATGTCTTGTCCATAGACTGATCAGGGGACTGTAGTTACTCTAATTGGCCACTACACTGAGAACGTGGTCGCCAGTCTCTTCTCTGCTCATTATATGTAGAACACAAGGATGGGTCATAACCATCAATAACCTGGACAATCCCTTTAAAGGAGCTGACCCAAATATTACATGTAATCAGCATGGTCATTGATCGGGGTCTGACCTCTGTGACCCCCATAAAAAGCCCAGGGTGGGAGGTGTATTCTCTTTCCACTCCAGTAAATGAATTTGCAGCTCCTGATCACATGGGACCTGACCATCTCTGAGCAACAGGACCCCCGTACTCTGGGCTGGCAATTGTAACCCTGGTGATTTTATCACTTTTTTGGGAATACCCCTTTACCATTGCATTTGTCAGACTTCTGGCCACATCGGATGAAGAATATTTGTTGGGCAATTCACCTCCGAGGTTGTGGCTCTGGCCAAAGTGGGGCGTCACAACGTGGCCATCCGTGTGATGGAGTCTATACCATCGCTTCTGTATCCAGCGTGACAAGACCCCGACTCATTCATAAGTCCCCTGACCAGACCCGCTTGACGTCTGTGTTTTTATCCTTTTTCGTACGTGATATTTTTAGGCTGCTTCGGTTTATTAATAGTCCGTGGAAATCAAATTTTTTTTTTGTTTGAACATCCTGTGATTGCAAACCGAGGCAATGAGGCAGCGTTGTGTCTATCCAGAGAACGCGCTGCCCCTCCTGCGCTGTAATGATGCTTTGTGTCGCTCTTACATTCTGAACATAGGTGAATAACAGGAAAAGGGGACCTGGTAAGATTTCTTCAAGATGTTCAGAGCGCCCTTCCCCATTTTCCTAGAGTTGTACTCCAGTCACACCCAAAGCTGCATTCAGTATTTTAGGTTGTGGGGGATAAAATGCTTGATCTGCAGAGCATCTCCTGTAAAGGTCAGACTGCAGACGCAGGTGATACAATCCTCACGCCTTATAAAGTAAGTGAAGCGCGTGCAGCGTTTTACAATCTGTTCCTGTTTATCGGAGGCCCCGGCTTACAGGCGGCTTTATAGACCCAGTAAAAGCCGTAACCTCTCCCTGCGTTCTGTCATCCGCGCTTTGTAGGTTTTATATGGTGTATTACATCATCACCGCTATAGGATCACACCACCGATACATTGCAACAGAACATCAGGTCTGCAGAGATCTGCTGATGTATAAGCGCATGGATGATGCCCTGGACTGGACGCAATCGTAGCAAATCAAACTTCATGTTTAAAAAAACCTAAATACTGTATGTTGAGTTAAAGGGAGTGTTAAACAGCTTTGAACGTACTGGGTGCCAGCATTTTTTTTTTTTTTTTTACTTCCTCACACTGCTGTGTCCTTAGCTCTCTGCACTCAACTGCTTGCAGCCCCTCCCCTCTGTTCTGAGTGGATGCTGTGCTATCCAACCTGAAGCCTGAGACAGCTTTTACAGCTTACACTCACTGAACTACAAATCCAATTTACACAGTCCGGCTGCTACTGACAATATGCACCAAGGATTAATCTGCTCTACGGTGAGCAATGCCTAACACTGGCTGGTGGGTGCACTGTCCTGCCGCCCGGCGTATCCGCCGCCCGAGGTGTTAGAAGCTGGGTTACTGATAGGATTGGTCTGCAGCAGGTTATGAATGTAGCTTTGTGCTGCAGATCAGGGCTATGATGTGGGAACCTCTGGTCCTGAAGGTCAGGGGGCTGAGTGCATTGTTCCCGCCGGCACGCTCTCAGCGCACACATACACACGGCTGTGGGATTGACATGTGTTGGCGCAGGTTCATACCTGCACTTGTCTGATCTCTCCAGCACACACTGCTCCATTCATGTGCCCCATCACCTCTATCAGAGATCTGGAAACCTTCGGTCCTTATAGCTAGAAAAGTAGGTGGGATATAAATATTCTCTGGCACGAGAGGGGTTAATGAGGGCATTGATTGGACTGGGGACATAAATATCAAAGCGTGTGGCCTGAGGGCACCAGAACTCGGTCCAGCTGGAATAGCCGGGGCCCTGGATGAGTGTGCGGTGGAGGGGCGAGCGCGTCCTCCCTCACATAATCGCCTTATAAGGACACAGACGCAGGACCCCGCTATGCCGGTGGAATCTTAACTTTTTTTTTGTGTGCGCTCGGAGCAGACAGATTAGTTAGTTATTTTGGGTATAAGGTCATGTTCCAATTACACCCTCCTTCCCAGGCATTTG
Source organism: Engystomops pustulosus (assembly GCF_040894005.1). NCBI lineage: Eukaryota > Metazoa > Chordata > Amphibia > Anura > Leptodactylidae > Engystomops > Engystomops pustulosus. Next base: position 15,329,093 of record NC_092418.1, read on the forward strand.
TTTTGGGGAAATTTAGAGAGGAGAGGGGGTGGGGGGTGGGCTGGTATTAACCCCTTCCTGACCGTAGTCTTACATCTTTTGGCCCACGCACCAGACTTCTGGGTTGGCCTTCAGCTGTCAGGACCAGTGCATGGAAAGGGTCCTCCGGCGACCCGAGACGCCCTGCACCCATGTCTCCAGTGGCTTTCCCTCAAATAGTCCCGATGTCTGGTGTACTCACTGAGCAGGAGCTCGGCTGACATTTCTTTCATACTTGATGCAGCCTCTGATTCCTGATCCGGAAGTCACTGCCTGCTCCAGCGCTTACTACAAATATGTGACAATTACTCAACAGAACCCTGTATATACTATTACTATACATGGGTACAGATGGGGGGGCCTCAAAATGTCATACACCCCCACAAGTTGTGTTCGGAAGTCCTAGGTATCATCCGGGAAGTGAAAAGCCCAAACTGTCTACAATGTATAATAAGCAGATGGTTTAGTGTAAGATTCCTCGTATGGGGGTGAAGACGTCCCCAGCCAAATCGGGGATCTGTAAACCGGATATACTGAGTCGTCCTGCTCTTAGTATTTAGTCGGTTGTCTAGTAATAGGATTGTTGTGCTGCAGTAGTAGTGTCCTCCGTATTGTCATTAGGGAAGAATGTCAGTAATGTTATGACAGCGCTATATATGGGTCACTCCGTGTCTCCCTGAGGGAAGATCCATGCACACAGCAGCGTTGTTAGCAGCATTATTGATTCCTTGCACACAGCAGTATCGCCACCACTACAATGACGCAGTACAGTAATCCGGCCAGAGGTAAGTCTACACCGTGGTCATCCCCTAGTGGCAGAGTCCTGAGCCTGGCCGTGGGTTTCCACGTTGCATCTCTTTGGGCTGAGAATAGAGGAAATACGTGCGGATCAGAGAGCTCATGTATTGCCCCGGGCATTGCTGGAGTTGTTGGTGTCGTCTCACGCTCTCCAGTCATCCATCATCTTCTTCTGTGCTGTAAAGAGGCCTCTTCCTTGAAGACCGTATCTTGACACTCTGATTAGCAAGTTCTACAACCTTCCAACTTCTGACCCTCATTGCTATGTGTTTTTTTTTTTTTGTATTTGTTTAAGTCTGTGTGTGCGTCCCCAGCATAGTGTGTATGTATGTATATATGTGTGTGTGTGTCCTATCCACACCTGACACAAACTGTCTACAAGATGTTTATCCTCTTGCTACTTTCTGACATGTCTGCTTCAGGGTGACATCACATATCATGAGAACATTCCTGATATAAATATAATCATAATACTGCCCCTATGTACAAGAATATAACTACTATAATACTGCCCCCTATGTACAGGAATATAACTACTATAATACTGCCCCCTATGTACAGGAATATAACTACTATAATACTGCCCCTATGTACAAGAATATAACTACTATAATACTGCCCCCTATGTACAGGAATATAACTACTATAATACTGCCCCCTATGTACAGGAATATAACTACTATAATACTGCCCCCTATGTACAAGAATATAACTACTATAATACTGCCCCCTATGTACAGGAATATAACTACTATAATACTGCCCCTATGTACAAGAATATAACTACTATAATACTGCCCCCTATGTACAGGAATATAACTACTATAATACTGCCCCCTATGTACAGGAATATAACTACTATAATACTACCCCCTATGTACAGGTATATAACTACTATAATACTGCCCCCTATGTACAGGAATATAACTACTATAATACTGCCCCCTATGTACAAGAATATAACTACTATAATACTGCCCCCTATGTACAAGAATATAACTACTATAATACTGCCCCTATGTACAGGAATATAACTACTATAATACTGCCCCCTATGTACAAGAATATAACTACTATAATACTGCCCCCTATGTACAGGAATATAACTACTATAATACTGCCCCTATGTACAGGAATATAACTACTATAATACTGCCCCCTATGTACAAGAATATAACTACTATAATACTGCCCCCTATGTACAAGAATATAACTACTATAATACTGCCCCCTATGTACAAGAATATAACTACTATAATACTGCCCCCTTTGTACAAGAATATAACTACTATAATACTGCCCCCTATGTACAAGAATATAACTACTATAATACTGCCCCCTATGTACAAGAATATAACTACTATAATACTGCCCCCTATGTACAGGAATATAACTACTATAATACTGCCCCCTATGTACAGGAATATAACTACTATAATGCTGCCCCCTATGTACAGGAATATAACTACTATAATGCTGCCCCCTATGTACAGGAATATAACTACTATAATACTGCCCCCTATGTACAGGAATATAACTACTATAATGCTGCCCCCTATGTACAAGAATATAACTACTATAATGCTGCCCCCTATGTACAGGAATATAACTACTATAATGCTGCCCCCTATGTACAAGAATATAACTACTATAATGCTGCCCCCTATGTACAAGAATATAACTACTATAATACTGCCCCCTATGTACAAGAATATAACTACTATAATACTGCCCCCTATGTACAGGAATATAACTACTATAATACTGCCCACTATGTACAGGAATATAACTACTATAATACTGCCCACTATGTACAGGAATATAACTACTACAATACTGCCCCCTATGTACAAGAATATAACTACTATAATACTGCCCCCTATGTACAAGAATATAACTACTATAATACTGCCCCCTATGTACAGGAATATAACTACTATAATACTGCCCTCTATGTACAAGAATATAACTACTATAATACTGCCCCCTATGTACAGGAATATAACTACTATAATACTGCCCCCTATGTACAGGAATATAACTACTATAATACTGCTCCCTATGTACAAGAATATATCTACTATAATACTGCCCCCTATGTACAAGAATATATCTACTATAATACTGCCCCCTATGTACAGGAATATAACTACTATAATACTGCCCCCTATGTACAGGAATATAACTACTATAATACTACCCCCTATGTACAGGGATATAACTACTATAATACTGCCCCCTATGTACAAGAATATAACTACTATAATACTGCCCCTATGTACAGGAATATAACTACTATAATACTGCCCCTATGTACAGGAATATAACTACTATAATACTGCCCCCTATGTACAGGAATATAACTACTATAATACTGTCTCTGTGTATAGATACAGGCGGTTATAGATGTCGCTGCGCTGTGAAGCCACAAAGTTTTAGTATCAGATGTGAGTGAATTAGAATGAAAATGGTGGGGGCTTAGTGTTTCGGGGTCTCATGTAACCAGGGATCAGTCTGCAGTCTTTCATCTTCTGTAGTAGGAGGCCGGGATGGATTACAATAATGAAAGCTTTATTCGGTGCCTCCTCCCATCTTGCTGCTCTCCTTCTCTGCTGAGCCTTGTTGTTGGCCGTAGATCTCCCTCCATGTATGAGGCCGCTGCTGCTTCCCTCCATGTCACATTTCGGGCAGGAGATGCTGATGTGTTGGAGCAGCTCATGTAATGATCTGTGTAGATGCTTCCATGCATGACCACAGGCTTGTAGCATCTGGTACCATTCACCAAACCTGTTGGACCAGTCCTGTCCACGAGCCGCTGCTTCCCCTTTGTGGCTGAAGCTGGTATCAGATTATGGTACATGGTGCACTATATGGCGTCACGTCTCTGGGATCTCCATGACTGGGAGCAGTGATCTCCCTTTTACATCGCTGCTCTGATAAAATATTTGCCTTTTCCTCTTGAATACTATTCCTTTACTCTAGAGCCACGTGTCCCTCTGAGGAATCTCGTGCCACGTACTTGGGTTGACTTAGGCTATCTAAGCTATAGATAACACAATCGCCTCATTACCGACTTACAAGGTTTAGCCGCACCTCCTGCTATGAGACCACGGCCTACCATACACATTAGAGGAATGGGAGCAGAATCCAGGTACAATGGGGACCCGGTCAGGGATGTTGGATTTCAACATGGCTCAACCTATTCCCAGAATAAGCCCAAGCTAAGCCCATTGGAAATCCTGCAATCCCGCACATATACATGTAATGTCATCTGTCTTTCTGTATCCCTGCACTAGACATCAGATTCTTCACATGACTCTCAAGGATTCCTTCCCATTGGTTGTTGTGCTACATCAGGGCAATAGACATCAGATTTTTATGTGGATTCTGGAAAATCTGATTTCATTCTTCCTGAATACTTGTAAATACTGATTTATATTCTATTTATTTAATCAATTTCCCCCAATAGTTTCAAAAGGATCACTCAAAAATCTGATTAATTCTTGGCTTTACTTTAGACATCAGATTTTTCTCTGTGCCTGTTATGAAATGCAGTAATATTTCTTAAAGTGACATATAAGGGCAGAAATATCCACAGACTGATGAGGCAATACAACCATGCCTTGTGGGTAAGTGCACTATGGGCGGAGTCTGATGTGTCCAATCTGCCTACAGAAAGCTATGACCTAAGCAGGGAGGCAGTTTTGGTCCAGGACTCCAGGGAAATTGTCTGTCTGAAAGCTTATTGGTCCTGCCCCCGCTGCACTTGAAGTCTGATTTGCATATTTGCACTTTTGATTTGCATGTTTTGGTTCCTTAGACCTAATATGTCGTCTTTTCTTTTCCAGCCCACTACCCTGCCACAGGGGACCATCAACATGAACCAGTGCACGGAGGTCCTAGACGGGGAGGGCCGCACTGGCCAGAAGTTCTCCTTATGTATCGTGACCCAAGAGGAACATTTCATCAGGGCAGAGAACAAAGAAATTATCAATGGGTGAGTGATGGCCGCATAATGCAGATACGGGTGGCTTATGGGGCGCTAACCCTAAGGCCCGGAGCTTTCAGTACACAGGCCACGTTAGGGTTTGTATGGAGGACGTGGGTATGACTACTACGTGGTATAGTGAGTACACGGGATGTACTCAGTGTTCAGCACTAGAGGCAGTGTGTGCAGGTGTGCTCCAGCCTGTGCTCCTCGTCTGCAAGCTGCTGACAATGGGGACATTGTGTCTGATGCTTTATACCTGGGAGACGCCCACAGAGATTATAACCTGCTCTGTGATGCCCAAAATACATCTGTGTATCCAGGCCGGTCATGTGAGCAGCGCGCCCACCTCTTTCTGTATGCCCAGGAGGTGACTGTAAGGTAACTGAAGACTTCATGCAAAACAATTTCTGTTATTGCCTCTTCCCCCTGAGCCCTGGTGGCCGTGGACTGGACACGTGCACCAAAAGTTTATAAATGAGACCCATAGTTTATTCGGTGATGTGCGGTAGAAATCCGGGGCTTACACTATATATGCAGTTTATGACAGCGCGTATCAGCACAAGGATTGACCTGGCTGTGGCTGATCCGCCGGTGTTTCCGTGCGTCATCAGTGGTAACGTCTTGTCCTCGCTTACAAGATCTTCCAGTCGCACCTTATAGATCATGTCGTCAGATGTGCTGCAAATATCAACAGATCTCAGCCTGTTTTGTCTGTTTTTCACATTTTTTGGTTTGCCAGGACACATTAGCCGCTCTGTGCCCCGAGCAGCGCCCCCTCTCAGAGCCACTTTACTCTCTCCCCTCTGCTTGAGATGCTTCACCACACGTTATATAAATCCTGCGCATCTCTTACCATGGTCGGATGTTCCCATGTAAATTCTTCCAGGAGTCTCCTTTTCCTAAAGTTGAAGAGACGGCTGACTGCTCTCTCCTCCTCTGCATCCCCTCCCCGGCTAATCCTTAGCTCTTTCTTCTACAGTTTTTTTTCATCTCCCCTCAAAGGGAACCTGCCATCAGAATTTGGCCTAATAAACTGCTATTAGTATATTATCAGGCAGTGTAACACCTTCTAGTTTGTTTCTTTCATGGTCCAGTTTGGTGGCATCATCCAGAAAATCAACTTTGAAGTGAGATGTAAATTGATTGTAGAAAGTCAAGGAGGCGGAGAGTAACACTGAAGTCAAGGCGGGGGCTCTGAACGTCTCCTCCTCTGTGATTGACCTGGCGCATCGGACTTCAGGAGATCTGGTTAGTGATGTCTCTGGAGGCAGGACCATCAAATACAGTGATGGGGACTTTCTAAGGAAGAGAGAGCTTGACTTCAGTGTTAAAAATCTCGACCTCTGTCTTTATACAACTTATTTACATCTCACTTCAAAGTTGAGTTTCTGTACAATGCCACCCCACTGGACCACGGAAGAATCTGTTGAGCCTTCTTTGGCGGCTCTGTCTTGGCGCGCTCGCCTTCTTTGGCGGCTCTGTCTTGGCGCGCTCGCCTTCTTTGGCGGCTCTGTCTTGGCGCGCTCGCCTTCTTTGGCGGCTCTGTCTTGGCGCGCTCGCCTTCTTTGGCGGCTCTGTCTTGGCGCGCTCGCCTTCTTTGGCGGCTCTGTCTTGGCGCGCTCGCCTTCTTTGGCGGCTCTGTCTTGGCGCGCTCGCCTTCTTTGGCGGCTCTGTCTTGGCGCGCTCGCCTTCTTTGGCGGCTCTGTCTTGGCGCGCTCGCCTTCTTTGGCGGCGCTGTCTTGGCGCGCTCGCCTTCTTTGGCGGCTCTGTCTTGGCGCGCTCGCCTTCTTTGGCGGCTCTGTCTTGGCCGCTCTTTTATCCACCCATCCTCGCTAGCTATACTTTGCATGTGTACTCCTTTCTGCTTTCCCCTTTCGTCTGTTCTGTCTTTTTGCTTCCTCTTTTCTTATGCTGCTCTTTTGTTGTCGGCAAAGAAAGGAATAATCCGACTTCTTTCTCTTCCTTTTGTACACTCTCAATTTACTTCTACTGCAGCTTTTGTTTTGTCGTCCTATGTTTTCTATCCATATGTTATTGTATGTAAAAATCCTGAACTCCATCTTCATTCACAGTTGGTTTTGGACAATATAAGTTTCTGTCGAACTGTTGCTTTAATATGTTATTACAGTATCACTGTATTTTCCCATATTACTGTGTCTAAAAACAGACGTACATCACTTATATCACTGTACAACTCAGATTCACCATTTTGAATTCTTAAAAAGATTTTCATAGGAGGGTTACCGGAGGTCACAAAGGTTATCCTCCAATTCTCCCACAAGCAAAGTATAATAGTTATATTCCTGTACATAGGGGGCAGTATTATAGTAGTTATATTCCTGTACATAGGGGGCAGTGTTATAGTAGTTATATTCTTGTACATAGGGGGCAGTATTATAGTAGTTATATCCTTGTACATAGGGGGCAGTATTATAGTAGTTATATTCCTGTACATAGGGGGCAGTGTTATAGTAGTCATATTCTTATACATAGGGGACAGTATTATAGTAGTTATATTCCTGTACATAGGGGGCAGTATTATAGGAGTTATATTCTTGTACATAGGGGGCAGTATTATAGTAGTTATATTCCTGTACATAGGGGGCAGTATTATAGTAGTTATATTCTTATACATAGGGGGCAGTATTATAGTAGTTATATTCCTGTACATAGGGGGCAGTATTATAGTAGTTATATTCCTGTACATAGGGGCAATATTATAGTAGTTATATTCTTGTACATAGGGGGCAGTATTATAGTAGTTATTTTCTTGTACATAGGGGGCAGTATTATAGTAGTTATATTCTTGTACATAGGAGGCAGTATTATAGTAGTTATATTCCTCTACATAGGGGGCAGTAGTATAGTTGTTATATTCTTGTACATAGGGGGCAGTATTATAGTAGTTATATTCTTCTACATAGGGGCAGTATTATAGTAGTTATATTCTTGTACATAGGGGGCAGTATTATAGTAGTTATATTCCTCTACATAGGGGGCAGTAGTATAGTTGTTATATTCCTCTACATAGGGGGCAGTAGTATAGTTGTTATATTCCTCTACATAGGGGGCAGTAGTATAGTAGTTATATTCTTGTACATAGGGAGCAGTATTATAGTAGTTATATTCCTGTACATAGGTGGCAGTATTATAGTAGTTATATTCCTGTACATAGGGGGCAGTATTATAGTAGTTATATTCTTGTACATAGGGGGCAGTATTATAGTAGTTATATTCTTGTACATAGGGGGCAGTATTATAGTAGTTATATTCCTGTACATAGGGGGCAGTATTATAGTAGTTATATTCTTGTACATAGGGGGCAGTATTATAGTAGTTATATTCCTGTACATAGGGGGCAGTATTATAGTAGTTATATTCTTGTACATGGGGGGCAGTATTATAGTAGTTATATTCTTGTACATAGGGGGCAGTATTATAGCTGTTATATTCTTGTACATGGGGGGCAGTATTATAGTAGTTATATTCTTGTACATAGGGGGCAGTATTATAGTAGTTATATTCTTGTACACAGGGAGCAGTATTATAGTAGTTATATTCCTGTACATAGGGGGCAGTATTATAGTAGTTATATTCTTGTACATAGGGGGCAGTATTATAGTAGTTATATTCTTGTACATAGGGGGGCAGTATTATAGTAGTTATATTCCTGTACATAGGGGGCAGTATTATAGTAGTTATATTCCTGTACATAGGGGGCAGTATTATAGTAGCTATATCACTGTACATAGGGGGCAGTATTATAGTAGTTATATTCCTGTACATAGGGAGCAGTATTATAGTAGTTATATTCTTGTACGTAGGGGGCAGTATTATAGTAGTTATATTCTTGTACATAGGGGGCAGTATTATAGTAGTTATATTCCTGTACATAGGGGGCAGTATTATAGCTGTTATATTCTTGTACATAGGGAGCAGTATTATAGCTGTTATATTCTTGTACATAGGGAGCAGTATTATAGTAGTTATATTCTTGTACATAGGGGGCAGTATTATAGTAGTTATATTCTTGTACATAGGGATCAGTATTATAGTAGTTATATTCTTGTACATAGGGGGCAGTATTATAGCAGTTATATTCTTGTACATAGGGGGCAGTATTATAGTAGTTATATTCTTGTACATAGGGGGCAGTATTATAGCAGTTATATTCTTGTACATAGGGGGCAGTATTATAGTAGCTAAGCCATTGCTGTACCTATGAAGCTGCTGGTAAAATGACCTTCTTATTGTACCACATGTGATCTATTTGCTGGTGACAGGTGGCTGGAGATGCTCGTCGTTTACCCCAAGACCAACAAGCAGAATCAGAAGAAGAAGAGAAAAGTGGAACCCCCCACTCCACAGGTAAGAGAACAGTTGGCAGAACCTCCAGTACTTTTTATGATGTCTAACACAAATCATTTTGCTGCTCTGCATTTTGGAATATGTAAGATGACTGCTCCCCGTATGTCCGATCATTTTTGCTTTTCATACAATTACCTTTTCTTATCTTTAATCTTTTGCATCAAATTTACGTCTCAGGAGCCCGGACCCGCCAAAATGGCAGCGACCAGCGCAGGAATACCTAGTGCAGAAAAGGTGCCAGCCACTAAATCCACCCTCTGGCAGGAGGAGGCGAAGGGTAAGGACGGGCAGGAGAGCAGCAGCGGCGGCAGCAGTCCCATCCAGAGTCCAGTCCACATGCCCTCTTCCCCAAATCAGCCGGCACCAGACAGCAAAGCCGGTCAGTTTGTTGTTGCTTTGTTACTCTATGGTCACAGTGTATTACATACAGTATATACAATGTGATGTCGCCTTCCTCCATATTAGACGGATCATTGGTGAATGGAGACCGCGTCGATGGTGGGCGCAAAACTCGAGTGGAAAGCGGCTATTTCTCATTAGAGAAGACTAAAGACTTGAAATCTGAGGAACAACCTTTACAGACCCCGCCATCACCTTCCACCCCCGATGCCCCCACCAGGTATAGTGTCCACAATGCATTCGAGCAGGAGCAAGACCCCTTTTCCCCCCCAGGTAATAGGGACTGGCAGCCACAAGAACCTCATAACAACCACCGGACACCAGCGGCCCCTCTTCACGTTGCCAATCGGGAGTACGTCATGCTGGCAGATGTACCCCGAGCGCGCCGGATCACTCACAGGGAGCTTTTCCAGGTAGAGCGGAAACGACTGGAACAGAAAACCCGGGCGCGGAGCCCTGGCAGGGAGGAAGTGGCGCGGCTCTTTGGCCAGCAAAGGAGGTGAGTCTTCTGTGCAGATTTGCTGCATTTCTTCTTGTTAAAAGCGACTGAAATGTATTTTTTATTGTTTCCGGGTGGATCCTGCTCTTGTGGGAATTTCTGTGACCTCCTCAGCTGTTACAAAACTACAACTCCCAGCATGGAAAGTCTCCGGTTGGGACGGTTTGCAGCAGCTGGAGAACCACAAGTTACAAAAGAAAGCAGCCTGTGCCTAACCAGTGTGTGAGAGACTACAATTCCCAGCATTCCCTGCGTATGGTGATTTTATCTATGCTGGAAAGGCCTCAGCTGCTGATTACTGATATATGTGCACGTGCACCCGACTTACTGAGAAGGTTAAAGGAACCTGTCAGCAGGTGCAGCTGTGTAGACTTTAATCCTTGTTGGATACTGACCCTGGAGAGATGTGTAATCAGACCTTTGTATATATTATTAGTAGCAGCAGGACTGTGAGATTCGGGTTTATACTCCAGGATTGTGCTGAAGGTATGTCCTCACACTGCTGTGCTTGACCTGATGTTTGGGAGCCCCTTACTGCTGAGTGATTGCTGTAGTATTTCCCCAGAAGCCTACTCTGAGGGCATGAGCCTTCAGTTATAGTTCCAGAATTTAAATTCACAGTCCTGCTGCTACTAATAGCATACACAGCAGCTTGGTTACACAAAGTGTCTGTACGGTAACACCTCCTGACACAATTGGCATGTAACTACTTCTCCCCGGCCGTACTAACCCACTGACTCCTACAGAGCGCTACTAACTCAGTAACTTCACCTACCTTTCCGTACTAACCCTATGATAACCTCTCATGTTCCATCCCATTCGCTTTACTAACACGGCAACTGCTGTTGCATTGCACCCCCATAACTGGCTTTTCGGGTACTGGGGGTCTGCAGATCCCGGCCATCTGGAAGAGAGACCCCAGCTTGACCTTAGGCTTCCACGGAGGGTCTGTAGAGTGAGTACAGTCACGTCACCTAACAGCTCAGTCACATATAGAGGGGCAGAATAGTGGGGTTTTTTAGGAGGGGTTTGGAACAGGAAGTTCTGAAAAAAATTTTACCTAATGGTCACTACTTGTGGCCACACATCCTCGTAGTTTGATATTTTAGCAATTTTCCCAAGTTATATGGATTCTATATTGTAACATTCTAAGGGGAGGTTCTGCAGCAGACAGTGAGGGCTGTGTCACTGTGCCCCTTCTGATTATTGGAGGAGAGATTTAGGACACAGTATTGTACTTCAGTAGCAGATGAGGAGGGGGCGGCCGGGGGGTGGGCTGTCACTGCAAGGTCAGCGCTTATCTGAGCCGCGCTGTAATGTTGTGGCTGAAAAATGATGGAAAAGGTTGTATCCGAGCAGAGGTGATACATTGTAATCGGTCAGAAAATCCGGGAAGTTTTGGATCTGCGCTCTGTCTGCATGACTTCTTGTGTTTCTGCTTTTTTTTTTTTCTTTCTTTTTTTAAGCCTTTTCAGTGCAGGAGTTGAAAATGTCAAAATTTACAAAGCGACCAATATCTGGCGTAGACCTGCTATGGGGCGATACACGGCCTCCCTAATTCACAGCAGTGTAACGAGAGAAATCTATGTGTCCTCCGCTACTGAAAAGGTCTCTGCTCGTTCTGTGAGTCCGTGGCACTTGGCACTGTGGTCTGCCATCTTCTGCACCATCAGTACATGACCCAGTCATTAGGTGACTTCCACATTCGGGTCTGAATTGTTCTCCATCGGTGACACTAAATCCAATTCATTTTTTTTCCAAGCTTTCTGCAAATGAATAGATGGTTCAGGTTGCAAGATGGCGGCTTCTATTGCTCAAAGTTGTGCACTTCATTGCATGTCCATTGATGATCGCAGTTTACAAATCTAGCATTATTTTACATAAAAAGTTAAGTCGAATTCATATATATACACCACATACTTATTTGATACCTGGAATTATGGGCTGTATTTTATACCTCACTATTTAGCCGAATGCAATAAAAATGTTTTCCAGGGCACAAATCCCTAACAGCTTAGCTGAAGCTTAACAATTCTGTGCCAGGTATAGCTTCATTTTATTAGACAACTATATAATTCTTAGTTTATGATAATATTTTAAATAAAGAGCAAATGCTGCACAAACAAGGTTTGTTGGTAGAGCTCTGAAGCCTTCTGCCTACTGTCTGCAATGATCAAGATACAGACTGTAACTCAGGATCAGTACAGGATAAGTAATGTCATGTATGTACACAGTGACTGCACCAGCAGCAGAATAGTGAGTGCAGCTCTGGGGTATAATACAGGATGTAACTCAGGATCAGTACAGGATAAGTAATGTCATGTATGTACACAGTGACTGCACCAGCAGCAGAATAGGGAGTGCAGCTCTGGGGTATAATACAGGATGTAACTCAGGATCAGTACAGGATAAGTAATGTCATGTATGTACATAGTGAGTGCAGCTCTGGGCTATAATACAGGATGTAACCCAGGATCAGTACAGGATAAGTAATGTCATGTATGTACACAGTGACTGCACCAGCAGCAGAATAGTGAGTGCAGCTCTGGAGTATAATACAGGATGTAACCCAGGATCAGTACAGGATAAGTAATGTCATGTATGTACACAGTGACTGCACCAGCAGCAGAATAGTGAGTGCAGCTCTGGGGTATAATACAGGATGTAACTCAGGATCAGTACAGGATAAGTAATGTCATGTATGTACATAGTGAGTGCAGCTCTGGGCTATAATACAGGATGTAACCCAGGATCAGTACAGGATAAGTAATGTCATGTATGTACACAGTGACTGCACCAGCAGCAGAATAGTGAGTGCAGCTCTGGAGTATAATACAGGATGTAACTCAGGATCAGTACAGGATAAGTAATGTCATGTATGTACACAGTGACTGCACCAGCAGCAGAATAGTGAGTGCACCTCTGGAGTATAATACGGGATGTAACTCAGGATCAGTACAGGATAAGTAATGTCATGTATGTACACAGTGACTGCACCAGCAGCAGAATAGAGAGTGCAGCTCTGGAGTATAATACAGGATGTAACTCAGGATCAGTACAGGATAAGTAATGTCATGTATGTACACAGTGACTGCACCAGCAGCAGAATAGTGAGTGCAGCTCTGGAGTATAATACGGGATGTAACTCAGGATCAGTACAGGATAAGTAATGTCATGTATGTACACAGTGACTGCACCAGCAGCAGAATAGTGAGTACAGCTCTGGGGTATAATACAGGATGTAACTCAGGATCAGTACAGGATAAGTATGTACACAGTGACTGCACCAGCAGCAGAATAGTGAGTGCAGCTCTGGGCTATAATACAGGATGTAACCCAGGATCAGTACAGGATAAGTAATGTCATGTATGTACACAGTGACTGCACCAGCAGCAGAATAGTGAGTGCAGCTCTGGGGTATAATACAGGATGTAACTCAGGATCAGTACAGGATAAGTAATGTCATGTATGTACACAGTGACTGCACCAGCAGCAGAATAGTGAGTGCAGCTCTGGGGTATAATACAGGATGTAACTCAGGATCAGTACAGGATAAGTAATGTCATGTATGTACACAGTGACTGCACCAGCAGAATAGTGAGTGCACCTCTGGGCTATAATACAGGATGGTAACCCAGGATCAGTACAGGATAAGTAATGTCATGTATGTACACAGTGACTGCACCAGCAGCAGAATAGTGAGAGCAGCTCTGGAGTATAATACAGGATGTAACCCAGGATCAGTACAGGATAAGTAATGTCATGTATGTACACAGTGACTGCACCAGCAGCAGAATAGTGAGTGCAGCTCTGGGGTATAATACAGGATGTAACTCAGGATCAGTACAGGATAAGTAATGTCATGTATGTACATAGTGAGTGCAGCTCTGGGCTATAATACAGGATGTAACCCAGGATCAGTACAGGATAAGTAATGTCATGTATGTACACAGTGACTGCACCAGCAGCAGAATAGTGAGTGCACCTCTGGGCTATAATACAGGATGGTAACCCAGGATCAGTACAGGATAAGTAATGTCATGTATGTACACAGTGACTGCACCAGCAGCAGAATAGTGAGTGCAGCTCTGGAGTATAATACAGGATGTAACCCAGGATCAGTACAGGATAAGTAATGTCATGTATGTACACAGTGACTGCACCAGCAGCAGAATAGTGAGTGCAGCTCTGGGGTATAATACAGGATGTAACTCAGGATCAGTACAGGATAAGTAATGTCATGTATGTACATAGTGAGTGCAGCTCTGGGCTATAATACAGGATGTAACCCAGGATCAGTACAGGATAAGTAATGTCATGTATGTACACAGTGACTGCACCAGCAGCAGAATAGTGACTGCACCTCTGGGCTATAATACAGGATGGTAACCCAGGATCAGTACAGGATAAGTAATGTCATGTATGTACACAGTGACTGCACCAGCAGCAGAATAGTGAGTGCAGCTCTGGAGTATAATACAGGATGTAACCCAGGATCAGTACAGGATAAGTAATGTCATGTATGTACACAGTGACTGCACCAGCAGCAGAATAGTGAGTGCAGCTCTGGAGTATAATACAGGATGTAACTCAGGATCAGTACAGGATAAGTAATGTCATGTATGTACACAGTGACTGCACCAGCAGCAGAATAGTGAGTGCAGCTCTGGGGTATAATACAGGATGTAACTCAGGATCAGTACAGGATAAGTAATGTCATGTATGTACACAGTGACTGCACCAGCAGCAGAATAGTGAGTGCAGCTCTGGGGTATAATACAGGATGTAACTGAGGATCAGTACAGGATAAGTAATGTGATGTATGTACACAGTGACTGCACCAGCAGCAGAATAGTGAGTGCAGCTCTGGGGTATAATACAGGATGTAACTGAGGATCAGTACAGGATAAGTAATGTCATGTATGTACACAGTGACTGCACCAGCAGCAGAATAGTGAGTGCAGCTCTGGAGTATAATACGGGATGTAACTCAGGATCAGTACAGGATAAGTAATGTCATGTATGTACACAGTGACTGCACCAGCAGCAGAATAGTGAGTGCAGCTCTGGAGTATAATACAGGATGTAACTCAGGATCAGTACAGGATAAGTAATGTCATGTATGTACACAGTGACTGCACCAGCAGCAGAATAGTGAGTGCAGCTCTGGGGTATAATACAGGATGTAACTCAGGATCAGTACAGGATAAGTAATGTCATGTATGTACACAGTGACTGCACCAGCAGCAGAATAGTGAGTGCAGCTCTGGGGTATAATACAGGATGTAACTGAGGATCAGTACAGGATAAGTAATGTGATGTATGTACACAGTGACTGCACCAGCAGCAGAATAGTGAGTGCAGCTCTGGGGTATAATACAGGATGTAACTGAGGATCAGTACAGGATAAGTAATGTCATGTATGTACACAGTGACTGCACCAGCAGCAGAATAGTGAGTGCAGCTCTGGAGTATAATACAGGATGTAACTCAGGATCAGTACAGGATACCTATTGTAGGTAGGTAGTGACTTAACTTCTCATGTAGAACAATCCTATATGTGACCTGTAGCCTCTCACTTTATAGATGACTCCTGGATATTTCGGCAGGACGGGTGTTGAACATTTGCCACCGGCTTATGAATATACGTTTATATGTTGAATGTCGGATCCTCATGTCCAGGCCAATGAGAATCTCTGCCAATAACATTATTAGATGTATTTTGATTGATGATGATTCATTTGTAATATTAATAATTTTGTATGTTGATTGCTTTTATAATTGATAACTTTGATTTGACGCCTTTGTGTTTGTATTAGTCCAGACACTCATTTTCCAGCCTTGTTGTGTTCCCAGGTCTTCTTGCTCTCCTCCTCCTGCTGTGCTGCTGCTGTGTGAGATGGCCATCTTTTTCTGAGCCGCTTCGCTGCCATCTCGTCTTAGTGTCCGAATTTATGAGACAAGAGATGTGACTTATTTTCTGTCTCCTAGGAAAAACAATCCCGTCTGTTTTTTCCTCCCTCCTACCCCCTCCGACAATCTGCTGTCTCTCCTACTGACTCCCTCTGAATTATTATTATTTTTTTGGGGAAGGCCGGTGCTAAGTTACTGGAATCGGAGAAACAAAAAGAAAAAAAACATAATGTGCCTTTTATTGTTGTATATTATGCTGTGTGTAATGTATGGTCCATGGTGTCTGCTCCATAACTCATGGCTACCAAGATTTTGGGCTCAGTCCTCGGACATTTGGGTGATGTTTTTGTTCAGTTCAAAGCCAAATGTAGAACTTGCTGCTCCCCCAATAACCTTCCAGCTAGAAGTCCCCACCAGACTACACCTACACTTACATTCCCTTCCCAGGAGATGGTCCTCCAGCTTCCGGCACATTCAGGGGGCTTTGCCGTACAAGTGTAAAGTTTATGGAGTAATACTGAGTGGGAAGATTTGGGCCGTGAGTTATGGAGCACTTGTATCATAGAAATGTTGAAATATTATTCTGCATTTATGGTTACTTGATAATTTTTTTTAACTTCTTAAAACAAAATTTGGGGGGAAAAAAGGGCAAAAGTGTTCTGCTGTGCAACTCCAAAGTTGTAGTGTAAGCCCTAATATGGAGGTCATTGCGTATGGCCCAAACATGGACGCTTCACCTCAGTTCTGTAACAATGAGGGGCTGACAGAATGACTGCCCCTCCCCCAATGCCCAAACCAAGCATGTTTGATAAGTGGTGGCTAATCCTCCAGCTTATCCCCTGCAGAACCATTGGAAGATCCTCGGAATATAGCCATCAGGTGGAGGGATTTATTTAATATCAGGGAATATTATGCTACTGCATAAAATGTGTAAAATGCCGTCCAGGTGAATCCCTTAAAATGTAGCTCACTTTATGACGTTGGTCTGCTCCGAGTGACGTAAGGTTCAGCACTTCCAGGGCCCTGTGTGACGTAAGGTCCAGCACTTCCAGGGCCCTGTGTGACGTAAGGTCCAGCACTTCCAGGGCCCTGTGTGACGTAAGGTCCAGCACTTTCAGGGCTCCGGGTGACGTAAGGTCCAGCACTTTCAGGGCTCCGGGTGACGTAAGGTCCAGCACTTCCAGGGCTCCGGGTGACGTGAGGTCCAGCGCTTTCAGGGCTCCGGGTGACGTGAGGTCCAGCGCTTTCAGGGCTCCGGGTGACGTGAGGTCCAGCGCTTTCAGGGCTCCGGGTGACGTGAGGTCCAGCGCTTTCAGGGCTCCGGGTGACGTGAGGTCCAGCGCTTTCAGGGCTCCGGGTGACGTGAGGTCCAGCGCTTTCAGGGCTCCGGGTGACGTGAGGTCCAGCGCTTTCAGGGCTCCGGGTGACGTGAGGTCCAGCGCTTTCAGGGCTCCGGGTGACGTGAGGTCCAGCGCTTTCAGGGCTCCGGGTGACGTGAGGTCCAGCGCTTTCAGGGCTCCGGGTGACGTGAGGTCCAGCGCTTTCAGGGCTCCGGGTGACGTGAGGTCCAGCGCTTTCAGGGCTCCGGGTGACGTGAGGTCCAGCGCTTTCAGGGCTCCGGGGGCTGGAAGGGGATGAGGATTTATTGGCTCATAACTGTACAAGATCAAAATGTTTGCATGGAAGAGACAGGCGCTGCGTTAAAGAACCATGTGATCTCGTAAATCTGGAGACCACTGCCAGCAACCTCTTGCGGCCCGGGGGTCTTCGACTAAAGTCTTGGCACCGACCCGCTCAAGTCACACATTTCTTTCCGAACATTTCCAATTAAAAAAAGAAAAGATCTGAATTTAAAGGCTAATTATACACAAAGGAACGGAGGGGCAGAACATTTCCCCCTCTCTTTGAAGTTTTCTTTGTTAATCCTTACACCCCTTGACCCAATGACCTCCAATCACAATGTGGGACGTTACAGCGCTGCACTTCTGTCTTTTTCATCTGTAGAAGTTTATATGGAGCAGTGAGGTTTGGGTTGGCCATCAGACCATGTGGTGGAGGCGGCCAGTCATGGATAAAATTGGGACCCTCCCCTTTTAACATTTCTCCATTGTATCTGGTGTCAATCAGTGAGGACACGAATATGGAGGGTGTCGTGCCGCTTACTTTTGGGTTACCACCGTTGGGGTAGCTGCAGTGCCAGACATTATCATCTTCTTAAATATAGATATAAAGAATTTCCAGACTTTTGAAGGAACTTTTCAGAATTGGAAAAACCATGACGGCAGCCTCCATCAACAGAATTGTAAGAAATTCTGGAAGTATTACAGATCTCTGAGGAGTTATGATACTAACTTCAGCCGTATATGCCACGTAAAGGTGTAGGATAATTACTAACGTGGTGGAAATGTGAGCAGCTCCAAGTTCTAAGCCTATTACATCCACCAGTCCCGAAGACTATAACGTCCAGGTGGTGCTGTAGTATCAGAGGTGGTCTAGGGGCATGGAAGTCTAGTGGATAATAGACTATTTGGCGTTGCTTACATTTACGAGGTGGAAGGGGAAGTTATGGCTGCTATAATACATTCCTGGTGTATGATTTTGTTTGCTTCCTATAAAGTTGGATTCTTAGGTCCTCTCCTGTTTCTTTCCCCTTTGCCTTGTTTCTCTCAGGCGTTCTCTGGTCATTGAGAAGTTTGAAGCTTTGGACATTGAGAAGGCAGAACACATGGAGACCAGCTGCTCTGCTGCCCCCACCGGCGAGGCCCGGCAAGGCCGTAGTGAGAAGCGGACCTTTCCGAGGAAAAGGGTGAGGAGCGGGTCTTTTATCTTGGTTTAAGTACATCATGATAATAAGTTACTTTCAAAAATCTTTGAAATATTGTGTCTTTACCGTGCAGTCTTTCCAGTTGCACGCCACGGTAATAATACACCACATGAGCTGCCGTTGATCCTGCATGTGCCTCTGCTTCCACCTTGCCGGGTTGTGAAGGCTCTATAGATGGATGACAAGGCAGCATATCCATGAAGCTTCATGTGTCTTTTTGATCTATATTTCAATAGGATGAGCCAGGTGGGGCCTCTATTCCTGATGTGTCGGCGTCCCCAATATCACCCTACAGAAGGGCAAAATCACTGGATCGTCGCTCCACAGAATCCTCGATGACCGTGAGTTCCTAAACCTTTCCCCCGCAGCACATGATCTCATGGCCTCCCTTCATAATGTGTGACCACAGCTGTCCTCCATCCGTCACACGTACTACATTGCAGAAGTCGCTCTTTGTTCCACATGCGTGTTGTTGTTTTTGATCATGTAAAGATATCTCCGGCACGTCTAACGTCTACCATCAAGACCGAACCTCGAAAATAGCTGGCGTGCTGCGCTCATGAGGCGCCCATCGCAACGTCTGTGAATTACAACCTTGTTGCTATTTAAATAGGGTTCTAATTCAGACCCAAACCCTTGCTGAGGGTTATTGGTTGGTGAAAAGAATCCTTTTTTTTTATTTTGGTAGATTCCCCTCTGCTGACCCCCTCCTCGTCTCTTTCTTACTGTATTTTGGTATCCTTGGGAATGGAGGGTTATTCTAGGGTCTCAGTCATATGACTTGTGTGTATATAAGAAGCAGAGGTGATATTTCAGCAGCATGAGTGCACTCATGAAACTGGTCGGAAGAGATCAGGTTGGCCGCCGTTACATCTAGAAGTCCCCAAAAAAATCATTTTATTGGGTCGTTGTATAACATTTCCATATATCTCTTTCTGCAGCCTGACCTCCTAAACTTCAAGAAGGGTTGGTTGACCAAGCAGTACCAGGATGGACAGGTGAGTTCTGCAATCTAATGTGTATTAATACAGGGAGCAATATTGGATGCGTTTGGGTAGTAAAAGAGGATTGTGATTCTCCCCGTACAAACTAGAGGATTTAAATTGCCAGATTTTTACTTCTGCTTAAAAATTATGAGTTTAGGGACATTCGAGGCCCCAATAGCTGCCATTGTATGACCCCTTGATATCGGAGAGAGGCTTTGTATTAGGGATGGGCATGCTGTTCCCCTGTGTGGTAACTTACATCTTTATTAGAGGTGCCAGAATTTTGGGTTGGGGCAAATGTCTCTGAACTATGATCTAGGATCCCACATCACGGCTAAGACTTCTTCCGCTGGTGTGTACTTCTGGCTAAACGTTGTGCAGCCCTGTTTTCTTGGTAATTTCTTCATCTGAAAGCGGACAGTAACCCATCAGTTTTCTCTTCCGCCCGCCTCTATTTGGGTCTCTCGCCAGGCGGAGGTTGTGCTTGTTGTGATGCGATCTGGAAGCTATGCAGCCTCAGTGTTTACAAGCAGAGGCAGTCGGGGGAAGTATTCTTACATCATGACCTTATTACAGCTGCCAGCTTGGGGCCCCCCTGGGACGCCGGGTTACTGGGAGATGGGGAAGGATCCGGTTACAACATTAGCCGCCTCTGAGATGGATTTAACATTTGCTGGGAGCACAAGCAGCGCTCTATTTTGGTGGATATCCTCCTTCCTCCGTTTCCTTTCTTTCATTCAATCTTTACAGCTTCTTTGTACACAGACTGTAAAATGAAATCCTCATGTGTGCGTCGGTCCGAGAGTTTTTTTTTTTTTGCATTGTTATATCCGTCCCCTAAACAATGGGTTTGCACCTTTTATTGCCTTCGTGCACCTGTGACCTTCTCTGACCTTTTGTCTTAGAACTGTAAAACTTTTCTAATGTTATTATTGTAGTTTTGTAGTTATTTTCATGTTGTGGATTGTCTTTAGTTTAGAAGTTGGCAGATCCCTGGGCATAGGGAGCCCATTTATGATTGGCAAACAACTATCTTGACTAGATGGCAGACAAGTCGCTCATATAAATGCTGCAATGTTTGCTGTGTAAGCCAAGGTTTATTCCTCTGTTAGTGTTTTGTTTAAGCCGCACACATCGCTGTGTCGTATAGATTTGTACTCCTCTGGTCGGGTGAGGCCTGGAACCATGGCACTGGCAGCTGTTCTATAGGACACATATTCCTTGTATTATATATCCACGATATTGTGCATACATTTCCCATTTATTCAGAATACTCTTGTACAGCTTCAGTAGTTGTTGCAGTGCCCCCTGCCAGTCAGGGTAGGTAGTGCACAAGCAATAAAGTATGAAAAATGTTTTTATTCATGATGGAAGAATATTAATTGCTTTGTGTTATACGTTTCAGTGGAAGAAACACTGGTTTGTCCTGACTGACCAGAACCTGAGATATTATAGAGACTCCGTGGCAGAGGAGGTGAGTTACAACCCAAGTGTTTTTCCTTTTAGGATTTTGTATCTGTTTCGGCCCCTTAGTCTTGCTCTTCTTCCTCCTCGTCCAGGCTGCTGACTTGGATGGAGAAATTGATCTGTCCACCTGTTACGATGTCACCGAGTTCCCCGTCCAGAGAAATTATGGGTTCCAGATTCATGTAAGATACTATTTATGGCTTTTCGGTGTTTTTATGGTCTTGGTAGCACAAGTTTTTTTAAATGACAATGTTTTGTAATATAAACACTTTAGAAAATGACTTATTTTTCTTCTTGAAAATGGAGAAAGTGCTGCTCAATTTTTTTTCTCACTCTACCTAAATATTTTAAGGAAATTTATAAAATAAAGTCCTTTGTTAAAGAGCCAGCAGATCATATAAAAGCTGTGTGGAATATGTAGAGGCAGTGATTGGGAGGGGATTGAATGGGCACAGAAGTACGAGGGTCAAGAACTCTCTCCTGTAAAGAAAATGGGGGCAAAAAAATTTTCTATTAAAAAAGGCAAAAATGTGGACATTTTAGCCGGACAATGTGACAGATGTATAGTGAAGACCACACAGCAGCAGCTTTGTAATGACCTTCAGTAACACGGAGTGGGAGAGGGTTACACAAGTTATATATAAAATCCTGCTGAATTATTTCTACGAGGTGATACTTCTTCAGTTTCACCTCCTTTAGTGTTAGGAAAAGTGATTTAAAACTGTGGGAGTCAAACAATTGTAGACGTCTCGGTGTTGCAGAGATTTTCACTTGAAGGGTTATGATTCTTTCATCAGCACTTAGATATTGTCGCTCATCCAGGTAAGATTCGCTTGATAACTATTATGTGTTTTGTAAATGTGTTTAGACAAAAGAAGGGGAGTTTCCGTTGTCTGCGATGACCTCGGGCATCCGGCGGAACTGGATACAGACCATCATGAAACATGTCCGACCCAACACTGCCCCCGATGTCACCAGGTGAGGACCACCTGTACGCCGACGCGTCTCTGCTCTATTCCAATCCATGTCAACTTCTAAACAACTGGCAATGTAGACTTCAGGGTCATCGACTTCTTTCTCCAGCCCCTTTCCCTTCTTCCTCTTCTCATTTCGCCATCTCTTTAATTTCCATGCAAACACCAGGAAAAGCTTCTCTCTGAAACTATCTGTGCTGAAGCCAAGGTTGGAAAGCTGTGTTCTCTCCTGTATAAACGTCTTGTGGTTTGTATTCGTTGTGGTTCACTGCATGCTCTGCTTCTTATGTCACGGGGTTCTCCTCAAGTAGTTTCTTCCAGTCTCCGTGGAGACTGTCCATGGCGTTTCCTGCCTCTGATTTGTGCCCGATTTATGCTCACTCTTCTTGGGCTCCCAGAATGGCTGCCGCCTCTGTGCGTAGATAATGGATACGGTTAGAAAGGATAAGATGATTCCTGATTCCTGCATAGGTGGCCTGTTCACGCTTGTTGCTTGTATGCAATGTCACCACTTCCCGGCATGGTATTACTGGACTGCCTGCTCCTCCACGCTCATGTAGAACAAATATCAGAAGCAAATTAGTGCCGATTGCTTCTAGAGGACTTCTTTTCAAGATATGCATGACATGAGCTCCTGTTATATCCCTATAATTCTTACAACTTCTTCTTTGAGTGATCAGGAACCGCTCCCACATCAAGCTTGTAATTTTAAGGCTTCATTACTTGAGCTGTTAAGCAGATCTGTCGCCAGCACACAACTGAGACCATGATGTGTTGATATCGGTGAAAGGGATAACGGTGACGGGACATTATAGCTATTCACCACTGACAAGTAAAATGGCTTAGAAGTTATTCTGTCCATACACTTCTGGTGGTGGCTCGTGTTTCGAGACTTTCAGTCCCTCTTTCTCCTGATTACTGGGGGTCCTTGCCGTCAGATCCTCCTTGCAATCTATTATTTATCCAGAATGCCTACCAAACCAATAATACTACCGTGTAGTGATGCTTTATGGTCTCGGCCAGGATGCCATGAGATCACCTCCTAGTAAGGTGGGCGGTTATATAATATACAGAACATACATTGTCATCCCATCAGTTTAAGGCTATTTCTCTGAGCCCAAACACTAGAAACGAACACTTTTAGAAGCCGGTTTCACATTAGTAATGGAGATGGATTGTAAAGTAAGATGTGTTGTGTATAGATAGTTTGGACCTACCTTAATCTCCCCATATTTGCACCTTTCATGCATTGGATGCCATTTATTTTCTTTATAATCTCCTTTTGTGGTAACTTTTTTCTCTTCTTTTCAATGAGACTTTCTCTCGAATAATTTGATTCCTCTTCTTTTCTTGTAAAAAATAAAATCTATTGTAAGGGATATACTGTAAATGAGGAATGTTCTTCTGCCTGCATATTCCTGCCCTGCATTGTTCTTACTGCTGAGGTCTCCTAAGTTACTTCTTTTTCCTGTTAGATGAAGTAGGACCTGGATGTCTAACCTTGTGTGTGTTTTTTCTTTATAAACAGCTCTTTGCCTGAGGAGAAGAGTAAGACCGCATCTTCATTTGTCTCCAGTTCCATTCAAAGTGAAAAGCAGGATTCTGAGCACTCTGATGCAGATGGAGAACAGAAGAGGAGCCGGGCAAGAGAGAGAAGAAGAGAAGGACGATCCAAAACCTTTGATTGGGCCGAGTTCCGACCCATCCAACAGGCACTGGCTCAGGAGCGGGCTCAAGCAGCTGAGGTGACCAAGTCGATTTCATGCTATGACACCACTGACTCCAGGAACGATCTAGGGGACCTTGAAAGAGAACGCACGCGGAGGAGAGAAGAACGTAGGAAAAGATTTGAGAGCTCGGACTCCGTGGAGGAGTCTACAGGTGAAGAATCCTCGCGCATGGAGGTGGACAAAGGACCAGTGTCTTCTGATTCCATTGACATTAGGCCAAATGTTCAAGTGGAAATAGAGCAACGCTGGCAGCAAGTTGAAACCACTCCACTAAGGGAAGAAAGACAGATCCCTATTGCTCCGCTGCCTCTATCCAGTGCTTCTCCTAAGCGCACCCCTGAAGACATCACAGTCCTCTTGGAAAAGCAGGTACAAAGCAAGAATATAAGAAATAGTTCTCAGAAACTCAACAGATTGGGAGAGAAGTGTCTAAAAGTCAGATGTAGTTAAAATAATGCCCCACACTGTGGTTCAGTGCTGAACATAACCTCAGAAAAGAACAATTAGGAGATCCTCCATATATTAGACGGCAGACGTCTATGACACGTGGAGAGGGGAATTGCATGTATTTTATGGCTTCGTATGATTGGGCCTAGTCTTTTTATTCCAATTCCCCTCCATTTTGGCCTGTTTTTGGTAAAACATTTTGCAGTAAAGCTGTGCCATTCCCATATATGGATCTTAAATGCTTTTACTACGTGGTGTAGAGTTTCTCGGTGTAAATATACCAAATTCCTAGATAAACATTATGATCAGTTTATCTGCTCCTGTTGTGTATACATCTGTAACACTAACTGCAAAACAAACTAGTTTTTTATGTTTAAAATGTTTTTTCTCCACCCATGGTCCAGCTGGAACAGAGTCAGAAAGAAGTGTCTGATCTCCTGGCTGAAAATCTTGTATTGCAACAGCGACTGAAGGAAGCCTTGGAGCAACAACATAATGCCAGAGATGGCTATGTGTTACAGGTACCAATGTCCTTACATGTAGTGACACCTGTCCGCTGCCACTGTGTGATGCTGCGGCTGGCACTGGAGAGGTCCATTTGCGTAGTGTTAGTGCATTAGTTGTAGCTGTGCATGCATATTTTCCAGCGGGCTTCAGCTTGCTTCTCTTTCCCATGTAATACAAATAACTTTGCATTACAGGACCAGCTCTTTGGGCTAGAGACAAGCTGAACTCCATTGCTTGTATAGTCTGTTTTGAGTTCTTTACATCATGGTCTCTATAAGTAGAATTATTTTATGTAGCAGAACGGACTTGCATCTCTCGTTACTTTTTGCATCTCAACTACTGCAAATCCTAAAGCATCTGCCGCTCCTCTTCTCTGTGCCTATAATTAGGGCCTTGGGGTCCTCTGACTAACACCTCTTTGGTTGCTTGCACTGCATGGAGTCATTTTATTAGCATGGTGTACATCTAATATTTCACTGAGTGTCACATCTGTGGGCTTTTCCTACCAGCGTTATGAAGGTTCAGCAGTTGAGGCTAAATTCTCCGTCTTCTCGTTATGATTTTTGTCCCTGTGCTGTATCTATGTGCGTCCGCATGTCTGTATAACCTTCTATTATTTGTTCTAAAATCTGGCCCTTTTTTTTTTTTTTTTTTTTTAAAGCTTCCTACTACTTATTATAATTTGCTTCTTTATTATGTGTTTTAAGGTAGCACTATTAAGAGTAATAAAATTGCTTGCAATAAAATCAAATTTACTGTATCTGATTTTTTTTTTTTTTGGTTGACCCCCCACCCCACCCCCACACTTTGCATGCTATAGGTGGATATTCATTCTTCATTCCTGTGATTTGCTAAGAAAGACAATTGTTTTTTATTGTAAAAACAATATTGATCTAAAAGCTGTTGTTGGCTCTCCTCTCATAGCCTCTACCTGTCCCCCCCACCCCCAACTAGATGCAGTCTTTTCCCCTCCATCTTCTTTTAGCTGCCTTTTATGCATACTTTTGTTTGTTTTTATGTTCATCGGCAAAACCTCCAACCCATCTGAACCCAGCCTGAACGTAAAATAAAGCCTCAAACTGCAAACTCCTAGCTGCAAAAAGAAGCGAGGAGTTTTATTATGGTCTATTCTGACCAGAGGTGTGACACTCAGCCTTGTCAAATGAGAGTGTTACTAATATCCCTGTTTAATCAATTTCTTTAAGACTGAATTGGCAGAGCCGTCTTCGGACGCCTGGCAGAGACTCCATAAAGTCAATGAGGACCTTCGGAACGAGCTAGAGGCGCAGCATAAGCGTCAGGAAATGCTCAACCATCAACTACAGAGCATCAAACACAGTTATGGAGAAGCTAAGGACATCATCCGACACCACGAGGCTGAGATTCTAAATCTTCAAGCCCGTCTTAGCAGCGCATCTGCGGAGCTTTCCCTTAAGGAGCAAGCTCTGACCAAACTTAAAGGAGACCTAAAGTTAGAAAAGGAAAAAAACCATGAACTGCTGGAAGAATGGAAAAATAGCGAAATGGCATTAGGTTCCCAGCTTACGGTGAGCCAGCAGAAGCTCAAGGAAGTAGAGTCTTTGCTTTTGGAGAAAAGTCAGGAAATTCGTGAGCTTGAAATGCAACAAGCTCTGCAGAAAGACTATCAAAAGGAAGCGCAACGGTTGCAAGACAAGCTCGTAAGCCTTCAGGCTCAGCTGGATGCAAGCGAACAAGCCCAAAGACTAACCGAAGAAAGACTTCAGCTAAATTACGAGGCGCTGCTAGACAGCTACGAGAAGGAGAAGCAACTATTGATCCTTAACTTGAAAGAAACTGAAGCCCGTCTTGTAGACTTCGAAGATAAGCTGCAACAGAAAGACCAAGTGATGGAGGTGTTACACAAAGAGAAGCTGAATGATAGTGCCCAAACCAGCGTGTTGGTTCACCACTTGGAAGAGCAGCTGGTCGGGAGGGACTCTGCTATCCAGAGACTGAAGGAATGCATCCAAGAGCTGGAGCTAGAACGAGACCAGCTAAAAACAATGTGTCAAGAAATGGTCCAGCAGATCGCGGGCTCAGACTCTGATATTTCCACTTTACAAAACAGAATTAAGCTTCAAGAAATGGAGTATAATCAGTTGAGGAGCTCATTGGAGAAGTCAACCGAGGATATTCTTAAGGTACAAGAGTCTCTCCGAGCCAAAGAGGAAGAAATGAAAAATGTCTATGAGGCTCACAGGAGGCTCATGGGAAAGAAAGATCAGGATCTTAATGAAGCCCTTATTAAGATGGCAGCTCTGGGCAGCAGTCTGGAGGATACAGAGACTAAACTGAAAGCCAAGGAAGAGGCCTTGAAAAGCGTGGCTGGATCGTGTTCAGAATCACAAGCAAAAGAAATCGAGTCTCTTTACCTCGAATTAGAGAGTGCAAAACGTAGAATTTCAGAGATGGAACAGTGTTCACAGGCAGAAGGTGGGGTTGTATTTAGCGAAGGTGGTTTCATGGATGTTGACCATAATGCACCGGTAGCTACTGCTGAAATAAACCTTTCCTCCCAATCTGCAGATAAAGAACAAGACGCAGGAGCAAAAAGACAAAGGATAAGGTTTTCCAGCATTCAGTGCCAGAGATATGCTCATCCTGAGGGCTCTGAAAAAGCATGGACAGCTAGTTCTCCATCTGATACAAACCAGGAGCAATCTGAAGGAACCATCTCGCCTGAAATTACTGATCATTCTTCTGAAGCCAATGATGTCGATAGCTATTTGTCCATTATTAGGTCTCTTGAAAGTAAGCTATACCTGACAGAAGAACATCTCAAAGCTCTGACCCTGAAGCTGGAAAATGAGGAGACCAGTCATCAGGAGACCCTTTTGGATCTTCACAATCAGTGGGAAAGTGCAGAGGCTAGTCTTAGGGTGCAGCTCCAAGCTAGTGTATGTCAGGTCACTTCAATGGCAAACCGGATGGAAGAGATGCAAAGGGAAATGGTAATCTGCCACCCAGAGGTGACCAAAAGAGAAATGGGATACTGTTTAGAAGTATGTAGCAATCTTCAGAAAGAATTACACGATGTAGATGAATCGCAACCAACTACTTACCCATTACCCAGCATTAAGCGTGCTCTCTCAGGCATTATTAATTCATTACAAAAAGCTCTCAATGACTCCTCCGATCTCCAAGGTCTGGATAAGGGTTGCCCAGCTGAATCTACATTGCAGCTTCCTCAGGATCCTATCCATAGCCTTTCAGAAAAAATGAACTTCCAGGCTCGGCTTCTATATAGAATGGCCGAGTCCCTACACAAGACTACCGAAACTAGTCCTCAGGGGCAAGAAGGTGAGCAGGAGGCAGATTGCTCTACAGATTATTTGGTGGAGATGTTTGCAAGGAAGATCAAGCTAGAGAGAGATTTCTGGGACAGGGTTGATCAGCTTGGAAAATCTATTCTAGATAGAGAACGGGAGGGGGTGTTTAATGAGTCTGAATTAAGCCCAAACTCAAGTTCTGATCTTCTCCAAACTTTGGCAGACAATGTCATGCTCAAAGCAGAGCTTATTCTGGCCATTCACAAGTCAAAGGCTCTGGAAGCCAAACTTAAAGCTCCGGAAGAAGGATCAGCTGTGGAGGATGTCGAAACAAATCCACATGGAGCTAAGAGTTTAGGACACCAGCATCTCATTGATACTGACCAGGAGAACCCCAGCATAGCATATTTAGAAGAGCTTTCATTACATTTAAAGGACAATGCCGATGAACTAAATAGAATTTCCTCTGCCCTAATGTCCTTATCGCGTGACTGTTGTCAGGCAGATGTTCAGACTCTGTTGCGTACAAACGAACAGATTTCGAGCTGTGTTCAGTCCAGCACTTCTCCGTCATTACTTATACAGAGTTCTGTTGTGCAGGCCCAGCTCTGCTATGCTACTTGCAAAGCCCGCGTTGAATATCAGAGAGAGCTGAGGCGTAGTATGAATGCTTTGTGCACCGCACACTCTGAAGCTGTATCCAAGGTGCATCAACATTACCAGGAGATATTGCAGCAGAATGAACTCTCAGGAGCCAAGGAAAGGGAGATGAATGCAAATGCTGCCATCACCACAAAGACAGAAGATGCCGCACAACTGCTCCGAGAAGCTGAAACCAAATTCAAGGAGACCATTTCCCAGCTTGAAAGTGAGTACAAGAGC
Organism: Engystomops pustulosus; assembly: GCF_040894005.1. Taxonomy (NCBI): domain Eukaryota; kingdom Metazoa; phylum Chordata; class Amphibia; order Anura; family Leptodactylidae; genus Engystomops; species Engystomops pustulosus. The sequence continues at coordinate 15,358,186 of NC_092418.1, forward strand.
GAGATTCACGACTTGGTGGAACGCTGGACCGAAAGGGAGAACACTCTGAAATCACAAAATCTAGAGATGGATACAAAACTACAAGCTTCAGAACGAGAAAGAGAAGAAGCAGAAAGGTTTCACCGGGAGAAAATCAAACTACTGGAGGTCCAGTTCCATGAGCAGATCCAGGAGCTTCACAACATTCATAGAAATGAAATGAAGACTTTGGAAGATCGCTATACACAGAGTATCCAACAGCTTCAGGACACACTGGACAGCTATCACCGGGATCACACCAATACACCGTCACCGGGGGACTCGACCACATGCAGTCTCGCTTCTGATCTAGAGACGAATGCTGCTGACGTAGACTCCATGAATGTTCTGAAAGCTCGAATTGTAGAACTGGAAGCCCAGATGGACAGAATGAGAGAGGAGTTGGAACAGAGGCATCCTGAAGGCAACATGTCCTCCATGAAGGAGAAATACCAGGCAGACTTTGAGAACCTGAAGGTCCTGTCAGATTACATTGTCTTATTATCTGTCATCTTGTTTTAGCGGTTTCTAACCATTCTTGTAATAGGGGTGACTTGTGATACCCTAGACCAAACTTCAGTGACCCTTTCTTAGTTCTTTTTTTTTTTGTGAGGGGGGTCAAATTTATATAGGGCCACCGACTACAGAGAAAAATATGTAATTGGGATTACAGTTGATTGTGGAGAAGGGACTCCTTGCATCACGTCCTCAGCACTATGGCCGGTCTGTTAAATCGAGCACAGGTTCTTTGTATAAAATAAACCATACTGCTCCTGTTTTGGGAATGTAACCCGCATAATGTTAATTGAATAGCAAAATAGTGCAAAACGCTTGATGGGGTCTGATAACTGCAACATGGTTATTCCTGCTTCCTCGGTGAAGTCTAGAAGCTGCACTAATGCATAGACTGTTATCACATTGCACAGCTATGTAATAAAATTAGCACCTGCCCCAGAGGCCGGCACCCTGCCCATACCATTATCTAAAAGTAGTGGCATGAGGTGAATATGTAGCAAGCCGTATTATTTAGATACTCCATGCCGATAATAGCTGCACATTAAGTGCTCACAGTCACTGTTATTGGGATACCAGTATATTACTCCATTTCCATAGGGTCTCTGCACAGATGAAATCAGCCAATACAATCTCCGCGTTCTCAGCCGTACTCGGCTCTGCGGCTGTAAATTGAATCATCTTACTAAGATTAGCAGATGGTAAATCTCCCCTCGAGGGTATAGGTAAGCTTTCAGGATTAAGTATTGGATCTTAAAAGTTGGTGTTGGTCTTTTTAGAGATAATTAGGACTTCTTACAGTTTCATTAGTCATATAAAGGCTAAAGAGACCTTAGCCATTCCAGTAAAGACTAACGATTCATTACTACGGCCATATTTTAATTATTGCCTCCTTCATGCTCTCCTTGAAAGAATGTTGCCTGTTCGTGTTCCCAGCTCCATAAAGATGGTCATGTTGGATAATTAGCTTGGTGTTCAGGCTGATTAGCCCCGTTTTATCCTTTATCTGGCTGGACCATCAAGTTAATGCGACATCAATGGCTGTAAAGTTTTGTGAATACAAGGAACCGCAAAAGTCTGAGATAACGGGACAACTCACACCCTGCTCATTACGGCATCATTTCCCGGGTCCGGTCTATCACATCACCTCCTTTTGTTCTTTCGTAGACTTCTTTCCTTCCCCCTAATTAGCTAGAGAAATCTATGACTTTGATGAAATCTGCTTCTCCTCGTCAGAAATTCTCTAGAAAGAAAGATTAACTTGTGACTTTAATCCCTGAACCTTCTTGGTTTCTTCTTAGTCGGTCAATAACGAGTTAGGCCGCAGCCATAGATTATAGATGAAAGTCTGCTGTAATGAATTATGGGGGAAGAAGTACTGGACAAGGTAAACTTGTCTGTGTTAATGTTCTTTCCCAAAAGCTGACACCTTAGAAGGCAAGTTGGATTTTTTTTTTGGACCATTTGTTGCCTTAAGTCCGTACTTTCACTTTCCACTGCCGTTCAGGTTGATGGCGTTCATAAAGCAGCAGACTTTCCTGTACTGTCTGCGGCCATTGTTATTCCTTGGCTTGTTGGCGATCTCCTGGTTTCACCACCTTTTAGACTCCACTACCACTTATTATTTTTATTTCCGCTCTGTTCCCTTTCTCCTTAATGACCCACAATATAGAGTTTATTTAAAAGACAAGTTTTTTCCACCTACAGGCGACATGTGAGCGAGGTTTTGCTGCCATGGAGGAAACCCATCAAAAGAAGATTGAGGACCTTCAAAGACAGCACCATCGAGAGCTAGAGAAGTTGCGGGATGAAAAGGACCGTCTCTTGGCAGAGGAAACTGCAGCCACCATATCAGGTACTCAACTCCTGACCGCGCGTAAGGCCTAAAGATGTATTTGTCATTTAGCATTAATTTTATGCTAATGTTTCCAAACTTGCAGCCATTGAAGCAATGAAAAATGCCCACCGTGAAGAGCTTGAGCGCGAACTGGAGAAATCCCACCGATCTCAAGTCAGTAGCATTAACGCGGATGTGGAGTCATTGCGGAGGCAGTACCTGTAGGTTCCCTCTCTTTATATGAGGCTTTTGCATCTTGATGATGATGTTGCGTTGCTGACTCCCATTCTGCTTGTGCTTGTACAGAGAGGAGTTGCAGTCCGTGCAGAGGGAGTTGGAGGTCCTCTCCGAGCAATATTCTCAGAAGTGTCTTGAGAACGCCCACCTCGCTCAGGCCCTGGAGGCAGAACGCCAAGCTCTACGTCAGTGTCAGAGGGAGAACCAAGAGCTCAATGCACACAACCAGGTGAATGCTACAATATTGCTGCCTTTTTTTCTTTTTAACTTCAAACTATTGCGTTGTTTTCCACAACTAATTCTTTTATTATGCTACAGGAGTTGAATAATCGTCTGGCCAGTGAGATAACACGGCTTCGGAATTTGGTAACAGGAGAAGGTGGGGAGGTGTCGCCTCTCACCCAAGGGAAGGATGTCTATGAGTTAGAGGTAAGTAAATGTTTCTTAAAGATGAGCTAAAATGGTACTGGTGCCTATATACCTCACATACTTTTTATATAAAAGCAAATCCATACTAAACAAGTGCATATAGAGTAAGAATCCAGCATGAATCGCCAGATCTCCCTCACTAGTCAATGATGATTTACCTACCTGCTTAAGTGTTAACCAAGATTACGACTTATCCACTACGTTATCCCAGACGTTGAGTCTTCTGACCATTGGAGCTGCCAACGATTACAAGAACAAAGGCCCTGAATGAAGTGATAATCTAGCACTGCTGTTTCATTCAACTCTGTTCAATGGTGCAGCAGCGATACATGCTTGAGCACTTCTCCATTCAGGACATGATTCAGCTTCCCATAAGTATTAATTGATTGTATGATTTGCTTAGCGTAGATATCCACCTGCCTGTCATTATGAGGCCTACGTTTCTCTTCCAACATGACTGTATGTTAGATCAGCACAAAGGCCCCTGAGCTAAACGCCCGTTGTGTTCTGCAGGTCCTGTTGCGTGTGAAGGAATCTGAAATACAATACCAGAAGCAAGAAATCAGCTCCTTAAAGGATGAGCTGCAGACAGCTCTTAGGGTAAGAGGGTGGTCCTCCGCCCATAATTTATGTCTTCAAGCATATGCAACCTCTCTGCTCCCAAAAAACGGAATTAGGTTGACTGAAAACATGAAACTTTCTTGATTCTCCTCAACATATACTGTACACCCAACGAAGCACGTGTCTGTTCTGAAAGAGGAGAGTCCGGTATGGTCTTTTTTTTTTTTTTTTAGTCCAAATATGTCTGTCTCTTGGCGAATGTGCCGATATTTGTCATGGGAAACCGTTTGAACAATCCTCCATACACATGTGTAACCAGCATGCCATGCTTCCTTTTCTCCTTAAACTCTTGACACTCACCCCACATAAACTAACGCTCTACAGTGCCGGTCCTTGTGCCCATAGAGAGAAGACGCGTGCGATCACCATCATGAACTAATCCGGGTGTTCTCAGGAAGCTGCACGTTCTTCTTTCTCCCTGTCAGATCGTTATCTGTCGGTGAGGAAGAAGAGGGCAGCGCAGGCAGCGGTAGTGTATCACTGTACTGTCACTGTAATGACACCTACCTGCCAGCTATCCATATAAACATATTGCAGTGCAGTAGATTGAGCAAGTGATCCTTTGATCAACTGCTTTCCATCTATCCCACTGCATTCTCTATCCCATGTAACTTATGATTTCTAACTCTCATTTCCATTCCGTCTTTAACTTCTTTGCAACACGTAAAGAGTTTACAAACTTCCTAAAAGTTCTATTACAGAGAGGTATAGTTTTGTATAATGGGGTAATTTCTGTAGTTTTACTGTTAATTAGGTCTCAAAGTCAATTGAACAGTTTCTTTAAAAGAATTATGTTTTGGCAATTTTCGTGAAAATGTGTAAAATTGCACTTAAAAGTTTTAAGCTTCATAATATCCTATAGAAATTAGAGGACACGTAAAGAATCAGGCCAACATGAAGCAGACGCTCGGTAAATGATTGGCCTCGTGTTATTTGGGTGGTCTGGCTTATGTGTCTGGAAAGCAGAACATTTTGAAAATGCTGAATGGTTCAAAATTTTATCCATATTTCCACTATTTTTCATAGCTAAAAGCAAAACGTGTCACCCCACTTTTTCAACTAACATGAAGTGTAATGTGTTAGGGGAAAACTATCTCGACGTTAGAACGCTTTAACATCTTATAATGAAACTTGTTAGATTCTAAATATAGGCCCTGGACACACAGGTGATAACTGGCTGCGGAGTCGAGGGGTTAGTTTGTCATGTGATGTAAAGCGATGTGATTAAGGGCTCTCGTATATATTCTTCTCCCCCAAGGATAAGAAGTACGCCACTGATAAATACAAGGACATCTACTCTGAGCTGAGCAACGTGAAAGCCAAGGCAGAGTGCGACATCAGCCGGCTAAAGGAGCAGCTGAAAACCGCCACCGAGATGTTGGGGGACAAATCCCCTGAGAACGCCACGGTGTCTGGATACGGTGAGGAGGAGAGATTGTAATGAACATTGCTGCTCTAGCTTATGTCTCTGCTAGAATATAAACTAACAGTTTCCCTATTCCACAGACATCATGAAATCTAAGAGTAACCCAGATTTCCTAAAGAATGACAGATCGACCATCAACAGACAGCTGCGGAACATCAGGTCCAAGGTACGCTGGTTCTGGCGCTGCAGGGAAACCCGGGACACAAAGCAATTGGTTACCCCAACTTCAAGCCATGTGGAAGTCTGTCTGATTGTAGCTTCACAGACTGATATTGGGGATAACGTGGTGTGACCACTGCTGCCTCAATACTTAATAGCAAAAGGATAACAACCAGCTTTAGTACCATATTTTTCGGACTATAAGGCGCACAAAAAATCCTTTGATTTTCTCAGAAATCAAAGGTGCGCCTTATAGTCCGGTGCACCGTATAGTCCAGTGCGGCTTATATATGAACCGTACTTGCAGACAACAGCTGCCTTGTACTGTGCACAGGTTTGCCACCTGCTGGTCATTCATCCTTATAATCAGGTGCGCCTTATAATGCAGTGCGCTTATATATGAACCTACACGTTTTAGCAGGCATTTATTGATGGAGCGCCTCAGTCTGAAAAATACTATAATGTCCCCAGCCACCACATAAGAACAGATTATAACTCACCGGAGAAGGGTCAGAGGGGGTGATGTTCCAGTATACAGCTGTTCTCTCCGACATTTTGGTTGCTGACATTATAAGCACGATATGCAACTAAAAGGTTGTTAAAACCTGCAATTGACCAGCAGCTATTACCACAATACAACTAAGGGGGTTTCTCCCTGTAATGTACTCCTGATCTTCCCTAATAATATTGTCCTCAGCCTTGGGTCCTGTTCACACAACCTGCTTTTCATAGACATGAGAAACTAGAATGTGCCCTATTGTTTTATGGATTGGGGGCCCCAATTCACCATCTGAAACTGAATGGATCTGTAAAAAAAAACCCATATAGTGATTCTCACCAGTGAGTGAGCGGCTCATTTGTGTGAATACAGCCTAAGAAGGAAAGCACCATTGCCTGATAATTCCCCCAGTAGTCTGTATCGGCATTGGCTGCTACGGGAATAGAGCACTGGGAACCACCAATGTGACGGCGCTGGATAGATTTTCCTCCTTTCCCTTGGTCTTATATTCCAGAGATCAGACAGACTTCCATAACCACTTACGTCTTCCAGGCTTATAGTGATATTACATTATATTTCCTACCAGAGACGAGGGAACACGCATTCTCCTTACATTCAGCTCGTCCATTTCTAAATGACCCGTTTTTGTAAATTGTTTATCAAACCCCCAATTTGTCCCCCGTTATCCTGCCTGATCCTTGTGATTTTATCTCCCTAGTTGGTCACACCGTATAGATCATAATTGTCTACCTGTTAGTAAGTATCTGTGAGTGGCCTTCATCTCACTGGTTAGCAGGACCCCTGCATGACATCACACATCCCCCCCCCCTTCCAGGACTGACGTGTACAGGGGTGAGGGGAAGGGGTTTGAGCACTGTGTCACATGGGATTCATGCGCTTTCTTTGTCTGTCTGTGTCTGTGTGTCCCTTTGTCCATGGCAGTCCGTAATTGAGCAGGTCTCATGGGATAACTGAAAAGTTCCACGTACCAGGTTCCCTGACATGTAGGTAAATCCCGGCCACCACACTCTGCATGCACAACTTTTCTCTCCATCCTGAGCGCCGCAGCCGCCGGCCTCTTCCTTTCTCAAAGCTGTAATCGACACAAAGCAGCGTTTTAAAAAAAACCACGTTTCCCAGAATGCTCTATTTATGTCACAAGCTTAGGTTATGCAGGTATCCGTGGATTTGCTGGATACCACCTATAAAATGATGTCTATTCTCACCCCGTAACTGACCTTGCATGCTACACATTGTTCTTAAGCCTAACCCCTTCCAGCAGACCACGTGTGAACATCGCAAAGTGTTTCGTCTTAGATTAGTTGTGTTTGAATCCAATGTCTTCACATCCCCATAGTCTTCTATGCCCTACACATTGTGTTCTGTGTAATACATATAATCTATGGCAGAATGTATAGTGGATTATGCAGTGGCGCTAGGTATATAGCAATATACATTTTTCTTGCAGTTCTATCAAGTGTTTACCCAGAGGAAGGAAAAAAATCCTTTAGTTTGGCACATAGCAGGGAGAAATCACCTTTTTCCCTACATCAATATTCCATCAACAAAAGTTGGTTCCTATAACATGATACTTTTGTTTAAAGAATCCAGACTCTTCCCGAACTTGTACAAAGTATTGGCCATTAGGACATTGTGAGGCAGGGCGTGTACTATGGTCACTGCCGGTGGCGATGGTAATGGAGGCCTCCCTCCTGTGTGTACAGGACCATACAGCCAGTATTCACCACAACAGCTTGAGATGGGCTGATTACCTCACACATAGTAGACAAGGACAGGCCCTAAGGACCTCTGGATTTTAACACCGTTCTAAGACGTAGCTCAAGAACAGAGTCAGAGCCCAAACATTTTTGCAATACAAAACTTTTAACATCTATAAGTGTCACTTAACCCTGTATTGTGGCCCATGGTTACAGTCTCTCCTCACGTATGGTATTTGCACTCATTTCCCTCACATCCATGTATTGTGTGTGATCCCTCAGCATGCAGAACTAATCTCTCCCGTGTCATGTGTGTGTGCTTGTCCCTGGCACCTCAGTAATCTAGTCATGTCCTCGTTTTGACATGTGTCTTATTTTCTCTCTTCTCCCCCCCCCCCCTTCCCAAATACAGAGCCTGAAGGAGGGGCTAACAGTCCAGGAGCGCCTTAAAATCTTCGAATCCCAGGACTACAAGAAACACTAACGTCTCCAAACTTCTGCTGCGTGTCTCTTGGATGTGGAGCAGGGATGCATCGCCCCCGGATCCATCAGGCCTCAGGGGACTCTGATGTGCAGCACTTTGCATGTCACGTGGCTCTTGAAATGTGCAAGACCATTCAGGTGTTGAAATGGTTAATTCCTGTGGGACCTCTCCAGCTCAGTGTCTTTCCCTAACCCTCCCCCTCCCCCCCTTCTCGCTCCAGGATTTAGGGCACATTAACTCGCCTTCTCCATCTTGTCAGAGCTTTTGCTCTCATTCAGAATTGTCAGTATTAAGGCACTGCTGCCGATCAATAAGCTATCAGGTGTGACGATATTGGACCTTCAGACCTCGTGTTGGCCCCCAGGAGCTGCCATCTGCAGGAGAAGGGATGAATCGCAGACATGGAAATGTGACAGGGCTCCCTGCCTGGGTACAGTCAGCACAAACCCCCTCAGTCCCTCCACACAATGTATGTAGTTATTTATAGATGTATTTGTGTGTGTTCTCTGTGTACAGGAGGCACTGACTCTGCTCCATGTTGCTGTGCAGTCTCTGCTCTTTCCCGACCTAATGGATATGAAATGCTTGGTGCGTTAGTTTCGGGGTGTTCCTGCTCCGCTTGCTGTTTTATTTTTGCAGAGGACATAGCGCTGCAGAGGCAGCCAAGTTTTTAGCGGCACTGACCGATGTGTGATCAGTCCCGGATGAGTGAACTAGGAATACGAGGTATCTGGTCCCAGTTAGATGAGGCATCTGTATATTGATGCCAAGTGGCCGCGCCAATAACCTCACTCCACAATTTGTCACAAACATTTTGGCCATTTAAAATTTGAGAAAAAATAAAGACTTGGCAGTCTGAGGATCATTGGTGTAATAATATGACAACTTTCTGTACTCGATGGATATTCTCTGCTTCCTGCTTGTTTGAGTCTAGTTCTTTGCAGTAGTTTGAGTAAGTATGTTGTGATCTGCCAGGGGATCCACACTACAGCTGGTAAAGCCACCCATGTGCCTGGGCCTAGAGTCTAGGGACCCAAACTGAGAGCAGAGATCTGGATCTCTTTATTCTTTTGCCTCAATTATCCTTGCGTGTGATTTATCTTTCTTTTCCTTGTAGTCTTCATGTGACGTAGCACAGCATAACAAGTTATGAAATTATTTAAGTCCCTATTGAGAATAGAGTTTAGTTACGGTTTCCTCGTCCTCATTTTTGGGTTGTAGCGGCTGCCATGAAGAAATAGCCTATCCACTTGCCAAGAACCAGTGATATTCTGATGCATTTCATGGGCCCGAGTAATATTAGTGAAATGCCGCCTATCCACCATTGCTGATTCTCGGTCAGTAGGGCTTATTTTCATGCAGACGGATGCAGCCGGTGAATTGGGTGAAGGTTGCAGTGACACGATACTAATCTCATGTCCGGCTGCAGCTCCTAGAAAGACTTGGCAGGTTATTTATTGCTTTGGAATATTATGTTATGTGAAGATGTCACTGACCTGCTCCTGGTGTCATAAAGTGACTTGGATTAGAAGGTTTGTGTTAGGTTTTTTGCGTTGTTGTGGTTGTTTTCAGAATGTTTGTTTTCTTTTGCATTGGAAAATATGTATATTGGAGGTTTGCTTGGAGGATAGATCCAGTGACATTGTATCCTCATCTATAAAGCCTCCAAAGGTGGAAGGTTTCCTCTGGCATTTATTGGGTTTTTGATCCACCAGCAATTCCCTTTGAAGGGAAGTTTTGTAAATCTCAACCCAGCCGGATGTTTTGAGGAGCTGGAAAGCGATGGAAGAAGCGTAAAGGAAGGTGACCGGTTTGTCATTGTTATGTGCAGTCTGTGATGATATGTAAGCCGATGGTTGTGAAGGCGGAGAGGAGCTGACCGCTGCGAATAACAAGTTTTAGTCATAAAGCCACAGATTATGCTGAATTAGCTGGAAAAGTAATCCTTTAGACTATTTAACATGTATTTATTTTACTGCTTTACTTTTGATATCATGGAGGCTTAATAACTTGAAGCTACGGCAGTTCTTTCAAAATATATATTCTTTCCACTTTTTGCGCCCCCTTTCAGATAAGTATTTGACACTTGCTGTGCCACAAGCGCCACCTTGTGTCTTGCTGCTATTACTGCAGAAATAGTGACAGCGGAAGGTGAGAAATATCCATTTAATACTGAAAAAGGTCCATCTGAATGTGAAATGAGGGCATCTTTCAGATTAGTCCCTGCTCAAACAACATATATACTACTTGCCAATATAAAATCATAGCTGCAAGTCCCAGTAAGGAGATTAATCCAATTTAAGATGGTGCAATGTTCAGTCTTGTCCTGGTATTTGAGATTCCCACAGATCACATGTATCCAGCCGGAATATGGTTGCCAAGCAGTGGATGTTCAGTGTAGAAATGGGCCTGGGGTATGCGTCCATCCAGTCTCTATGCATCTTGTATTATCATACTTATTAACTGAAAAGTTGTGGAGAAACTACATCAAGGAGCGTTCAGTCAGTTCCTTGTCTCTGTATACATAATACACACACATTACTTTACAAGGAGAGATTGAGGGGCAGCGGGTTCAATCCTGTCATGTGCTAGTGTGTATATGGTCGTAATGTATTTAGTTTTTTTTTTTCCTTTTGCGATTCACCACCTTCTCCTGCAGATGGCGCTCTTTGGGACCCCCAGCGAAGGTAGAGTTAGTGCATGTGCAGGTCCCACCTATAAATCACTTGTCTGTTTTTAATGCCAGATAATTTAAGAAAACCTGTATAGTATTCAGAACACACTTTGTACATATTTCTTAATTCCAGAGATAGTGAGGTTTGTGTCCAGCTTGTGTTTTTAATCTTGAAACCCTCAGATGTTTAATTTTTTTTTTTTTTTGTCTTCATCTTCCTTTCTTCTTTTTCGATCTTGTGGATGGAGTGTAACATTTGGAGTTAAATGACCTTGTAAGTTTTGATAATGTTTTAGAGAACCTCACCGGATGTGAGTCCTGCATTTTTCTGTCCCGTGTAAAATATATATAAATATACGTTGTAGAGGATTGTACAGCCGACCTCTGACCAGTATTCCACATTCCTCCAAGTAAGCGCCTAACCGGTGCCAGCTGCTGAAGTGACACGAGTCTTCTGTTGCCTGTGGGTTCTGCAGCATCGATTTTTAAGAGGAGATAATATATGTAAATAACACTCACACTTTTTGGTTTTCTTCTGTAACAATCCAGCTTTTGGATTTTGACTGTTTCGGCTCCTTTCCTGCCAGTGCTTCTACATTGTAATCGGTGCTGACAGCGAAAGGGTGTAGGTGCCGCCTCCGATCTTATGCACTGTTCTGCCGTAAAACATCCAACCAAAAGATTGTATAACCTACAAGACTGTGGCTGACACTACACGCTGCTGCGATGGGGGTATGCCTAATCGTTTGCTTCGTTCACAACTTGTTAGGTTATACATCTTTTCCTTTTAAGTTTTCTCTGTTCCAAATTTTAATACAATAACCCTCTCCCCCCAAAAAAACTTAACATCCTAATGTGTTTTGGAACTGGTAACAATAAAGGCCCCCTTAAAAGGGTCTTTGAAGATCAGATGGTAGTGAATTGCACTTGGTGAAGTCTCCAGCAGTCATCAATGTTTGTAGCACTTAGATGGCAGCCTGTCCACCATTATCACTATAGTTGTGGTTCTAGTATTTTTCTGAAGTGCTGCTGCAGCTTGGTTTGGCTGTACTTATTTTTGATCATAAACAGCCCCTACCCCAACTCCTACCATCTGCCTTGGCCACACCATGTGCACCCCCACGGGAGGGCGCTCACTGGACAGCCCAACAAAATATGCAACAAATAACCCAACTCCAGTGAAGACAGGGATACCAGAGAGACCTAGTACTTCTGTCTGGATGTATATCGATATGTCATTCTCTAAATTGCTTTTACTTTTTATTATCGTTTTTATGATGCTCTTTGCTTCTCGTTTGGTAAACCCCTCCGTGCTGGTTATTCACCAGGGTCGCAGGGTTTTCCTTCAGGCAGCAAGTGGGCTTAAAATTACATTGATGTTCTTGTCTCTCAGTACAGTATATAGTATGAATGCTTTCATTTGTTTTTCCTCCTCCTTTTTTCTTATTTGTGGTGATATCTTAAGTTCGTTTCCTCAATATGCCTGTTTCCTACAGCTCACTTCGGTCACGTTATTTCTTCCCGCCGGATGCGTGCGACTCGCTAGGTTCCTGTGGATGTAGCTGATCATTTTTATTTTGTAAATAATTACTTAACTTTACATAAACTATATCGTAATAAACTATTTTTGCACCACCCTTTAAATGCCGTCTTATGTGTGTTCTATTTGTGCAGTGCCTGGAGGAACATATTACACATGTAAAGTAAAAAAAAAATAGTACAAGGGGTTCAGTAGAATGGTGAGGGGATCCAGGTCCATTGGACAATCAGAAGTAGTCTAAGGATATATTCAAACAGTAGAACTTTAAATGGAAGGCACAATGTGAACAGAACCTTAATGTGACACTGTTGATAAATTAGCCTGTGACTTGTGTAAAGTATAGCTGCCCTATGATGTTGACCATAGAAGCATCAATGTACAAATATTAAAAGCCAGATACTTTTAAGGGCATCTACCAGGATAAAGGACCGTATGGATAAGAGCCTGTGGGACTCCAGGCCTCATAGGTGGTAATTAGAGATGAGCGAGCACTAAAATGCTCGGGTGCTCGTTATTCGATACGAGCTTTTCCCGATGCTCGGGTGCTCGTATCGAATAACGAACCCCATTAAAGTCAAAGGGAGACTCGAGCATTTTTTTAGTTACAGAGAACATTAAAAGAACAGTGCAAAATAAAATATCCCAGATGTTTACTGATGTTTTGCTTGTGAGAACACCTTGAAATAACACTATTCTTCACTTTGCAGGTGTGCGCGCGTGTCTCCCGTTAAGTTAGGAGATGTTCGGAACATCTGGAATGTGAAGAATAGTGTTCTTTCAGTGTGTCCTGCACTTAAATGGTCCTGTGTTCACTGTTTAAAGGGGTATTCCGGGAATATGAACGTCTGACACAAAAACCCATGATGATATAAATAAATGAATACAATAATACTCAATGTCATTAGTCACAAAACTGAGCTTAAATAATTTGATTTTATGATTTACAAAATTTATGGCCTCTCTAAAGTAGGTGGAGTTATCACTAAGATGGCCGCCACTGGAAACTGCAAGTTCCATGATCCTTTAGTTCTCAGTAACTCCTCCTCCCTCTTATGCTCTGCTCCCAGTGATGATGTAACAGGTTTTCTTGCTCTGTTACCATAGTAATGATGTGTAACTGCCATCATCACAACACTGGCCATACTGGATGCACTGCATCCAACCGACTACAGCCAAACATAGTGGTGATCACATGACCTGCCCAAGCAGGGACAGGACATGTGATGTGGACATGTGACCAGCAGCCATCTTCTGTCCTGCAACAGACCGCGCGGAGGAAATTAACGGACTGATTAAAGGGCCAGTAGCATTTTATTTCTCCATCACAGTCTATGTCACCAGCATTTTCTGCTAAGGGGAGCAAAATTTTAAATAACAACTAATTACACATTAGCTTATATTTTGAGTGCCCACTTGTATATGAATTATGCTGATTCCTGGAATACCCCTTTAATGTTTTAATTCTATTCTTCACTTTGCAGATGTTAGCGCATGTCTTCCGATAAGGTCGGAGATGTGCGCGCACATCAGAAATGTGAAGAATGTTATTTAAACGTGTTCTTACAAGCAAAACATCAGTAAACATCTGTAATATTTTATTATGTAATAAAAATACTGTTCTTCACTTAATTTAATGCTCGACCTCGAGCCGGCGAGATACTCGTCCGAGTAACGAGCCGGTCTGAGTATGCTAATACTCGACCGAGCAGTAGACTCATTTGCAAATTGTTTCATCCTGGTGGTAGATGTCATTTAAGGACAACCAAGAAAAAACTTCAGCTTATGAAACAGATGATTAACAAGCTAAACAGTGCATAGTCTACTTAAAGAGAAGTGATTCCCCCCCCCCCCTCCACATAAAAATCTACCCTTGTGAAAATACTCTAAATGGAACCTTTCAATGAAATCTGTAGGTGTGAGTGTGTGCTTGTTTTAGCCTGAGTTGGAGTTATTAGGCAGTTATCTGGACATTTTACATTACATCACATAACTATGATGCTTGGAGTCTTGTCTCCGACCCTGGGTTCGGTCAGGGATTCCTTGGCCCTTTTCCTACAAAGGTTATTTTATTTCCTACTACATTTGTTTTGCACCTTTTTTTTTTTTTTTTATTCCTATGCAAAAATGTCTTAAATTATGTCATTAGCTTCTTATATATTGGCCATGTAATGATTTTCCAGACACATGTATTGTATGCAAGTAGCAGAACAAAAAAACTTTGCAAAACCAGAAGACCCTTAGACTACAATTCTAATAAACAATGCAAAAACAGCTATAATAGGATAGGACCTGAGATTACAGCCATGCAGACACGGCACTAGTGGGGGGAGGGGTAGAGACCTAGAAATCCTGCCAATCCGCTGACAGCAATGGGACTAAGGCCCAGTTGACAAATGTATTTTTTGATTTCCACTATTAGTCTTCATTTTTGTAAAGGTGCAGAGTTTTGTTTTGCGGTGGACAAAGACCACTGGTGCACACACTTCATAAATACATGTGCAAGCAGTTTGCACATGTTTTTATATGCAAAGTGCCCCAGAAAACTGGCAAAGACAGTTTTTTATAAATCTGGGCCACTGTGTATGCTCACTTAAAGGACTGTCCATAACTGAAATGACATGCTGCGCTTATAACTGGCTGCTCAGCATTCAGTCCAGTCACTCCGTTTTGCTAATCAAACTTGTGCAGGTGAAACCAGCCTTAGTCTTTAGTTATTTTTGTGGCAGAAGTCCAAAAGAAAGTGTCAACTTTGCCTCTGTTCATTATGTAGAGGGTGTCACTACAGCTCAGCTTTCATTCAAAGTAAATGTAAGAAAGCTGCAGTAACCCAGCTGGTGCAGGCCCATAGAAGTTTCTTGGCCCATTTAGAGCGATGTGCAGAACACTTGGGGACTCCGGAGGAAAGGGACAAAGTGTCCCTGGTAGGACAGCTCCTGGTGCTGTTCCCTTTTACAACATCCCTGATTGATTTGTTCTAATCAGATAACCCAGGTCCTTCTTCCTCTTCTTACCACCCTATAGTGGGCCACCCTTGCACACATTCGATGGTCAGGGAGTTCAGAGGACATCTATTTTATATGTAAGATGACTTTTCAAAGAGGCTGTCAGCGAATACATTTTTATCCCTTTAGCACTGCATAGGGACAAAATGCTAATCTGTGCGTTGCACACAGACCACAGAATAAAAAGCATCAGCAGGTCGGACATGCACCCTGCTGCTCCTTTTGTTGTCTATAGGACAGCCAGAAATGAGTATTAATCTAATTACAGACATACTTGGTACTTTCTACATTACCATGCACCCTCGGTAACAAGATGATATCCTAGCTGCAAAAGTGCTCTGTGGAGAGCAATCCGTGCACTTTAAAGATTGTTTATGGGAGGATGTGCTGAATACAACCATGAAGTATTACATTACAACATCTTCCATCATCCTGATATATATGTTCTGCAATACTGAGAAATGTACATCCAAATTCTCCAGTGCAAAATGGTTCCGTGCTGCTCCAGGTGAAAAAAAAAAATCTATACATAAAAAAAAAAAAAAAACTTCAACTAAAACACTACTATTTCCAGTGGCAGTGATCAGAGCGATGTAGCGTTAGGCACCTTCCTTGTCATCCTCTGGAAAGAAATGATAGCCAGCAGGGTCATACTCTTCCCAGAGACGCTCAAACTCCTCCATGTAGGCCCTGACGCACACACCATCGTCTGTGATCAGGACGTTTTCTTTGTTCGTCTGGATGGCCTGCATAGTCCAGTTCATAGAGCCGGTGATGACAATGCTCTTGTCTAACAATGCAAATTTGTGATGCATGAAGCCAGAGGTCTGATTGTGACGCACCATAATACCTGCAAAAAAAAAAAAAAAAATCAATAGACATTATCTATTAGAGGAGCCGGACCATGTGGTGAAGTATCACACAACTTGTCAATTAAATGTAACCGGTCACAGAAATACAATTATTTGAGCACCACGCTGAAAAGCTGAAATATTAAAATTCATCTGAGAATTAAATAAAAAATCTGTCTGTACTTAATAAGTAGTACAGCCGGCCCCTAATTACAAACCTTCAACTTAAGAACAAACCTTGTACGTAACACGGGGACAGCCTATAGTTAATAAATATCCAGCAATTTTTACTCCGGTGACTAGGTTTAATATAAGCCATTGTCGGTATTTTATTAAACCTAGTCACCAGAGTTAAAAATTGCTGGATATTTATTAACTATAGGCTGTCCCTGTGTTACGTACAAGGTTTGTTCTTAAATTGAAGTCCCTATAAGCCATTGTCGGTATTTTAAGGCTTTTCCATCCAGCAGTACAGGATTACAATAGAATACAACATCATAAGATAAAATAATCCTTTATTTATTCTCTCCCCCCCCTTACAATGACCTCTATACAACACTCACCCATCATTACATCTCTACTGACAGGGGAAGAGTTAAGATGTGACATCCACTATCCGTAAGGTTGTAATGATGGGTCAGAATTATCTATATAGAGGTCATTGTACAGGGAGGGGGGCTGTCCCACCATTACATCACTATTGACAATGGATAATGTCACATCTTATTTACACCTCCTGCATTGAGCATGTATAGAAAAATCTCCATATACCTCAATAATAAAGCTCCAGACTAATTATGTGGTTGTCACACGGATTGCTAAAGCAGCGCTGCACTAGAGGAATGAAAGAGGGTCACTATTATAGGAACAGAAAGTTTTCTACAATCATTGCACTGAAGAACCGCTATAGCTAGCCTTTCCTATGCCTGAAAACACACACCACAATTTCACATATACAGATAGTGACAGGTTCCTATAGAGCCCTATTAATCCGATCCCGCCCATCTACTCTCACTATATCCCATGACTCCTCTCAGCATGTCATGTGACCAGGGTGACATCATAACGGGTCCTTTAGCAAATTGTACAATATGTATACATTTGATCACATGAAATCAAAGCATGGATTCTACTTCTCCCCATCCTCCATAGAGGCTGCTGTGATTTCATGGTATTGGATGCATACATGAGGTAGATGTTGCAGATGTAACAGGATCTTAGATGATGTTATCCTGGTCACATCATGTGACTGGTGCCTAATGATGTAACATCTCCAAACAGCAGAATATCAGTCTGGGAAATGTAAGTAAATTTTACTATGCAGGACTCAGTAAGATGGACTCACATCAGGTGATCTGCATATAAATTTCTAGATTTTCTAACATAGCGATAGAAAGGAACCATTTAGGAATAAAGGCAACACATTTTTTTTTTTAGTTTTTAATTAAGTCTTTATTTTGGCTGGCTTAATTTGCGAAGGAAATCTACCATTTGGTTTTAAGCATTGTGAAGCAAGCATACCTGGAGACTGCTGTAGCGACACTGATGCAGACACATATCTTGTTTAATCCCTGAACCAAGTGGTTTTGCTCAAAAAACAATTATAAAATCCAGGACCTAGTGAAAAACTGGGTTACATGCAAGCTGCCTACATAAACAAATTACACAGAGCTTCCTGAACTGTCCAGACAGGACTAATCAACCTGAGCTGGATGACTGATACACAGCAGCTGGGAGATGGTGCAGCGATTGATTACTTCTGCATGCCAGGAACAACACAGTAATGACCTATTCTCTTATGCTGGGCAGGACAAGGCTGAAGCAGTGCATAATTAGGAGAGCGCTGGAGCAACCAGAGGAGTGACAGTCGCCTCATAATTTTATAATAGTTTTTTCAGCAAAACCAGTCAGCTCAGTGATTAAACTAAATATGTTTCAAATTTCCTTTAAAGGACATTACCACCAGGATGAAGGATTGTAAACCGAGCACACTGACATACTGGTGTGTGCCCCCTCTGGCAGCAGCCACTCTTCTTTTAGCTTCATATACTCTGGGTTTTTTTTAAAACAACAAGGCTTTTAAAATTATGCACATAAGCCTAAGGGGTGTTTGAGGGGCTCTGGGCTCCATTAACACCCATGGAGCCTGAAGCCCCTCAGGCTTATTTGGATAATTGTAAAAGCATTTTTCTTTAAAAAAAAAAAGAGCATAAGAAGCTTAGAGCAGAGCAGATGCTGCCAGAAGGGGCACGCATCAGCATGTCAGTGTGCATGGTTTACGAACCTCGATCTTGGTGGTAGATGTCGGCCATTAAGCGTACTTAAGAATATTGCAGGAGATCGTAGCCTACAAGTGCTGGTGCTGGGCTGTGACATTCTAGCTCAGACCCAACATGAACATCCGGGATAGAAAAAAACCCACAGTGAACGGCGTGAATTAAAAAATAATAATACATATATGAAAAACTTCCCATAACATACTTTTTCATCAAATAACATTACAAAAAAATGTTCTATAAAGCGATCAAAATAAGTTACCAAAATGTTACCACTGGGGAAAAAAAAAACCCTTTTCACAAAAAAATGGGCCCTCAAATAGCTCTATTGACAAAAAAAATTACAGAAGTTACCTTCTGAAAAGTTGTTGATAAAACTCATGAGGGGGCGGTCGGAGGAGGCGATGACTGCCGCATGAAGCCTATGGTGACCACTGACCTATGGTGTGGGCGGGGCGGTCTGGGGAAGAAACAGCGCCTTGGACCCCCCCCCATATGAATACGCCGGACTGCTGTAAGCTCCGTCCGGTGTTCTGAGGCTATAGCGCTGCAGTGTCTGCAGCCCTCTACCGGAAGGTTACGATAAAGAAAGCAGTTTAACACTGCTAAAAATGGGGGTAGCGCTAGGAGCTGCTAACTTTAGTTAGTTCCCCCTTATACCTGCCACTTCAAGTGGTAGGTTTCCTTTAAAGGCACCAGGAGGAGTGTTAAAAAAAAAAAAAAAAAAAAAAAATTCTACACAATATTACCTAGAAGCTGAGTACAAGGAGACAGGGAAGTGATTTAAAGAGACACAGAGCTGTCAGTCAGAATAATGGGGCGTGGTTTGCTGGCAGCCTGGGAGAGGCACAAGTCAGAAAAGCAAATTTGCATATCCATTGTGCTCGATATGACCGGAGCAGCCAGTCGCCCATGTGTCACATAAAAGAAAGATAAAATCAAGCCCGAAACCTTTACCCCCTAGAAACTAGGCACGTTTCCAGATTTAGGGTGATGCCACACGTGGCGTTTTGAACCTGTTTTTGGTCCGTTTTTAAGCAGTCCGTCCAACAATGCTTGCGTATTTGACCAGTTTTAATCAAGATAATTGGTAAAAACCTGTCAAAAACGGATTGCTTAAAAACGGGAAAAAACGCCATGTGTGGCATCACCCTTATTATGCCTAAAAACAGTTAAAAAAACAAGGATCCACGCGCACCTCACGAATGAGCCGACAACTCCGTATTGCGTTTCATAGCGCAAACGCCGCACACGAGCCGAGGAGAGATTTGTCTACTTGCTATTACAAAACGCAACGCGGATATCGCGTCAACGTTTGTGTTTTGCTAATGAAACGTTAACGCGCCAATGAGTAAACGCAAATGTTCACAGCAATGTAATGAGGCAAATCTCTCGTCAGCTCTTGTGTTACTTCTAAACTCCAGGTGTGAACAGAACTAACAAAAACGCTGTGTGTGAACACGGCCTTCAGGTCACCATATGTCCAATGTCATGTAACCCTAAACATCCCCACAGTTATTATAAATACACCACAATATCCGCACCGGCCGGGCGGGCGCCATCTTACCCGCCTTCCTCAGGGCCCCGATCTGGGAGCCGGCGGCCGCCATGTAGTCGCTGTCGGTGATGACCCGCACCCGGACCCCGCGGCCATGGAGCAGCAGCACGGCCCTGGCCAGCGGAGGGCTGGAGAAGGTGAACACGCAGATGTCCAGGGAGCGCCGGGCCCCGAGGAGCCGCCGGAGCAGCTGTGACAGGGCGCCGCCCGCCTCATGAGGTAACGGGCAGGAGCAGCGCGTCCCGGGGCTCAGCAGCGGCTCACTACACGAGAGCGGGGCCGGGAAGAAGAGCACCTCCCGCGGCGTCCCCCGCCGCCTCCTCCGCAGGTAACGGTACACGGCCTCCAGCCCCAGAGACACGGCCAACGCCGCCACAGCCAGCCGCCGCCACCAGCAGCCCGCGGGGGAGACCATGGCCGGCGCGAGGGGGCGGGCCCGGGGAAACGGCGGGAACAACTGACGCCTCAGGGGAGGGGCGCAACATGGCGGCCAGAGCTGAGGGGAGACCTGACAGGAATGTCACACACAAGAAAATCTTAATAAAAAGTTACTAAAAAAAACCATAATTCCTATATTCGCCTTAATTTTTTAAAATAAGGAATTTTTGTGGACCAAGTTTATGTTTCTGGCACATTTGAAAAAAAAAAAAAAACATTTTGCACCATATACATTAAAAAGCAAAAATAAATTTCTGAGGGACGTTGTATTTGTGGTCAAAGTGCGAAACCAAACTGAGAAATGTGTTTTGTTTTTTGTTTTTTTTTCACCTTCAGGCCGCGGTCACACGGAATAACGCATTATTTTTGCGTTTAACACAGCTGAAGAGGAGATTTGCCTAATGACAGCGTTGTCAACATTGCGTTAACAAAACACATGTTGTAAGGCTTTGTTAACGCACGCCTCAGGCTGCGTTCACATTTCGTTTTTTGAAACCTATTCTAATGCAATGCATTTACAACACGTTAACATTGCATTTGTTAATGCAATCTATAGTTCATCTAATCTTTAGTAAGAGCCCTCTCCATAGCCGGCAAGTCTTTGCTGCATATTGCAGCAAACACTTACCGGTAACACCCACGATCAGTGCTAGCACAGTTTTGCCGGCAGCCTCAAAAAGATGGCGACACATGGGCACCACCATCTTGCAGAGGATTGTCGCTCCCCTGTGACGTCATCGGGGACTGGCGATTCGTCACCATGACAGCCTCGGGTCTGTCGGGGCTGTCTCGTTTTAACCCTTTCATTACAATGTGTGATCCTCCTATACTGTCATAGTGTAGTATGGAGGTATATGATAGGATCGATCAGGGTTAAAACCTAAAAATTCTAATCACCCCCCTTTCCCTGGAATTGATATTAACAGCAAAAATCATAAACACATTCGGATTCGCAGCGTCTGAAAATGCCTGATCTATCAAAATATAATAACGTTTTTTCACTGCATTTAACCCAGTAACGGAAAATAGCGAAAATGGCACTTTTTTGCCATTTTGAAAAATATATATATAAAAAAAAAATCTATAAAAAGTGATCAAAAGGTCGCACAGTCCTAAAAATGGTAGCATTGAAAATATTATCAAATGTCGCACAAAATGACACCACCCACAGCTCCGTACAACAAAGTATAAAAAAGTTATTAGCGCCAGAAGATTGGAAAAAAAAAAAACAACTTTTTTGTACAGGAGGTTTTAATTTTGTAAATGTATGAAAACATGAAACCGACACAAATTTGGTATCCCTGTAATCGTACCGACCCAAAGAATAAAGTAGACATGTCATTTGGGGCGAACAGTGAAAGCCGTAAACTCCAAGCCCACAAGAAAACGACGCAAATGCGTTTTTTCACCATTTTCACTGCATTTGGAATTTTTTTCCTGCTTCCCAGTACACGGCGTAGAATATTGAATACCGTCACTATGAGGTGCAATTTGTTATGCAGAAAATAAGCCGTCACACGGCTCTTTACATGTAAAAATAAAAAAAAGTTATAGAATTTTGAATGTGGGGAGTGAAAAATGGACATGAAAAAAAAAAAAAAAAAAAAGGGGACAGGTTGTTAAGGGGTTAAATAAAACAAGATACCAGGCTCTGGTTACCAATCACATGCGTATTGCTGGAATAGGTCAACATTGCGTTGACAAAGCACATACATTTGGTGACACTTTGTTAACCCTTTAAGGACGCAGCCAGTTTGCACGTTAAGGCTCTGCCCGTTTTTTTTTTTTAAATCTGACCGGTGTCTCTCTTTGTGTCGTAATAACTTAAGGCTACATTCACATACATGTATGGGGGACGTATATACGGCCGATATACGTCTCCCATACACTCCTATGGGCTCACAGCCCTGTACGGGAGCGGTACGGTGCAGCACAAGTGCGG
The DNA here is from genome assembly GCF_040894005.1 of Engystomops pustulosus. Lineage (NCBI taxonomy): Eukaryota > Metazoa > Chordata > Amphibia > Anura > Leptodactylidae > Engystomops > Engystomops pustulosus. The sequence goes on from NC_092418.1 coordinate 15,380,408, forward strand.
CACCGTACCGCTCCGTAGCACGGGAAAAGATAGGACATGTCCTATCTTTTCCCGTATTACGGCGCCGTATCTCCCTATGGAGAGGGGCGGGGGTGAGCAGCACTCATCCCCTGCTCCTCTCCGCAGCGCCGATGTACTACGGTACGGCGGGCATACATCGTGTGAATGTAGCCCAACACTTTATCTTATCTAACTGATTTTGAGATTGTAGTTTATATTAGTAGTATAATTCAGGAAAAAAGTGAAAAAAAAATCCAATTTTCTAACTTTCAAATGTTCTATTTTTTTTTTAGACAAAAAGTCGTACCACAATTTTTTTTTTTTTGCCATTTGTCTTCTTTCCATTTTTTTTTTTTTTTTTTTACATTTGGTTATTTTTTCCAGAATATTAGAAGGTTCATAGTTTTAGTAGCATGTTCTCAAATTGTTTGCACCACTCGGCAGATCCAGTACATCCAGTTTTGCGCTTTTGCATCTTTTTATTTTCTAGCGCAATACGTAACGTAAAAAAAAAAATTAGGTATACCATGCAGTAAAACCTTTTTACAGGTTTTACGGATATACACCAGTCCATCAAATGTCAATTGTTTGGACTCTATTGGGTGAATTGAAAGCCAATACGTTCAGAACAATAGAACGGAAGGACCCGGAGCGGAGAACTACCCCCTGTGTATAACTAGTGTAGGCATTACAGCAACAAACACAGAGTAGAAAGAAAGTTTATTCTATGAAAAATACTTTAAAAAGCGTCACTAGTGATTATTAGGCGGCTTTCACTCAGCGCGCTGCTGTACGCTCACCCGGGCTACGGCTCGGAAAGTATACATAGTGTGAAAGGAGCTTTAAAAGCACTAATGGGACCTGAGGCCACATTCACACGCAGCGTTTGAATTGCTTTTACATAAGCACAATGCAAATGCAATGTTAACGCAATTTCAAACACTGCGTGTGAACGTAGCCTAAGTTTTCTGAGGTTACGGTCACCTAACCAGAGGATGGCGGAAGATCTGCGGTGAATGTAAGGGTGATGCCACACATGGCGTTTTGAAACCGGTTTTTGGTCCGTTTATAAGCAGTCCGTTAAAAAACGCATCCGTTTTTTTAAAAACGCATCCGTTTTTTTAAAAACGCATGGGTTTTTGTCCATTTTTTATTGCACAAATTTGGAAAACCTATCAAAAACGGATGCGTTTTTTAACGGACTGCTTAAAAACGGACCAAAAACGGTTTCAAATCGCCACGTGTGGCATCAACCTAACCATCACAGTTCGTGTCCTCAGGGCGTATTCCTACGTGGCGTTTTTTAAAACGCATCCAAAACACAAGTAGGAGGAGGTTTGGCCAAAAAGCATATGCGTTTCCCTCGAAACGGAAAGAATGCGCATTTGAATGGGATACGTATTTGACTTTTAGCCAAACTCCCTCCCACTTGCGTTTTTGGGAATCTGCCCTCAGGGTGACCCTGGAAGCAAAAGCAATAAAAGTGTTCTAGATGCCGACCTCTACCCCGGGCGCAGCCATACAACATGGCGGGGCAATGAGAAGAGGCGCCATCTCTAGTTCCTATATACGTTGGTTGCACAGCGAGTTGCTCCGTTATCCGGAAATCTGAGGAATTTTGGAATTTAGCTTTGGAAGTGAACAGAGAAGCCAAAACTGATGTTATTCCCTGTCCCATGCGTTATCCTGACTCTGAGTGGTGTCAGTTATTAAAGGGGTCAGCGTCTCCACAGTAGCATAACCCATACAAGCGAGCAGTATCGTGTAGATGCCACCAAGTACATCTGTACTTCCTATAGGTGGCTGCCGTCTATTCCAGGGTCTTCATATGATCACTGGTGGGAGCCCTCTAAGTCTATAAATACATAAAGGTCCATGTCCTAATACTTCTGTGGGGTACACACTCTCGCACACACTTTGTCTTGTAAGTAAAGTTTTTGAGTTAATTCCGACACTCGGACGAGGTGGGGCTGCGCACGCTGGACATCAGGTGGGATTTGTAGGTCTTGCTGAGGCCGGTCATCCAGAATTTGAGCAGTTTGATGTTGTCCTCCTCTGAAGCTCCCAAGATCCCCAGCAGCTTCTGCGTGTCCTCTTTTGGGCGGCTGTCCACTTTGGTGAACTTGAAAAGGACCTTCACTTTACTAGGAAATAAATATATAGATAAGTTATATACAGAAGTCTGGAGGGAGGGGAGAGGGTCTAAGACAAGCAGAAAGTCTGCAGGAGTCTTAGAGCAAGTTTCTATCTCACCCGAGGTGCTTTATTCACATTAGAAAATGTCCTGTATGGTCACGCTAAGACTTCTCAGAGAGAAAAAAAAACACAGAACACAGCAGCTAACAATAAGCTTCTATCTCACCCCAAGTGCTTTATTCACATCAGAACTTTTACTATAATGTCCTATATGTTGCTTCTGATTGCGTAAGTGTAATAAATATAGTTAGTCTCCAGCCACCAAGGACAACTAAGAATTATAGATAAGGTAAAGGTATGGTGGTGCCTAAAACGCACAATATGTGACTAGATATAGGAATATTTCCACAAAAACACAACTACTGGTTTTTGCATAGTGGGTTGAAAATTTAGGGACACTGTAAACAGCCAGAACTATTGTATCCATTGCCCATGGTAAATAGCAGCTCTTACTTCATCCACTCCTCCTTCAGACACACCAGACACTGCTCCACCACATCCATAGACAGGTTCTCGTTGCTCAGAGCCGCCTCGATTTTGTTCAGGATGGTCAGTCCCACTGTGGGAGATAAAACACCATGTAGCAGGAATATGTGGATGTATAGGATACAGGAATGTAAATGTCTTTATGCATATCTCACCCCTGTCCGTGGCCACTGGGCTCCCGCTCGTCAACACAAACTCGTACTTACTGAGGGGCTCGTCATCCACAAACAAGACGGGGTACAGGTTAGAACGCGGAGCAGTGCGGACCTCAATCATGACTGCAAATTCTGTAGGAAGACATTACTACTAAGCTGGGTCTCCTTGGGGCACAGTGGAGAAAGCTCAGCTGCACCTCACCGACTCCTTACAATCCAGATACGCATAATAATAGACTCACCAGAGGACTGGACATGTGGGGGGATCTCCGCCTGGGGGCTCAGCCCCAGGAAATTGCACCTATAGGCATCTTCATACTTTTCACTGTATGGGATCACACGGACACAGCCCACAGGGAGCATGGCCTGACATGGAGAAGACGGAAAGGTCAATGTGGGGTTAGAAGTCCCCCATTTATAGTATATTCCAGGTGCACGTACCTGCAGGACATCAAACGCAGACTGGATGAGTTCTCGGTCCTGTCCCTTCCAAATGACTTGATTTCCCATAAGGATGTGCCAGGCCAGCATGCGGAAGGCAGAGGCCCCCAACACCTGGATGTAACACAAGATCCATTTACTAAAGACTGTGATCCATAGTGGCAAATCCGGAATCTCTATATTATATACGAGGGTCAGGTATCCACAGCCTCTCACCTGCCTCATGTGCCGCAGAGACCTGAACACAGCCGTCCTCCGGATGCTCCAGCCGCAGTCCGACAGCGCAGAGGAATCTGTATGGCATTTGGACAATTCTCTCCCCTCCAGAACTTCAGTCTGCGGTCGGGGTCGGCCCTCCTCTTCTTCATGACTCTCCCAGACTGCACACTCTTCTTCCAAGTCTGCAAAATATAGTACAAGGTGAGCCCTCAGAAAATGGTGGGACCCTCATTGATGGTGCGCGCCGGCCCCAGCCGACTCTCCCAGTCCAGGGGTGCGCGCCGGCCCCAGCCGACTCTCCCAGTCCAGGGGTGCGCGCCGGCCCCAGCCGACTCTCCCAGTCCAGGGGTGCGCGCCGGCCCCAGCCGACTCTCCCAGTCCAGGGGTGCGCGCCGGCCCCAGCCGACTCTCCCAGTCCAGGGGTGCGCGCCGGCCCCAGCCGACTCTCCCAGTCCAGGGGTGCGCGCCGGCCCCAGCCGACTCTCCCAGTTCCATATTAGCCTCAATCACTGGAGTCCCTGGTAACTACACAGCACCATCCTCTAACACAAGGTACAGAAGTAGCTCGACATACCTGCCTGCTTCTCCATCTGCACCAGAGTGTCCTCTGTGGGGGCACCCTCCAGGAGCTTCTCGGTGAGACGACAACCACAAGCCTTCAGTAACCTGCCAGAGAGATTGTCACATCAATATTTCACAGGGAATACCAACATTTACTGCTCAGCAGAGGCTCTTCTTCAGCCATACTCAATATTTCCTGGTCGTTGGATCATCATCTACATCACTGCTCTCAGCAGAGCAGCCTCAGGCTTTAGGCCTTCACATATTGTAATCAGATTTCGACTGAGAAGATATCAGAAAGCTTTTTGATCAAATCTCCAATGTAATCCATAGAAACTGAAGTTACCAAGCAAAGGACGTGTGCAGACAGGCCCATAAGTTGTCATCATTGGTGAGGGACGTCAGGGATCGCGCCGCGTTGCCATTTCTCTGGTGCAGAAATGGTGTGAATGCGGTGTTAATCCTGAGGGGGCGCTGTGGGCACCCAAACTGCTCTGCATCAAACACCTGCAAAATACAAATATTATCACCTGTAGGAGACGTCACAACCTGGTCCCAATTGAATTTTTCGTCTTTTTGCTGAAGACTACTCACTTTCAATGCCTTCCCCTGAAGTTCATCTATCACCCCTCGGATCTTGGAGAGGAGGAAGGGCCAGGAGTTGATCAGGTAGATCCTGTCCATCATGATGACGATGATACTGTACCAGCGCTGGAAACCCCGAGCCAGACTGTCTTTGATGAAGAAGGTGTGACTGAAGACAAACCCGTGCTGCTCGTCCCCAAAGAAGATGGGACCTTCCCTGCCAGGACAGACCTAGGGTGCAGGGAGACAGTCAGCAATAGTCATGGATAAGTAACATGCTTAGGCTGCATCTGGTTATTTATTCATACTGATGATTAAGGGGTCCAAAAGTTCTGCTTCCATTAGAATAGATAGTGAACCTTCCCTTTTAATGATATTTGTATATACAGCTCCTATGTCAACCCAGGCATCTGCATGACAGATAACAATCCCCATGTAGTCTGATCCTGGAGTCATGTGTTCCATTCTTACATCTACCGACATTATGGAGTGTCACAGGATTTTTGTAGTCTGTAACCATGAAGATACATAACTCAGCACGGGAGCTGCATACACAGAGTGCACGATTTTATCCATAAACTTAATTTGTAGGATGTGGTTATGATTGTTACCTCGCAGCTCAGGCTCCGCACACAGGCCTGACGCACGATACTGAAGAGCTGGGGATGGTTGGGGTGCTGATGGCTGACATATTTAATAGAAGTCTCCTTATCATGGCTGATGTACCCAGGGTGGCTGATAGCCAAAGATCGGCAGCCCTGAATAATAGGAAAAAAAAAAAAAAAAAGAGTATGTTAATGTGAATGTCTTAATACCTTACCAGAAACTCTAGGCCTGGAAACACAGTTATTCGTGGTGCACAGTTCGCCCCTTAAGGAGCTACTCACAGTATAAGACTGGTCCACACAGTCTTAGAAAAAGTCCACAGAAATAGAGAAAATAATTGCACTATGATTGGAGCTCCAAATATTATTCTTCTCCCTCGTTATTCCATCTTTAACCACCGATGAACAGCACTAATCCTCAGCTTCTCCTGCTGAAAGTAGGATTAGTGCTGTTCATCGATGGTTAAAGATGGAATAAGGATCATTGTGCAATTATTTTCTCCATTTCTGTGGACTCTAGACCTGGATTACTTTTATTATACTGCCCCCTATGTACAAGGATATAACTACTATAATACTGCCCCCTATGTACAAGAATATAACTACTATAATACTGCCCCCTATGTACAGGAATATAACTACTATAATACTGACCCCTATGTACAGGGATATAACTACTATAATACTGCCCCCTATGTACAGGGATATAACTACTATAATACTGCCCCCTATGTACAGGAATATAACTAATATAATACTGCCCCCTATGTACAAGAATATAACTACTATAATACTGCCCCCTATGTACAAGAATATAACTACTATAATACTGCCCCCTATGTACAAGAATATAACTACTATAATACTGCCCCCTATGTACAAGAATATAACTACTATAATACTGCCCCCTATGTACAAGAATATAACTACTATAATACTGCCCCCTATGTACAGGAATATTACTACTATAATACTGCTCCCTATGTACAGGAATATAACTACTATAATACTGCCCCCTATGTACAAGAATATAACTACTATAATACTGCCCCCTATGTACAAGAATATAACTACTATAATACTGCCCCCTATGTACAAGAATATAACTACTATAATACTGCCCCCAATGTACAAGAATATAACTACTATAATACTGCCCCATATGTACAGGAATATAACTACTATAATACTGCTCCTATGTACAAGAATATAACTACTATAATACTGCCCCCAATGTACAAGAATATAACTACTATAATACTGCCCCCAATGTACAAGAATATAACTACTATAATACTGCCCCCAATGTACAAGAATATAACTACTATAATACTGCCCCTATGTACAGGAATATAACTACTATAATACTGCCCCTATGTACAAGGATATAACTACTATAATACTGCCCGCCCCCTATGTACAAGAATATAACTACTATAATACTGCCCCCTATGTACAGGAATATAACTACTATAATACTGCCCGCCCCCTATGTACAAGAATATAACTACTATAATACTGCCCCCTATGTACAGGAATATAACTACTATAATACTGCCCCCTATGTACAGGAATATAACTACTATAATACTGCCCGCCCCCTATGTACAAGAATATAACTACTATAATACTGCCCCTATGTACAAGGATATAACTACTAAAATACTGCCCGCCCCCTATGTACAAGAATATAACTACTATAATACTGCCCCTATGTACAGGAATATAACTACTATAATACTGCCCGCCCCCTATGTACAAGAATATAACTACTATAATACTGCCCCCTATGTACAGGAATATAACTACTATAATACTGCCCCCTATGTACAGGAATATAACTACTATAATACTGCCCGCCCCCTATGTACAAGAATATAACTACTATAATACTGCCCCCTATGTACAGGAATATAACTACTATAATACTGCCCCCTATGTACAGGAATATAACTACTATAATACTGCCCCCTATGTACAAGAATATAACTACTATAATACTGCCCCCTATGTACAGGAATATAACTACTATAATACTGCCCCCTATTTACAGGAATATAACTACTATAATACTGCCCCCTATGTACAAGAATATAACTACTATAATACTGCACCCTATGTACAAGAATATAACTACTATAATACTGCCCCCTATGTACAAGACTATAACTACTATAATACTGCCCCCTATGTACAGGAATATAACTACTATAATACTGCCCCCTATGTACAGGAATATAACTACTATAATACTACCCCTATGTACAGGAATATAACTACTATAATACTGCCCCCTATGTACAGGAATATAACTACTAGAATACTGTTTATACCTCACACATATCTGATTTCTTCAGCCTGGGACTGTTGGACTCTGCACTGGCGCCATCTGCAGGACTATGAGAACGGATCCGGCTACTCATATGAATTCCTCCTTCTTCCTCCTCGACCTGTTCCCCCTGGCCCAGGATATCTCCGCATGTCGCCCCCTGGGGGAGGGGAGAATGCAGCGCTTCAGTGCAGAACAGTGTCCGCGGTCCATGGAGCTCACAGAAGTGGCACAGCGCTACAATGGCGTTCATGGCTCTGGTTGGGACGACTTCAACGCTACAAAGTCAGTGACTGCCGCGTGTCAGAAACTGAGGACATAATAGAAGAGATATCAGAAGAGACAGTGAGGATACTCTGCCCTGTCAGGAGAAGATGTCTAAAACAGGACAGAACACCCTCCCCAAGCTCTCCTCCAGTCCTCCCACTGCACCCGCCAAATCACCTCCAGCACTCCCAGCTCTCCTCCAGCCGCCCCATGTCTCCACCAGCAGCGCCCCCCCCCATGTCTCCACCAGCAGCAGCACCCCCCCCCCCGTGTCTCCCCCAGCAGCAGCAGCCCCCCCGTGTCTCCCCCAGCAGCAGCCCCCCCCCCCGTGTCTCCCCCAGCAGCAGCCCCCCCCCCCCCGTGTCTCCCCCAGCAGCAGCCCCCCCCCCCGTGTCTCCCCCAGCAGCAGCCCCCCCCCCGTGTCTCCCCCAGCAGCAGCCCCCCCCCCCCGTGTCTCCCCCAGCAGCAGCCCCCCCCCCCGTGTCTCCCCCAGCAGCAGCCCCCCCCCCCCGTGTCTCCCCCAGCAGCAGCCCCCCCCCCGTGTCTCCCCCAGCAGCAGCCCCCCCCCCCCGTGTCTCCCCCAGCAGCAGCCCCCCCCCCCGTGTCTCCCCCAGCAGCAGCCCCCCCCCCCGTGTCTCCCCCAGCAGCAGCCCCCCCCCCGTGTCTCCCCCAGCAGCAGCCCCCCCCGTGTCTCCCCCAGCAGCAGCCCCCCCCGTGTCTCCCCCAGCAGCAGCCCCCCCCCGTGTCTCCCCCAGCAGCAGCCCCCCCCCGTGTCTCCCCCAGCAGCAGCCCCCCCCCCCCCCGTGTCTCCCCCAGCAGCAGCCCCCCCCCCCCCCGTGTCTCCCCCAGCAGCAGCCCCCCCCCGTGTCTCCCCCAGCAGCAGCCCCCCCCCGTGTCTCCCCCAGCAGCAGCCCCCCCCCATGTCTCCCCCAGCGGCAGCCCCCCCCATGTCTCCCCCAGCAGCAGCCCCCCCCCCATGTCTCCCCCAGCAGCAGCCCCCCCCATGTCTCCCCCAGCAGCAGCCCCCCCATGTCTCCCCCAGCAGCAGCACCCCCCCATGTCTCCCCCAATACCACTAGTCCTCCTCCGGTAAGCTCCTTTCCCCTCTTTCTCCTAAACTCTCCTCCCGGACCCCCAGTCCTCCCTCTCACCTGTCACTCCGCCATGTTTACATCACATGACAGTCTCCGACTTCTCCTTCTTTGGGCGATCGCAAGTGTCCCTGGTGAGAGGGGGAGCTCCCGAATGGATACCTGCGCAGTGCTGCCCCTGACATTGCTTCTCCTACACTTCGTCGCTTTGCAGTGTTGTGACATCCATTTTACAAACTAAGAGTAAATAAAGGCAACGATTACAAACCGCGCTCCCTAATCCTCCCCCCCCCCGGGTCCATCGGGAAGATGGTATAGTCCGGAGGTTAGATTACAGGCACGGAATGCATCATGTGATGCAGTCACATGACTCCTCCCCCTCCATGTGCCGCACGGAGTCACCCTTGTGTCACCCTGCGCTCTGCGGAGATCTCATTACTACGTGGGATGAAGAAAGCTCAGTATATCAGACCACCCCTTTAATAAAAACCCTAATGTACTTTTAAAGGGGAAGTTCACTCTATGTTTTACAAAAAATGTGAAAGTTACGAGGAATTTGTAGTAGTTTAGTCAGGAAGTGGTGACACTGTGTAGCAGCCACTGACTCCAGTCCTTACATGGGACTGACTGCAGAGAAGAGATGTCACACTGTCCAGGTACAGGAACCGACTGCAGAGAAGAGATCTCACACTGTCCAAGCACAGGGACTGACTGCAGAGAAGAGATCTCACACTGTCCGATCACAGGGACCGACTGCAGAGAAGAGATGTCACACTGTCCAGGCACAGGGACCGACTGCAGTGAAGAGATGTCACACTGTCCAGGCACAGGGACCGACTGCAGAGAAGAGATCTCACACTGTCCAATCACAGGGACCGACTGCAGAGAAGAGATCTCACACTGTCCAGGCACAGGGACCGACTGCAGAGAAGAGATCTCACACTGTCCAGGCACAGGGACCGACTGCAGAGAATTGATCTCACACTGTCCGAGCACAGGGACCGACTGCAGAGAAGAGATCTCACACTGTCCGGGCACAGGGACCGACTGCAGAGAAGAGATCTCACACTGTCCGAGCACAGGGACCGACTCCAGAGAAGAGATCTCACAGTGTCCGAGCACAGGGACCGACTGCAGAGAAGAGATCTCACACTGTCCGGGCACAGGGACCGACTGCAGAGAAGAGATCTCACACTGTCCGAGCACAGGGATCGACTGCAGAGAAGAGATCTCACACTGTCCAAGCACAGGGACCGACTGCAGAGAAGAGATCTCACACTGTCCGGGCATAGGGACCGACTGCAGAGAAGAGATCTCACACTGTCCGGGCACAGGGACCGACTGCAGAGAAGAGATCTCACACTGTCCGAGCACAGGGACCGACTGCAGAGAAGAGATCTCACAGTGTCCGAGCACAGGGACCGACTGCAGAGAAGAGATCTCACAGTGTCCGATCACAGGGATCGACTGCAGAGAAGAGATCTTACACTGTCCAAGCACAGGAACCGACTGCAGAGAAGAGATCTCACACTGTCCGATCACAGGGACCCACTGCAGAGAAGAGATCTCACAATGTCCAATCAGAGGGACCCACTGCAGAGAAGAGATCTCACACTGTCCAAGCACAGGGACCGACTGCAGAGAAGAGATCTCACACTGTCCAATCAGAGGGACCCTCTGCAGAGAAGAGATCTCACACTGTCCAAGCACAGGGACCGACTGCAGAGAAGAGATCTCACACTGTCCGAGCACAAGGACCGACTACAGAGAAGAGATCTCACACTGTCCAATCAGAGGGACCGACTGCAGAGAAGAGATCTCACACTGTCCAATCAGAGGGACCGGCTGCAGTGAAGAGATCTCACACTGTCCGGGCACAGGGACCGACTGCAGAGAAGAGATCTCACACTGTCCGAGCACAGGGACCGACTGCAGAGAAGAGATCTCACAGTGTCCGAGCACAGGGACCGACTGCAGAGAAGAGATCTCACAGTGTCCGAGCACAGGGACCGACTGCAGAGAAGAGATGTCACACTGTCCAGGCACAGGGACCGACTGCAGAGAAGAGACCTCACACTGGGCGTGCACAGGGGCCGACTGCAGAAAAGAGATCTCGCACTGTCCGAGCACAGGGACCGACTGCAGAGAAGAGATCTCACACTGTACGAGCACAGGGCCCAACTGCAGAGAAGAGATCTCACACTGTCCAATCACAGGGACCGACTGCAGAGAAGAGATCTCACACTGTCCGTGCACAGGGGCCGACTGCAGAGAAGAGATCTCACAGTGTCCGAGCACAGGGACCGACTGCAGAGAAGAGATCTCACACTGTACGAGCACAGGGCCCAACTGCAGAGAAGAGATCTCACACTGTCCAATCACAGGGCCCAACTGCAGAGAAGAGATCTCACACTGTCCGAGCACAGGGACCGGCTGCAGAGAAGAGACCTCACACTGTCCGTGCACAGGGGCCGACTGCAGAGAAGAGATCTCACAGTGTCCGAGCACAGGGACCGACTGCAGTGAAGAGATCTCACAGTGTCCGAGCACAGGGCCCAACTGCAGAGAAGAGATCTCACACTGTCCAGGCACAGGGATCGACTGCAGAGAAGAGATCTCACACTGTCCAATCAGAGGGACCCACTGCAGAGAAGAGATCTCACACTGTCCAAGCACAGGGACCGACTGCAGAGAAGAGATCTCACACTGTCCGAGCACAGGGACCGACTGCAGAGAAGAGATCTCACAGTGTCCGAGCACAGGGACCGACTGCAGAGAAGAGATCTTACACTGTCCAAGCACAGGAACCGACTGCAGAGAAGAGATCTCACACTGTCCAATCACAGGGACCCACTGCAGAGAAGAGATCTCACACTGTCCAATCAGAGGGACCCACTGCAGAGAAGAGATCTCACACTGTCCAAGCACAGGGACCGACTGCAGAGAAGAGATCTCACACTGTCCAATCAGAGGGACCCACTGCAGAGAAGAGATCTCACACTGTCCAAGCACAGGGACCGACTGCAGAGAAGAGATCTCACACTGTCCGAGCACAAGGACCGACTACAGAGAAGAGATCTCACACTGTCCAATCAGAGGGACCGACTGCAGAGAAGAGATCTCACAGTGTCCGAGCACAGGGACCGACTGCAGAGAAGAGATCTCACAGTGTCCGATCACAGGGATCGACTGCAGAGAAGAGATCTTACACTGTCCAAGCACAGGAACCGACTGCAGAGAAGAGATCTCACACTGTCCGATCACAGGGACCCACTGCAGAGAAGAGATCTCACACTGTCCAATCAGAGGGACCCACTGCAGAGAAGTGATCTCACACTGTCCAAGCACAGGGACCGACTGCAGAGAAGAGATCTCACACTGTCCAATCAGAGGGACCCACTGCAGAGAAGAGATCTCACACTGTCCAAGCACAGGGACCGACTGCAGAGAAGAGATCTCACACTGTCCGAGCACAAGGACCGACTACAGAGAAGAGATCTCACACTGTCCAATCAGAGGGACCGACTGCAGAGAAGAGATCTCACACTGTCCAATCAGAGGGACCGACTGCAGTGAAGAGATCTCACACTGTCCGGGCACAGGGACCGACTGCAGAGAAGAGATCTCACACTGTCCGAGCACAGGGACCGACTGCAGAGAAGAGATCTCACACTGTACGAGCACAGGGCCCAACTGCAGAGAAGAGATCTCACACTGTCCAATCACAGGGCCCAACTGCAGAGAAGAGATCTCACACTGTCCGAGCACAGGGACCGACTGCAGAGAAGAGACCTCACACTGTCCGTGCACAGGGGCCGACTGCAGAGAAGAGATCTCACAGTGTCCGAGCACAGGGACCGACTGCAGTGAAGAGATCTCACAGTGTCCGAGCACAGGGCCCAACTGCAGAGAAGAGATCTCACACTGTTCAGGCACAGGGATCGACTGCAGAGAAGAGATCTCACATTGTCCAAGCACAGGGACCGACTGCAGAGAAGAGATCTCACAGTGTCCGATTAAATTTGTAGTTTTAGATAGTCCTAGGACCACATTATGGTCGGACCTATAAACTTAGTTCATATATTTACATTTGTTGCTTAGGAAGCAACACAGAAGGTCCTTGTGACCTGTTAAAATTTTACTTTTACTTCAATATTCCTAAAAGCAGGATCACAGTATTGACATATATGTGAGCCTTGGTATAGAGAGACACATTAAAAGAATATGGCAGATATGGAGAAAGATCTCAATTAATATACTATGTCGGTACGGTGTACTGGTGGGACAGTGTGACTCGCTAGAGGGTACTGCTAAACCGATACTCTATCGGAATAGGCATATATGATGTAGTCGCTAGGAGCAGCTGTGTAACTTTTCTGTGGTAATATGTACCAAATTGTCTCTGTAGGGTGTGACTGTTCACCTCTAGGAACTAGTAAGTTTCCACGCCACAGTCAATAGCATACTTGATTTTAAGCTAGGTCACACCATCCACACAACACATTCATACACTGCTGATCGTAGGTATGTAACACTGGGCTAGTGGTCTCTGCAGAGCGACCCCAAGTCCTAAATGAATCTCCAAATAGAGTGCCATCAATTAAAACCAGGCTCAGGCAGCCCCCCTGACATGTTTCGCCATTAGCATGGCGTCCTCAGGGGGTATCGGGGCTGAAAATGTCCGAGCACAGGAACAGACTGCAGAGAAGAGATCTCACACTGTCCGATCACAGGGATTAACTGCAGAGAAGAGATCTCACACTGTCCAATCAGAGGGACCCACTGCAGAGAAGAGATCTCACACTGTCCAAGCACAGGGACCGACTGCAGAGAAGAGATCTCACACTGTCCGAGCACAGGGACCGACTGCAGAGAAGAGATCTCACAGTGTCCGAGCACAGGGACCGACTGCAGAGAAGAGATCTCACAGTGTCCGATCACAGGGATCGACTGCAGAGAAGAGATCTTACACTGTCCAAGCACAGGAACCGACTGCAGAGAAGAGATCTCACACTGTCCGATCACAGGGACCCACTGCAGAGAAGAGATCTCACACTGTCCAATCAGAGGGACCCACTGCAGAGAAGAGATCTCACACTGTCCAAGCACAGGGACCGACTGCAGAGAAGAGATCTCACACTGTCCAATCAGAGGGACCCACTGCAGAGAAGAGATCTCACACTGTCCAAGCACAGGGACTGACTGCAGAGAAGAGATCTCACACTGTCCGAGCACAAGGACCGACTACAGAGAAGAGATCTCACACTGTCCAATCAGAGGGACCGACTGCAGAGAAGAGATCTCACAGTGTCCGAGCACAGGGACCGACTGCAGAGAAGAGATCTCACAGTGTCCGATCACAGGGATCGACTGCAGAGAAGAGATCTTACACTGTCCGAGCACAGGCACCGACTACAGAGAAGAGATCTCACACTGTCCGGGCACAGGGAGCGACTACAGAGAAGAGATGTCACACTAACCGGGCACAGGCACCCACTGCAGAGAAGAGATCTCACACAATCCGGGCACAGGGACCGACTGCAGAGAAGAGATCTTACACTGTCCGGACATAGGGACCGACTGCAGAGAAGAGACCTCACACTGTCCGTGCACAGGGACCGACTGCAGAGAAGAGACCTCACACTATCCGGGCACAGGGGCCGACTGCAGAGAAGAGATCTCACACTGTCCGAGCACAGGGACCAACTGCAGAGAAGAGATCTCACACTGTCCAAGCACAGGGACCGACTGCAGAGAAGAGATCTCACACGGTCCGAGCACAGGGATCGACTGCAGAGAAGAGATGTCACACTGTCCGAGCACAGGGCCCAACTGCAGAGAAGAGATCTCACACTGTCCGAGCACAGAGAACGACTGCAGAGAAGAGATCTCACACTGTCTGATCACAGGGACCGACTGCAGAGAAAGATTTCACCCTGTCCAGGCACAGGGACCGACTGCAGAGAAGAGATCACACACTGTCTGAGCACAGGGACCGACTGCAGAGAAAGATCTCACCCTGTCCAGGCACAGGGACCGACTGCAGAGAAGAGATCTCACACTGTACGAGCACAGGGACTGACTGCAAAGAAGAGATCTCACACTGTCCAGGCACAGGGATTAACTGCAGAGAAGAGATCTCACACTGTCCGAGCACAGAGAACGACTGCAGAGAAGAGATCTCACACTGTCCGAGCACAGGGACCGACTGCAGAGAAAGATCTCACCCTGTCCAGGCACAGGGATCGACTGCAGAGAAGAGATGTCACACTGTCCGAGCACAGGGCCCAACTGCAGAGAAGAGATCTCACACTGTCCGAGCACAGAGAACGACTGCAGAGAAGAGATCTCACACTGTCTGATCACAGGGACCGACTGCAGAGAAAGATTTCACCCTGTCCAGGCACAGGGACCGACTGCAGAGAAGAGATCACACACTGTCTGAGCACAGGGACCGACTGCAGAGAAAGATCTCACCCTGTCCAGGCACAGGGACCGACTGCAGAGAAGAGATCTCACACTGTACGAGCACAGGGACTGACTGCAAAGAAGAGATCTCACACTGTCCAGGCACAGGGATTAACTGCAGAGAAGAGATCTCACACTGTCCGAGCACAGAGAACGACTGCAGAGAAGAGATCTCACACTGTCCGAGCACAGGGACCGACTGCAGAGAAAGATCTCACCCTGTCCAGGCACAGGGATCGACTGCAGAGAAGAGATGTCACACTGTCCGAGCACAGGGCCCAACTGCAGAGAAGAGATCTCACACTGTCCGAGCACAGAGAACGACTGCAGAGAAGAGATCTCACACTGTCTGATCACAGGGACCGACTGCAGAGAAAGATTTCACCCTGTCCAGGCACAGGGACCGACTGCAGAGAAGAGATCACACACTGTCTGAGCACAGGGACCGACTGCAGAGAAAGATCTCACCCTGTCCAGGCACAGGGACCGACTGCAGAGAAGAGATCTCACACTGTACGAGCACAGGGACTGACTGCAAAGAAGAGATCTCACACTGTCCAGGCACAGGGATTAACTGCAGAGAAGAGATCTCACACTGTCCGAGCACAGAGAACGACTGCAGAGAAGAGATCTCACACTGTCCGAGCACAGGGACCGACTGCAGAGTAAGATCTCACCCTGTCCAGGCACAGGGACCGACTGCAGAGAAGAGATCTCACACTGTCCGAGCACAGGGACCGACTGCAGAGAAGAGATCTCACCCTGTCCAGGCACAGGGACCGACTGCAGAGAAGAGATCTCACACTGTCCGAGCACAGGGACCGAATGCAGAGAAGAGATCTCACACTGTCCAGGCACAGGGACCGACTGCAGAGAAGAGATCTCACACTGTCCGAGCACAGGGACCGACTGCAGAGAAGAGATCTCACACTGTCTGGGCACAGGGGCCGACTACAGAGAAGAGATCTCACATTGTCCGAGCACAGGGACCGACTGCAGAGAAGAGATCTCACACTGTCTGGGCACAGGGACCGACTGCAGAGAAGAGATCTCACACTCTCCAGGCACAGGGACCGACTGCAGAGAAGAGATCTCACACTGTCCAAGCACAGGGACTGACTTCAAAGAAGAGATCTCACACTGTCCAGGCACAGGGACCGACTGCAGAGAAGAGACCTCACACTGGGCGTGCACAGGGGCCGACTGCAGAGAAGAGATCTCACACTGTCCGAGCACAGGGACCGACTGCAGAGAAGAGATCTCACACTGTACGAGCACAGGGCCCAACTGCAGAGAAGAGATCTCACACTGTCCAATCACAGGGACCGACTGCAGAGAAGAGATCTCACACTGTCCGAGCACAGGGACCGACTGCAAAGAAGAGATCTCACACTGTCCAGGCACAGGGACCGACTGCAGAGAAGAGACCTCACACTGTCCGTGCACAGGGGCCGACTGCAGAGAAGAGACCTCACACTGTCCGTGCACAGGGGCCGACTGCAGAGAAGAGATGTCACACTGTCCGATCACAGGGACCGACTGCAGAGAAGAGATCTCAAACTGTCCGATCACAGGGACCGACTGCAGAGATCTCACACTGTCCGATCACAGGGACCGACTGCAGAGAAGAGATCTCACACTGTCCAGGCACAGGGACCGACTGCAGAGAAGAGATCTCACACTGTCCAAGCGCAGGGACTGACTGCAAAGAAGAGATCTCACACTGTCCAGGCACAGGGACCGACTGCAGAGAAGAGATCTCACACTGTCCGAGCACAGGGACCGACTGCAGAGAAGAGATCTCACACTGTCTGGGCACAGGGGCCGACTGCAGAGAAGAGATCTCACACTGTCCGAGCACAGGGACCGACTGCAGAGAAGAGATCTCACACTGTCTGGGCACAGGGACCGACTGCAGAGAAGAGATCTCACACTGTCCGAGCACAGGGACCGACTGCAGAGAAGAGATCTCACACTGTCCGAGCACAGGGACCGACTGCAGAGAAGAGATCTCACACTGTCCGAGCACAGGGACCGACTGCAGAGAAGAGATCTCACACTGTCTGGGCACAGGTACCGACTGCAGAGAAGAGATCTTACACTGTCCAATCACAGGGAACGACTGCAGAGAAGAGATCTTACACTGTCCAATCACAGGGAACGACTGCAGAGAAGAGATCTCACACTGTCCGAGCACAGGGACTGACTGCAGAGAAGAGATCTCACACTGTCCAAGCACAGGGACTGACTGCAAAGAAGAGATCTCACACTGTCTGATCACAGGGACCGACTGCAGAGAAAGATTTCACCCTGTCCAGGCACAGGGACCGACTGCAGAGAAGAGATCACACACTGTCTGAGCACAGGGACCGACTGCAGAGAAAGATCTCACCCTGTCCAGGCACAGGGACCGACTGCAGAGAAGAGATCTCACACTGTACGAGCACAGGGACTGACTGCAAAGAAGAGATCTCACACTGTCCAGGCACAGGGATTAACTGCAGAGAAGAGATCTCACACTGTCCGAGCACAGGGACCGACTGCAGAGAAAGATCTCACCCAGTCCAGGCACAGGGACCGACTGCAGAGAAGAGATCTCACACTGTCCGAGCACAGGGACCGACTGCAGAGAAGAGATCTCACCCTGTCCAGGCACAGGGATCGACTGCAGAGAAGAGATCTCACACTGTCCGAGCACAGGGACCGAATGCAGAGAAGAGATCTCACACTGTCCAGGCACAGGGACCGACTGCAGAGAAGAGATCTCACACTGTCTGGGCACAGGGGCCGACTGCAGAGAAGAGATCTCACATTGTCCGAGCACAGGGACCGACTGCAGAGAAGAGATCTCACACTGTCCAAGCACAGGGACTGACTTCAAAGAAGAGATCTCACACTGTCCAGGCACAGGGACCGACTGCAGAGAAGAGACCTCACACTGGGCGTGCACAGGGGCCGACTGCAGAGAAGAGATCTCACACTGTACGAGCACAGGGCCCAACTGCAGAGAAGAGATCTCACACTGTCCAATCACAGGGACCGACTGCAGAGAAGAGATCTCACACTGTCCGAGCACAGGGACTGACTGCAAAGAAGAGATCTCACACTGTCCAGGCACAGGGACCGACTGCAGAGAAGAGACCTCACACTGTCCGTGCACAGGGGCCGACTGCAGAGAAGAGACCTCACACTGTCCGTGCACAGGGGCCGACTGCAGAGAAGAGATGTCACACTGTCCGATCACAGGGACCGACTGCAGAGAAGAGATCTCAAACTGTCCGATCACAGGGACCGACTGCAGAGATCTCACACTGTCCAAGCGCAGGGACTGACTGCAAAGAAGAGATCTCACACTGTCCAGGCACAGGGACCGACTGCAGAGAAGAGATCTCACACTGTCCGAGCACAGGGACCGACTGCAGAGAAGAGATCTCACACTGTCCGAGCACAGGGACCGACTGCAGAGAAGAGATCTCACACTGTCTGGGCACAGGGACCGACTGCAGAGAAGAGATCTCACACTGTCTGGGCACAGGGACCGACTGCAGAGAAGAGATCTCACACTGTCCGAGCACAGGGACCGACTGCAGAGAAGAGATCTCACACTGTCCGAGCACAGGGACCGACTGCAGAGAAGAGATCTCACACTGTCCGAGCACAGGGACCGACTGCAGAGAAGAGATCTCACACTGTCCGAGCACAGGGACCGACTGCAGAGAAGAGATCTCACACTGTCCGAGCACAGGGACCGACTGCAGAGAAGAGATCTCACACTGTCTGGGCACAGGTACCGACTGCAGAGAAGAGATCTTACACTGTCCAATCACAGGGAACGACTGCAGAGAAGAGATCTTACACTGTCCAATCACAGGGAACGACTGCAGAGAAGAGATCTCACACTGTCCGAGCACAGGGACTGACTGCAGAGAAGAGATCTCACACTGTCCAAGCACAGGGACTGACTGCAAAGAAGAGATCTCACACTGTCTGATCACAGGGACCGACTGCAGAGAAAGATTTCACCCTGTCCAGGCACAGGGACCGACTGCAGAGAAGAGATCACACACTGTCTGAGCACAGGGACCGACTGCAGAGAAAGATCTCACCCTGTCCAGGCACAGGGACCGACTGCAGAGAAGAGATCTCACACTGTCCGAGCACAGGGACCGACTGCAGAGAAGAGATCTCACCCTGTCCAGGCACAGGGACCGACTGCAGAGAAGAGATCTCACCCTGTCCGAGCACAGGGACCGAATGCAGAGAAGAGATCTCACACTGTCCAGGCACAGGGACCGACTGCAGAGAAGAGATCTCACACTGTCCGAGCACAGGGACCGACTGCAGAGAAGAGATCTCACACTGTCTGGGCACAGGGGCCGACTGCAGAGAAGAGATCTCACATTGTCCGAGCACAGGGACCGACTGCAGAGAAGAGATCTCACACTGTCTGGGCACAGGGACCGACTGCAGAGAAGAGATCTCACACTGTCCAGGCACAGGGACCGACTGCAGAGAAGAGATCTCACACTGTCCAAGCACAGGGACTGACTTCAAAGAAGAGATCTCACACTGTCCAGGCACAGGGACCGACTGCAGAGAAGAGACCTCACACTGGGCGTGCACAGGGGCCGACTGCAGAGAAGAGATCTCACACTGTCCGAGCACAGGGACCGACTGCAGAGAAGAGATCTCACACTGTACGAGCACAGGGCCCAACTGCAGAGAAGAGATCTCACACTGTCCAATCACAGGGACCGACTGCAGAGAAGAGATCTCACACTGTCCGAGCACAGGGACTGACTGCAAAGAAGAGATCTCACACTGTCCAGGCACAGGGACCGACTGCAGAGAAGAGACCTCACACTGTCCGTGCACAGGGGCCGACTGCAGAGAAGAGACCTCACACTGTCCGTGCACAGGGGCCGACTGCAGAGAAGAGATGTCACACTGTCCGATCACAGGGACCGACTGCAGAGAAGAGATCTCAAACTGTCCGATCACAGGGACCGACTGCAGAGATCTCACACTGTCCGATCACAGGGACCGACTGCAGAGAAGAGATCTCACACTGTCCAGGCACAGGGACCAACTGCAGAGAAGAGATCTCACACTGTCCAAGCGCAGGGACTGACTGCAAAGAAGAGATCTCACACTGTCCAGGCACAGGGACCGACTGCAGAGAAGAGATCTCACACTGTCCGAGCACAGGGACCGACTGCAGAGAAGAGATCTCACACTGTCTGGGCACAGGGGCCGACTGCAGAGAAGAGATCTCACACTGTCCGAGCACAGGGACCGACTGCAGAGAAGAGATCTCACACTGTCCGAGCACAGGGACCGACTGCAGAGAAGAGATCTCACACTGTCTGGGCACAGGTACCGACTGCAGAGAAGAGATCTTACACTGTCCAATCACAGGGAACGACTGCAGAGAAGAGATCTTACACTGTCCAATCACAGGGAACGACTGCAGAGAAGAGATCTCACACTGTCCGAGCACAGGGACTGACTGCAGAGAAGAGATCTCACACTGTCCAAGCACAGGGACTGACTGCAAAGAAGAGATCTCACACTGTCCAGGCACAGGGGCCGACTGCAGAGAAGAGATCTCACACTGTCCAAGCACAGGGACTGACTGCAAAGAAGAGATCTCACACTGTCCAGGCACAGGGACCGACTGCAGAGAAGAGATCTCACACTGTCCGAGCACAGGGACTGACTGCAAAGAAGAGATCTCACACTGTCCAGGCACAGGGGCCGACTGCAGAGAAGAGATCTCACACTGTCCAGGCACAGGGACCGACTGCAGAGAAGAGATCTCACACTGTCCGAGCACAGGGACCGACTGCAGAGAAGAGATCTCACACTGTCCAAGCACAGGGACTGACTGCAAAGAAGAGATCTCACACTGTCCGAGCACAGGGACCGACTGCAGAGAAGAGATCTCACACTGTCCAAGCACAGGGACTGACTGCAGAGAAGAGATCTCACTTGGGGGGCGGCGGGTGGTGATGGTCTGTGTGGCAGCTAATTCAATATTGGAACAATGTAGCAAACTAGACCGACTCACAGGAGGTGGAAAGTACACCCCCCCCCCCCCCCCCCCCCCCCAATCTTATACACAGACTCTCTATACCTCTATACCCGATGTACATATGAAATTTGGCACAACCCTTTCAGTGTTCATACCTTGGCCTGGAGCTTAGCAATAACTACACCAGATTACTCTTCCCTCCTCCTAAGGTTTACATCATCCCTTTCACCCCTATTTTCCCTCTGTCCCTCCTGCACAGGAGCCAAAGAATTCGCTGGAGACAAATTCACAACAGACTTTATTTGTATAGGTGGTGTGTCCGCTCCAAGGAGTATAACTTTGAACGCATAACAAGACTGAGAGAAAACAAAAATCTTCATAAATATTGGTTTTCCGTTTTTTTATTTTTTTTGTATATTTTAGTTCAATGTCCAGGCATAGAGGTGGCGGAGTTTCTCCCAGTTGGTTATTGAAGACTTTTTTTTTTTCTTTTTGAGAAATAAGGTTTTGCATTGCTGAAGATGCACGTTCTGGAGATGTGCGCTGCAGGGCCGTCCCCTCTAGGAGTAGCTGGATGGCTTGTTTCCTGAGTCGTCGTCTTGAGAGCCCATGCTCTGCAACAGATAAGAAGCCCGGGGAGGTCAATGCTGATATACAACAAAACCTCTGAGCCCAGAGATCCCCTTTATGTCTTTCTACACTCTCAGTATCTACATAAAGTATATTTATACG
This sequence comes from Engystomops pustulosus, assembly GCF_040894005.1. Taxonomy (NCBI): domain Eukaryota; kingdom Metazoa; phylum Chordata; class Amphibia; order Anura; family Leptodactylidae; genus Engystomops; species Engystomops pustulosus. The sequence continues at coordinate 15,402,577 of NC_092418.1, forward strand.
GCTAAGAAACTGTCCGGGCATTCTGGGAGTTGTAGTCTCTCCGAAGAGACACTCACAGCCCCTAAGCGGCTTAGCATTACCTTCTGAACAAACTGTGGATTCATGGTGATCTCTTGATCCATTGCTTTTAATCGGTCGTCCAGGTCTATACAGCGCAGCATCTACAGACCAGAAATGTACAAATTATCAAAAAAAAAATATCCAACTCCCATTCATTTCAATAGGAATCGACGACAACTACAATCCTGTATCTGAATCCACCCCCCCCCCTCCTCCCGGCACTTACCTCCTGATCGATATTGTGAAGCATAGCGGGATTGTTGTATTTCTCGGGATTATCATGAAAGCACACCATGCCGTCTTTCTGATTAATACTTGCAAAGATTTCTCCATCTTCTATCTGAAAAGAGAAAACCTGTAGTTAATGTCAGCTTCATTCACAATCTCTCTGCATCGTGCAGACAGGAATTTCCAGGATTCCAAAATATCTAAATTCCCAAGAGATGTTCTGTATGAAAATCCTCCCCATTTACAAGCCCCTGCATGGAAAGCAGCTGCGTTTCTCCCTCTGCGGGAGCGTCCGCTTATTCTCTGCTCGTTTCTAACAGCGTAAAAACTGCAAAGTAGCGGGACCAGGGTCCCTGCGCCAATACAATGTCACAAGGCAAATCTCTCTGATATAGATGCGTAACAATCTTTTAGGGTAGATCCAAACGGGGTCTAAATATCCATCATAAAAGTTCAAAAGCAAAACACCCCGAATGTTGGAATCAGTGCAGGTATTTCTTTGCTTCATTGAAAGTCAAAGGATAAATGAAAGAATTTGTCCAGTCACAACTTTTGTGCTGACTGGTGATGGTTCCTACAGATCATGAGACCGATGTTCTGTTCCCCAAGAGCTCTCCATCCACTGTCTATAGAACTGACAGAGTACAGCGCTCGGTTACCTCTGTCAGCTCCATAGAGAGGTGCGACCCGTGGGTGTCCAATCACTGAGTACCCCACCAATCAGCAAGTTATCCCCTATAACCTGCAGCACCCATGCCCCATGTACCCCAATAATTGCCTGGGAGAAGTTGGGTGCAGGTACAGGCCCTTTACATTTCTTACCATGTACAGAACATATTTTTCAGCCTCTTGAGCACCAGATAATTGAACTCGACTTGCCATGTCTTGTAGTGACAGCGTTAGGAAGGTCTGGAAGAAAATAATAGGAACATCTGGGTTACAGAAATGCAAAGAATGGTGGAGAAGTAGAACATAAGCTGTAACTGGTGGACTCTGAGCTATGTGTGGTACTGCAGCAAGACAGAATTAAGTGAATGGATTGGGCTTTAATAGTTCTTGGTCTCTTGGATGAATGGAGCAGACTAGTGGGACATGCCAATCATAGCGGGGTACAAGTCCTCCACCCTCGTGCCCAGCAGAGAGCACCCCATATCCTGGTCCTTATACTTACCTTGGTAAGCCTCTGTATATTCTTCTTGTACAGGGAGGACAGACACTGCTTCACCAGCCCCATGTTATTGTCCCTGGTAAAGGTCTCGCTGTGTTTGTTCACCAGGTTCCTCAGCTCGGCCGGGTTGTTGGTGGCGTAAACCTGCGCCAGCTCATGGTACGCGTTGCTAAGAGGCTGCAGATGGAAGACACCAGCGGCTGCATGTTATCTGCTACAGAACTGAACAACACAAACACCTGGACACTAACCCCACTTACCTTTATAAATCTACCGACAATCTGTGAGGTATATTTAGGCAGCGGTTGGACTTTTCCTAAGAGGATTAATGATACTAGTATATACTTCTTATAGGATTCCAACATGATGTGACTAACGGCCATGGCCGGCGTTGTGATCGCCTGCGGAGGGGGAGGAGAAGACACGAGTTACTCACATGCACTCAAGGTATACATATATACTGGGTACTAGGCCTCCCTCCTACCTGCTCATAAAAGTAAAGCGCCCGCTCAAAGTTCTTCAGCCCCGTGTAGATCATCCCCCCGTAATAATAGTAGCAGAGGAAGGGCCTGGCGTCGTACGCTCCATTCTCTTTACATATGTCCATCATATCTACATCTAAGTAAGCAATTGCCGGCTTAAAACATTTTGCTAACAGGCAGAGCTGCGAAAATAGGAGAGAGAATGGTTAATCCGGGCTGTACCAACAGGGGGCAGAGGGGTACAACATATGCAGCATGAAAAATGAATCCACACAAAACCACAACTCCCCCCTCCCCCGATGACTACTAGAGTCCAAAGTAGGTAGTCAGGAATCGCCTTCTAATCTCCTCCACCCCTCAGACTGCTGTGCCCACCCACCCCCATGCTGTACGCTGCCGCGCTTCACCGAGCACAGGTTGTATTACCTGGCAGAGATCTGCGTGAATTGAGGTCAGCTGATTTGTATTCATTTGCATCTTGTCTATGGCTTGTCTGAGAACACAGATTCCTCGTAAAGGCTGGAAAAAAAATGGGACAAGAAAAGAAACCAATAGGGTTACATCTCCTGGAATAAATCCCTAATAGCGACATCTAATATTTAGGGGTCAGTAGTACAGTACAGGGTGGCTGTCACACAGAAGTAGGTCTTAAAGGGGCAAACGTAGTTTCCTTAGTAATCAGAACCTCATAAAGAGCTTTCCTAAGTCTATAATAAACGTAAAGGAGTTTGTCAACAAAATTGACATTCACAGGATAGGGAATAACATGCTAGTCAATAAAGAGAGACCCCTACCGATCATGAGAAGACAAGTCACATTGGATAGACTGCTCCTGCCGCTCCATTGAGATGAATGGAGCAGCAATGCGTCTGTGCAGTCCACCACTATGTCTACACTGGGACCCCAACCCAGGTATCTGACCCCCAATGATCAGAAAGTTACCTTCCCGTCATGTGGATAAGACATAACCTGTTATCTATAGTAAAATAATTTACAACTCCTTCAAATTCATAAGCTTTTTAAAGATCTCTGTTTGCTGTCAGTGAACACAGAGAAATTCAGTATTGCAGAGCAGGTGGTTTGCATCAATGTATCCAGTTGTAGAATCTTTCGGCTAAATGGATACGTTTAACCTGCGTTAATATTGTAGCAAACTATCAGGACAGAGAGATTTGTGGTGCTGATCTACTTCTGGGTAAACAGGATTATATCAGGACCGTTTCACTCCCTCTCACTGCACACAGACAGCAAGCAGAGATCTGGAAATGGGAGAGAATCTCCAGAGATGTGGACACTCACCTGTTTTCTCTCCACAAGTGCATTTGTTAATTGATGGCAGAGACCTGCAACTGTGAACGACAGGAGGGTAAAATCAGTGTCTGCAGCATACAGGGCCCCCCTCCTGTCCTCCCGCAGCAGCGCAGACATACTCACAGGTGTCTGTGGCGTATCGGATGTGCTCCCCGTTACAAGTGCTGATGAAGAGCTGGACTTGAGAAAACAACGTCTCAAAATCAGGAATACTGGGCATGGAAAACTTTACGAACCTGCAGAAGAGAGACCGGTCAGAGGGACAATACTGTACAACCTGCGAGGTACCTGGCCCCCCCAAGAAGAGAAGCCGGGCCAGGGGCCACAACTTTCAACACAGGGTCCCTGGGACACTGATTTGCACTCTTTAACCCTTACTTACAGAACAGCGAGGACCCCCAGGGAATGCTCCTGCACGTCCAGCGCCCCCAGCACTGTGTCCAGGTGGGAGAGGTTCTTTGCCAGCAGCTCGCCGCTCTTGTTGATGAGCTCACACAGCTGAGTCATTTGTCCTGTAATACAGAGCGGGGGAGGGGATCTCATACATTAGATATCATAGCAGTGGTCTGTGGGCACCCAGGCCATCACCCTAGCATAGCGTTCGCCAGACAGGACTCAAGGCCTCCCAGGTGGCTGAGAATGTGTCAGTTCCTTTGTTGCTTGGAACTGCAGGAGGCACCCGACGAGGTGTGAACAAGACCTATATAGTATTGGGGCTCCTGCTCTGGGCTCCAGGTTCTTGGGGTCCTGAGGGGGTTGGGGGGCTACAATGATCTGTATTCTACTGTATTTGCGTCCTCATGACAAAGCAGGGAGCAATAAGTTACTGCTTAAATTACCATGATGCCACTTTGTGAAGAATAAGTAGTAGTTTGGGCACTGGGTCTCTAGAAGGTTCCCCATTACTGTAAAATATTATAATATCCCAGCACTATATTCCATATATGGGGGGGCGTCCTGTCACTCACAGTCTTCATTATTGCACATCTCATCAGTGGACAGTATAACCCTGTGCAGCAGCGAGGTAACTGTGACACATACAGGGGGGCCCCTGATACGTGCACGTGGCACGTCCAATCAGCTCAGCTCCACCAGGATCGGGCAAGGCATGGACCTCCGGCACGGACCCTCAGTCAGCGTTACAGATGTATTGGATGCCAATCCTTCCATCCATTATATAGGATGTAGCACTAGAAGGAGGGTCCTATAACCGAATGGTGATTAACTGGGGGCTGAGTTGGGACCCTCACCTGCCATATCATATGCTTCAGCACCCGGACCCTCCATTGAAACAAGACAACTCACCAAAGACCCCATATGCTTGCATCTGTGTCAGACAATAGGAGATACCTTTCTGATTGTGTGGGTCCCCTCATGGAGTGACAGGTCAAGTGCTTCACCTGCTGTGACATTGCCATAGATTTGTAGTCTGAGAGCACTTGACCTGCCACGCCCAACCTGACCCTTCATTCAGGGGTCTATGCCCATGCGATGAGTAGTGGTCCCCCACTATCCAGACATATCCCTTGTACAATGATCAGGGCCATAGGAAGAAGGACCGGGGTCTCCATGTTCATTCTGTAACTTGTCACAGCTCAGAGTTTGCTACAACAGCAACAAAAATCTATTGTGTATTACAATTTCCCAGCACAGGGAACAGATGTCAGGTCAGGCTGATACAACTGTAACAAACACACAGCTGTGACAAGTCTTTATACTAGTGAGACTTCACTGACACTAAACACAAGCAGCCCCCCCCCCCCCCCCAATAACCAATCAGCGCGCATCTCTTAACAACTCAAAATGAAAACAAGGTGCTGATTGGTCGCCTTCATAGTAGTGCACAAGTTATAGTGACCAACCAGGGCCCAGCTCTTAAGCTGCAGTGAACGAAAGCCCTTCTGTGATTGGCTGCTGGGTCTTACTACTCCTAGATTTGGGATATTTTGTTCCGCGCACTGGTGCCGGCCTCTCATCCCGGCTACACCCCAGGCTCCCGCCCGCCGCTCCGGCCCTCCTCACCTTGAGAGGACAGCTGCCTGACGCTGTTCACGAACTGCTCCAGAGCAGACGCCATGGTGCGGGGTGTCTCCCGCCTCCCTCCGCGGAGGAGAGCCGGTGCCGGGAGCCGAGAGAGCAGGAGCACAGGCCGAACTCACTCAGCGCGCCGAAATATCGCGAGACTCCCCGGAAGCAGGCGGGCCGGGTACTTCCCGCGAGATCGCTGTCAGAGCGGGGTGGGCGGGGCCGCGCGACGTCAGCGCCGCACGAACTATCGCGATAAAAGTCACCAGAAGGTCAGTAAAAGGGGCCGTGTCACGGGATACAACCGGCGGCTGATAGAAACCGCAACTCCCAGCATGCACCCCGCGCCGGCCGTTTCCCTATGCGAGTGCTCAACGCAACCAATCAGATTGCGGCTCTTCTTTCATCAGTTAATGAAAGCGCACATCTGATTGGTTGCCAGCACAGACTCCGCCCCATGGCTGTTGTTGTCGTCTCTCCTTCCTCCTCCATCATTTTCATCCAACCTGGGAAAGCCGCGGAGTGACTGGGAGTTATTTATAACCTATTTCCACATTTTCTCTATAACCTTTACTATACTGCAGCATCAAAGGGGTTAAATGTCTATTTCTTTATGTATTAATCATATAGTGAAAAGTCACTAATTCGCCGTGTGCACTGCCACTCATTGCCGTTAAGACCAGTGCTTGCAGTCAGTGAATAGAAGCACATAGATGTGTGTGAGGCCGCTGACACATGTGGCATTATTGTTGCGCTTCCTCTGCAATCTCAAACGTATTAAAAAACGTGTGCGCTTTTCAGATGTTTGCATGCTTGATGTGGGGTAATTGCATGCGTTTTAAACGGATTGAAAATGCATGCTTTAAAATGGTCCAAAAACGCACTGCGTGGCATCACCCTGAGGGCGCGTTCACACGTTGCGTTTTGGTTGCGTTTTCATTGCAGTTGAAACGCATATACAACAGCTGATGTGAGGTAATTTGGCTAATTACATTACCGTTTACATTTGTAAACGCAATGTTAACGCATGAGTTAACAAAACGCATGCGTTAACATCACGTTTACGATGCGTTTTGTAAACGGAAACGTTAACAGTGATGTAATTAGGCAAATCACCTCTCCTCAGCTGTTGTATATGCGTTTCAAATGCAATGAAAACGCAGGTCAAAACGCAACGTGTGAACGCGCCCTGAGGGTTTTTGACGTCTTTGATGCATTCCACTGGCTTCAGACCTGATGACACAAGGTTACATTGCGCTTTAGCAGATGCAGTGGAAAGGCAATGTGACCTCAGCATGTGATCAAGGATGACGCATATACGGATGTGGCATGTGGGAAACCGCCTTTAGTCTGCATTCACATGTTGCATTTTCAAAACGCATCCTATTTATGTGTACGGTTTATTACTTAGTTTATTGCAAAACACAACAGACACAAATTAAAGGCAAAAAAGAAACAAGACACAAGTTCTGCCTTTGCAAATAATGGAAGAACAGACGCATTGTTCAAAGTGCATTCAAAATAATATTCCAAATAATATTGTGAATGCCCCCCCCCCCCCCCGTTCTCATATCTATTTATCATCTATCTATCTCCTATCTATCTATCTATCTCCTATCTCCTATCTATCTATCTATCTATCTATCTATCTATCTATCTATCTATCTATCTCTTATCTATCTATCTATCTATCTATCTATCTATCTATCTCCTATCAATCTATCTCCTATCTATCTATCTATCTATCTATCTATCTATCTCCTATCTATCTATCTATCTCCTATCTATCTATCTATCTCCTATCTATCTATCTCCTATCTATCTCCTATCTATCTATCTATCTATCTATCTATCTATCTATCTATCTATCTATCTATCTCCTATCTATCTATCTATCTATCTATCTCCTATCTATCTATCTATCTATCTCCTATCTATCTATCTCCTATCTATCTATCTATCTATCTATCTATCTATCTCCTATCTATCTATCTATCTATCTATCTATCTATCTATCTCCTATCTATCTATCTATCTCTTATCTATCTCTTATCTATCTACGGTATCTATCTCCTATCAATCTCATATCTATTTATCATATTTATCATCTATCTCATATCTATCAATATCCTATCTATCTATCTCCAATCTATCTATCTATCTATCTATCTATCTATCTATCTCCTATCTATCTATCTATCTATCTATCTATCTATCTATCTATCTATCTATCTCCTATCTATCTATCTATCTATCTATCTCTTATCTATCTCTTATCTATCTACGGTATCTATCTCCTATCAATCTCATATCTATTTATCATATTTATCATCTATCTCATATCTATCAATATCCTATCTATCTATCTCCAATCTATCTATCTCCTATCTATCTATCTCATATCTATCTATCTCCTATCTATCTCCTATCTATCTATCTATCTCATATCTATCTATCTCATATCTATCTATCTATCTATCTCCTATCTATATATCCCATATCTATCTATCTATCTATCTATCTATCTATCTATCTCATATCTATCTATCTATCTATCTATCTCCTATCTATCTATCTCCTAATCTATCTATCTATCTATCTATCTATCTATCTATCTATCTATCTATCTATCTCATATCTATCTATCTATCTATCTCCTATCTATCTATCTATCTCATATCTATCTATCTATCTATCTATCTCATATCTATCTATCTATCTATCTATCTATCTATCCATTTTTATATCTGATTTACCTTCATTCTTGGAGGATTTCCCTTTTTGTGCTTTTTTAATACACTCAACTACTAAAACTATGATGTTGTTATCTATCTTCTATCTATCTATCTATCTATCTATCTATCTCCTATCTATCTATCTATCTATCTATCTATCTATCTCCTATCTATCTCCTATCTATCTATCTCCTATCTATCTATCTATCTATCTCATATCTATCTATCTCATATCTATCTATCTATCTATCTATCTATCTATCTATCTCCTATCTATCTCCTATCTATCTATCTCCTATCTATCTATCTATCTATCTATCTATCTATCTATCTATCTCATATCTATCTATCTCATATTTATCTATTTCATATCTATCTACATCAAATATATCCCATTTCTATGTATCTTATATCTATCTATCTCTCATATCTAGCACATGGATACAACCTGGACATGCAGGAGTTAATGCTCCATGACGGTCCCTCCCCTAGAGAGTTGCTATGCAGAACAGAAACACCAACAGAATGTGCCTGTGGCTTTAAGTAGAGGAGTGCGCTTGTCCTTACAAGGCAGCGGTACACAGGAACAGAGTGATGAAAGCCTGTGACTGCTGCAGTCATTGCACCGCAGCGCCCTCCCTGTGTATATAGGACAAGGGGCCGGTGGCTGCAGAGATCCGGACCTCCTGTGTATATAGGACAGGGGGCCGGTGCCTGCAGAGATCCGGACCTCCTGTGTATATAGGACAAGGGGCCGGTGCCTGCCCAAGATCCGGACCTCCTGTGTATATAGGACAGGGGGCCGGTGCCTGCAGAGATCCGGACCTCCTGTGTATATAGGACAGGGGGCCGGTGCCTGCAGAGATCCGGACCTCCTGTGTATATAGGACAAGGGGCCGGTGCCTGCCCAAGATCCGGACCTCCTGTGTATATAGGACAGGGGGCCGGTGCCTGCAGAGATCCTGACCTCCTGTGTATATAGGACAGGGGGCCGGTGCCTGCAGAGATCCGGACCTCCTGTGTATATAGGACAGGGGGCCGGTGGCTGCAGAGATCCTGACCTCCTGTGTATATAGGACAGGGGGCCGGTGCCTGCAGAGATCCGGACCTCCTGTGTATATAGGACAGGGGGCCGGTGGCTGCAGAGGTTGTGACCCCCTGTGTATATAGGACAAGGGGCCGGTGCCTGCCCGAGATCCTGACCCCTGTGTATATAGGACAGGGGGCTGGTGCTTGCAGAGATCCTGACCCCTGTGTATATAGGACAAGGGGCCGGTGCCTGCAGAGATCCTGACCCCTGTGTATATAGGACAAGGGGCCGGTGCCTGCAGAGATCCTGACCCCTGTGTATATAGGACAAGGGGCCGGTGCCTGCAGAGGTTGTGACCCCCTGTGTATATAGGACAGGGGGCTGGTGCCTGCAGAGGTTGTGACCCCCTGTGTATATAGGAGAAGGGGCCGGTGCCTGCAGAGATCCTGACCCCTGTGTATATAAGACAAGGGGCGGTGGCTGCAGAGATCCTGACCCCTGTGTATATAGGACAAGGGGCCGGTGCCTGCAGAGGTTGTGACCCCCTGTGTATATAGGACAGGGGGCTGGTGCCTGCAGAGGTTGTGACCCCCTGTGTATATAGGAGAAGGGGCCGGTGCCTGCAGAGATCCTGACCCCTGTGTATATAAGACAAGGGGCGGTGGCTGCAGAGATCCTGACCCCTGTGTATATAGGACAGGGGGCCGGTGCCTGCAGAGGTCCTGACCTCCTGTGTATATAGGATAGGGGGCCGGTGAGTGCGCCCCCTGTGTCCTGCATGCAGAGCAGTGATTGTGACGCTGAGGTTTCTACATGCTGAGGACGTCTCCTCGGTCAGATGCAGCCTCCTCCCTACACCACTGCTCTGCTCCTGTGCTCACACCCTGCAGTATCACTGCTGCTGCATCCATCATGTCGCGGACTACAAGTCTCATTTTCCTACAATGATTTCCCTACAGACCCTGACTGCTGCAGATGAATGAGCGGGACACAGAGCCAAGAAGATCTTCTCCTCCAGGGACATGAATGGTATCCCCGGCCGGGGTCAGATTGCACCTGCCTAATGTAAAGGAGTCCCTGGAGAACTTTTTTCCATCTCAGCCTCCTTCTTGGTAACGTAGGTGTGGATCTGGTGCTCTATGATCACACACCCTGTGCAGGTAAACCCTGTACAATGCACAACTAGTTCACCGAGTGCCATGTCCCTACCAAAGCTGCTCCGCGGGGGCGGTGCTCTGACCGCAGGACTACGCAACTGCAGGACCTGCTCTTCTACCACTTCAGCCAGGCGCCTCAGGGTGTTGGTGGACATGGATGGAGTGCTGGCCGACTTTGAAGGGGGCTTCTTAAAGAAGTACAGAGCTCTATACCCTAAGGAGCCTTACATTGACCTGGAGGACCGCAGAGGATTCTGGGTATCGGAGCAGTATGAGAAGTTGAAGCCAGGACTGAGTGTAAGTAATGGGGAGAGATATGGGTCCCACTGTGACATTTAAAAGCAATCTACCACCAAAATCTATCAAAATAACCCAGGAGCAGTTTCTCATAGATCCAGGCACCGCGACTGAGGTAATCTGATAAGCCTGAAGGGCTCCTGGGCTGTTTACAGAACCCATCCCTGCTGCAGATTCACAAGCTGTTACACTGTGCAGGAGCATTTACCCCTCTCACTCTGTGAAATTACATTGGCGGGGGGAGTGCTGAGAGGGAGGTGGAGACAGTGTAACAGCCTGTGAGACTGCAGCTTGAAGGGCCTATGGCAGTGATGGCTAACCTATGGCACTGGTGCCAGAGGTGGCACTCAGAGCCCTTTCTGTGGGCACTCAGGCCATCACCAGAGATGACTCCAGGTATCTTCCTGCAGCCCCAGACAGCCCAGGACTTGCTGTGCACAGAGCTATTTTAAAGTGACAGCGCTACCTGGGACTATTTTCTGCTTTATTGGTGCCTCAGGGAGCTGGTATCAATGAAAACTGTGACAGAGAAGGGAGTATAAATCACAAATTAAATTTCTGTGTTGGCACTTTGCGATAAATAAGTGGGTCTTTGTTGTAGTTTGGGCACTCGGCCTCTAAAAGGTTCGCCATCACTGGCCTATGGTAACGCCCCCCCCCCCCCCCCCATGGACCTAATATAAGAAGATTCCCACAGTCCCGTTGTCTATGAGTATTGTCCCTGGTTTATCATCATGGATTCTGATGGTAGATTCCTCTACAGCTTAGACCCAATCCACATCATCTCATATATGGTGGGGGTCCCTCTAGCCCCCATTATCACCCTGAGAGTCATATCCTACCAGTATGACATGAACCTTTCTTCACATGTATTTAGTCCCTATTTTATTTTTTTTAGGAGAAAGCTATGAGTATCTGGGAAGCAAAGAATTTCTTCTTGGACCTGGATCCTATTGATGGAGCTGTGGAGGCCTTAAAAGAAATGTCACGCTTACCCAGGTAAGGGGTTAATCTGTTGCTAATAAAGGGGGATTTCTGACACTAAAATATATTCTAATGGGAGGCAGATTGTACCTGTTTAGGAAATAGATGGCATGAACTTTCCTATCTCTCGGCCATCTTGTTGTGGTCCTGGCACTCCAGGCCCTCGGCCTAATGGTCCTCATTGGGACAGATGTGCACATGATCACTGAGCCGATCACCGGTCTCACATTGAATGTCTCAGTGGTTACAGGCGCTGCTGTCGGGGGTCTCTGGAGAGGTGGGTACATGTTATATGTTTCTTGCCCATAAACTGCTGCCTGGACCAGTTTTTCAATCCCAGAAAACCCCTTTAAATCCAGGACATGCTGGGAGTTGTAGTTATTCACCAGGAGGAGAGACTTGTGGTGATAGTTATCCATACAGTTCCGCTTCTGGCTATACTAGAGCTTTTTTGTAACACTGCAGCCAAAAACATACAAAATGGGATAAATTATGAGATTTCACAAATAACCTGAATGTTCTCACCCAGAGACACATGAAGTGACTGACATTGCGGTGTTCAAGATTAGGTGATAGGATAAGGAGTTCCTTGCGGTGTCTCCTGTCATGGCTGGAGGCGCAGCTGATTGACACAAGAAGCAGCGACAAATACTACTGCACCCGAGGAATGCGTCCAAATCCCACAACCCCCACCATGATATGTGCAACACAAGGAGCCCTGGACCTAAGGGGGTGTTCACACAGTCAGTTTTTCAGATGCAGTTTTTGATTGGAGTGAAAATAGAGGAGGAGACACATCTCCCAATTATATGTCCTCATCCATTATTTTCCTTCAAATACTGTATCTGAAAAACTGAACGTGTGGATTCACCCTCAAGGCCTCAATATCCACTACTCTGACGGTGACTACAGTATCAGCTGTTTCAGGCTGGGAAGGTGTTTTAAATATAACAAAAAAAAGAAGAAAAAATTATTGTTTGATAGATTTAATAACTTCAGGCTTTGTTTCCTTCCAGCACTGATGTCTTCATCTGCACCAGTCCCATAAAGCGCTACCAGTTCTGTCCATATGAGAAGGTAAAATGTACATAACTGCTATAATACTGCCCCCTATGTACAGGAATATAACTACTATAATACTGCCCCCTATGTACAAGAATATAACTACTATAATACTGCCCCCTATGTACAAGAATATAACTACTATAATACTGCCCCCTATGTACAGGAATATAACTACTATAATACTGCCCCCTATGTACAGGAATATAACTACTATAATACTGCCCCCTATGTACAAGAATATAACTACTATAATACTGCCCCCTATGTACAAGAATATAACTACTATAATACTGCCCCCTATGTACAGGAATATAACTACTATAATACTGCCCCCTATGTACAAGAATATAACTACTATAATACTGCCCCCTATGTACAGGAATATAACTACTATAATACTGCCCCCTATGTACAAGAATATAACTACTATAATACTACCCTCTATGTACAGGAATATAACTACTATAATACTGCCCCCCATGTACAAGAATATAACTGCTATAATACTGCCCCCTATGTACAAGAATATAACTACTATAATACTGCCCCCTATGTACAAGAATATAACTACTATAATACTGCCCCCTATGTACAAGAATATAACTACTATAATACTGTCCCCTATGTACAGGAATATAACTACTATAATACTGCCCCCTATGTACAAGAATATAACTACTATAATACTGCCCCCTATGTACAGGAATATAACTACTATAATACTGCCCCCTATGTACAAGAATATAACTACTATAATACTGCCCCCTATGTACAGGAATATAACTACTATAATACTGCCCCCTATGTACAGGAATATAACTACTATAATACTGCCCCCTATGTACAAGAATATAACTGCTATAATACTGCCCCCTATGTACAAGAATATAACTGCTATAATACTGCCCCCTATGTACAAGAATATAACTACTATAATACTGCCCCTATGTACAAGAATATAACTACTATAATACTGCCCCCTATGTACAGGAATATAACTACTATAATACTGCCCCCTATGTACAAGAATATAACTACCATAATACTGCCCCCTATGTACAAGAATATAACAACTATAACACTGCTCCTATGTACAAGAATATAACTACTATAATACTGTCCCCTATGTACAAGAATATAACTACTATAATACTGCCCCCCATGTACAGGAATATAACTACTATAATACTGCCCCCTATGTACAAGAATATAACTACTATAATACTGCCCCCTATGTACAGGAATATAACTACTATAATACTGTCCCTATGTACAGGAATATAACTACTATAATACTGCCCCCTATGTACAAGAATATAACTACTATAATACTGCCCCCTATGTACAAGAATATAACTACTATAATACTGCTCCCTATGTACAAGAATATAACTACTATAATACTGCCCCCTATGTACAGGAATATAACTACCATAATACTGCCCGCTATGTACAATAATATAACTACTATAATACTGCCCCCTATGTACAAGAATATAACTACTATAATACTGCCCCCTATGTACAAGAATATAACTACTATAATACTGCCCCCTATGTACAAGAATATAACTACTATAATACCGCCCCTAGTATAATGCAGTGTTGGTGACTCCCCTGCCTCCTCTCGCACAGTACGCTTGGGTGGAGAGACACTTTGGACACGAGTTTTTGGAGCAGATAATTCTGACCCGGGATAAGACGGTGGTGTGCGCTGACCTCCTGATTGATGACCGTCCTGATATCACAGGTAACGTCCTTCCTGTTCTCGCAGATTTCATGCAGTTACACAATGAATGTCCTGGGAATCTTGAGATGCAGCAGTAAGAGATTAACGTGGAAATGAAGAGACATTGGGGGTCATTTACTAAGGGCCTGATTCGCGTTTTCCCGACGTGTTACCCGAATATTTCTGATTTGCGCCGATTTCCCCTGAATTGCCGCAGGTTTTTGGCGCACACGACCGGATTGTGGCGCATCGGCGCCGGCATGTACGCAACGGAAATCGGGCGGCGTGGCCGAACGATAACCCGACGGATTCGGAGAAACCGCCACATTTAAAAAAAAAAAAAAGTCACGGGACTTGCGCGTACCTTCACCCACGACGGCTCGGTGAACTCCAGTGCAATACGACGGACTTCAGCGCAGCAGCACCACCTGGTGGACGGAGGAGGAACTGCCTTAGTGAATCCCGGCCGGACCCAAGTCCACCACAAAGAATGCGCTGCTGGATCGCGAATGGACCGGGTAAGTAAATCTGCCCCACTGTGTATAGTAATAATACCGCACCTGGAGAAACGTGTGGATGTCTGTAGATATGAAGATGTCGTGTTGTCTGATTATACTCTGGGTCTTGTCACAAGACTTGTAAATGCTTCCCCTATACCCTATGGGGCCACGTCAGAGGCCACGTCTGGGTAATGTACCTCTACATGAGGATTGCTGCGATACTTCAGGGTCCTAGAGCCTCCTCTCTATAGTGGGGGGGCCAAGGAATCTAATCTTATTTTTTTCCTTTTTCTCTCCAGGGGCAGAACCGAACCCCCGCTGGGAGCACATCCTGTTCACCGCCTGCCACAACCGCCATTTATCCATGACCCCGCCCCACCGGAGACTCCCGTCCTGGAGAGAGGATTGGAAGGAGTTACTAGACAGCAAGAGACAGCACAGCTAATCAGAGCCTGAAGAATAACCAATCAGATCCATGTAATCCATAAAAGCCCCTCCCCTCCCGAAATGCATCTAAGCCTTCTGATTGGTCCATAGAGATGCTTCTTTTTGTTGTCAGAGGAGTAAAACTGTTACAGGATACAAATGGAAAGGCAGAGCGATGCAATAAGTCGTCTTTACCCATATGTGAGGTATTTACATGCACATGAGCGCCACCTGGTGCTAGGTGCCATATTGCACAGAAAACCAATGTGGGTTAGAGTGCACCACAACTAACCTCTAGCTGCTGCTGACCATTCAGGTAAGGTGAAAATGGCCGTCACCGGGTGACCTGTGCACTTTAATGAAGGGACGGTGTGGGACATAAGCAGCACTCCACCTTAAAGGGAAAGTCCACTGTTTAAGATCTCTTAGATGGGAACATGGAGCTGCTTCTGATACTCTTCACTTCACTGTACTGCAAACAAAGACACCGGTTTTGGCTCTGTTCACATTAGTAATAACACTGGTGGCCAACAGACTATAGATCTATCTATCTCATCAATCTCATCTATATATCTATCTCAGAGATACAACGATAGATAGGAGAGAGATAGACATGAGGTATCTCTATCTCATATTTCTCTGTCTATCTATCCATCTATCTCATATCTATCTATCTATCTCCTATCTATCTATCTCCTATCTATCTATCTATCTATCTATCTCCTATCTATCTATCTATCTATCTCCTATCTATCTCTCTATCTATCCATCTATCTATCTCATATTTCTCTGTCTATCTATCCATCTATCTCATATCTATCTTTCTCCCTTCCTTTGTGAAGTGGCCGTGTGATATATTTTTCCTTTTTGTAGCTTTTTCCTTTGGATTTTATTCATTGTTGATTTTAAACCATTACACCATATATTTAGGAATATTATTTGCTAATTTCTGTGATTTTAGTGGCAAACATCACAGTCCGGTGCCATGATCCATAGTCCTGCTGCTACTAACAACACACACAACCCTGCAGGCTACCACATAACACTGTCTGTGCAGAGCAGTGAGGACCCCAACACTCGTACCTCCTCACATCTCCGCTTCCTGAATCCATATGAGTGGACGAGGACTTTGCCAGTTAAGGCGCCTTGCAGGCGTGCGGAGACTTCTAGCCATTGATGCTCCACTAGGGGATTCTGGGGAAATATGCAAATACGTTTTCCAGAATGGGATAAGGAAAACTAACTTTGTACGGCAGCTCTAGTTCACACAGATTCTGCATGTCACTGTAGTGCGAAATTCATACATTTTATTTTATTTATGAAAAACTGTGATATAAGGATGTGATGACGTATTATTACTGCTCACCTATGGGACGCACAAACTTATAGTCATCAGTCCTTCTTAAAGGGATTGTCCCCTTTTTTAAGAGCCCGGCTTATAGAATAGGGTCCTATCTGTGACATTCATGTATTTATCCCAATAATGTAATGAAATATACATAGAAACATATCAAAATTTATTATCGTCTTATGTTCTGTATGGAAATAAGTGTCATTTGCTGTATGTTGTCCGGGATTCTGGATCACTTTATCATTGTCTGCCTCCATTATATGAAGGGGATCAGATCTTCCCTCGTGTTTTACTGTAAAGGTGAAATGTTATGTAAGATATCTTATATATCCACTGTAATAGCTATATACATGAGGAAACCTCTGTACTGTGAATTATATACTTCTATTTACTGCTTACTGGTGTCATTACTGGGATTTATACCAGGAGATCCCCAGGTTATACCGGCTGTACATATATCATTATATACAGGAGACCCCCAGGTTATACCAGCTGTACATATATCATTATATACAGGAGATCCCCAGGTTATACCGGCTGTACATATATCATTATATACAGGGGATCCCTATGTTATACCGGCTGTACATATATCACTATATACAGGAGATCCCCAGGTTATACCGGCTGTTCATATATTATTATATACAGGGGATCCCTATGTTATACCGGCTGTACATATATCATTATATACAGGAGATCCCTATGTTATACCGGCTGTACATATATCATTATATACAGGAGATCCCCAGGTAATACCGGATGTACATATATCATTATATACAGGAGATCTCCAGGTTATACCGGCTGTACATATATCATTATATACAGGAGATCCCCAGGTTATACCAGCTATACATATATCATTATATACAGGAGATCCCCAGGTTATACCGGCTGTACATATATCATTACATACAGGAGATCCCCAGGTTATACCGGCTGTACATATATCATTATATACAGGAGATCCCCAGGTTATACCAGCTGTACATGTATCATTATATACAGGAGATCCCCAGGTCATACCGGCTGTACATGTATCATTATATAAAGGAGATCCCCAGGTTATACCGGCTGTACATATATCATTATATACAGGAGATCCCCAGGTTATACCGGCTGTACATATATCATTATATACAGGAGATCCCCAGGTTATACCGGCTGTACATATATCATTACATACAGGAGATCCCCAGGTTATACCGGCTGTACATATATCATTACATACAGGAGATCCCCAGGTTATACCGGCTGTACATGTATCATTATATACAGGAGATCCCCAGGTCATACCGGCTGTACATGTATCATTATATACAGGAGATCCCCAGGTCATACCGGCTGTACATGTATCATTATATACAGGAGATCCCCAGGTCATACCGGCTGTACATGTATCATTATATACAGGAGATCCCCAGGTTATACCGGCTGTACATATATCATTATATACAGGAGATCCCCAGGTTATACCGGCTGTACATATATGATTATATACAGGAGATCCCCAGGTTATACCAGCTGTACATATATCATTATATACAGGAGATCCCCAGGTTATACCGGCTGTACATATATCATTATATACAGGAGATCCCCAGGTTATACCGGCTGTACATATATCACTATATACAGGAGATCCCCAGGTTATACCGGCTGTACATATATCATTATATACAGGAGATCCCCAGGTTATACCGGCTTTACATATATCATTATATACAGGAGATCCCCAGGTTATACCGGCTGTACATATATCATTACATACAGGAGATCCCCAGGTTATACCGGCTGTACATATATCATTATATACAGGATATCCCCAGGTTATACCGGCTGTACATGTATCATTATATACAGGAGATCCCTATGTTATACCGGCTGTACATGTATCATTATATACAGGAGATCCCCAGGTTATACCGGCTGTACATGTATCATTATATACAGGAGATCCCCAGGTTATACCGGCTGTACATGTATCATTATATACAGGAGATCCCCAGGTTATACCGGCTGTACATGTATCATTATATACAGGAGATCCCCAGGTCATACCGGCTGTACATGTATCATTATATACAGGAGATCCCCAGGTTATACCAGCTGTACATGTATCATTATATACAGGAGATTCCCAGGTTATACCAGCTGTACATGTATCATTACATACAGGAGATCCCCAGGTTATACCGGCTGTACATATATTATTATATACAGGGGATCCCCAGGTTATACCAGCTGTACATGTATCATTATATACAGGAGATCCCTATGTTATACCGGCTGTACATGTATCATTATATACAGGAGATCCCCAGGTTATACCGGCTGTACATGTATCATTATATACAGGAGATCCCCAGGTTATACCGGCTGTACATGTATCATTATATACAGGAGATCCCCAGGTTATACCGGCTGTACATATATCATTATATACAGGAGATCCCCAGGTTATACCGGCTGTACATATATCATTATATACAGGAGATCCCCAGGTTATACCGGCTGTACATATATCATTATATACAGGAGATCCCCAGGTTATACCGGCTGTACATATATCATTATATACAGGAGATCCCCAGGTTATACCGGCTGTACATATATCATTATATACAGGAGATTCCCAGGTTATACCGGCTGTTCATATATCATTATATACAGGAGATCCCCAGGTTATACCAGCTGTACATATATCATTATATACAGGAGATCCCCAGGTTATACCGGCTGTACATATATCATTATATGCAGGTGATTCCCAGGTTATACCAGCTGTACATATATCATTATATACAGGAGATCCCCAGGTTATACCGGCTGTACATATATCATTATATACAGGAGATCTCCAGGTTACACCAGCTGTACATATATCACTATATACAGGAGATCCCCAGGTTATACCAGCTGTATATATATCATTATATACAGGAGATCCCCGGGTTATACCAGCTGCACATATATCATTATATACAGGAGATCCCCAGGTTATACCGGCTGTACATATATCATTATATACAGGAGATCCCCAGGTTATACCGGCTGTACATATATCATTATATACAGGAGATCCCCGGGTTATACCAGCTGTACATATATCATTATATACAGGAGGTCCCCAGGTTATACCGGCTGTACATATATCATTATATACAGGAGATCCCCAGGTTATACTAGCTGTACATATATCATTACATACAGGAGATCCCCAGGTTATACCGGCTGTACATATATCATTATATACAGGAGACCCCCAGGTTATACCAGCTGTACATATATCATTATATACAGGAGATCCCCAGGTTATACCAGCTGTACATATATCATTATATACAGGAGATCCCCAGGTTATACCAGCTGTACATATATCATTATATACAGGAGATCTCCAGGTTATACCGGCTGTACATATATCATTATATACAGTAATCCCCAGGTTATACCGGCTGTACATATATCATTATATACAGTAATCCCCAGGTTATACCAGCTGTACATATGCAACATCCCCCACCGGGGCCTAGCCTTTTCTTGGGGCCTGGAGTCAGCCGGGGCCCGCAGTACCTGAGTGGCTGGCGGTTGCGGCCTAAGCACGCTTGTGTCACGGTGCTTGGTATGGGGATTCGGAGGGCTGTCCTACAGCCTGGCAGGTCTCCAGCAGGGTGGTGTTGGCAAGAAATGATGAGGGAGAGGCTGCTATAGCGGATCTCCCTGGGGCAACCCTTTGGTGTCTAGAGTATGAGTCTCTGTGTGGTGGACAGGGTGCCCGTGATGGTGACAGCCGGAGTAGCAGGGACCAGACGGAGGCAGAGGTTGAACAGAAACACTTACAGTTCTTTATTGGAACCGACAGGAACATCAACAACGTGCCTTTAACAAGATGGTGGAGTGCTGAGATGCAAGTTGGAGGGAGCCACAGGAGGTAGAGCGCCAGCCTGGATGCAGAGGGCAGGCTGGGAGGTAGCTGTGTCCTAGTAGGATGCTTCAGCTTTCTCCTGGGTTGCTTCAGGTATCACCCTTAAAGGTAGGATGAAAACCCCTTTCCTCACTAACTCTTAGCTATTAGCTACACTCTTCAGGCAGGGGCTAGGCTCTTCCTGCTCTGGTCTGGTATGCTAGCTGTCTAGAGTTTAGACTGGAGTTACTCCAGTCTGCTTGCTGCAGACTCCTAGTCTGACTGCTTTCTTCTCCCTCCTGGGAGAGACTCCTCTAGTTCTGGAAGTTTCCTGACAGGGTCTTGTAACTCCCCTGGTCAGGTGGTGGCTGCTCCCCCAATTACATCTCAGCTTACATCTTTGCTCACAGAGACAAAATATAACAAAGGTGATTGGCTGACACATCTTACATCAGACAAAACACTTAACTCCTGCCTTGCCAGGCAGGATCTACCATTGCAATGTCCCCATGTAGTGTGATGTAGTGACATGCTGTGGGGCTGACTAGACCCTACACAGACAGCAAGCTACATGGTGGGACGTATTCGCAACCACTCCTCCGCCTTGCATCGGCGAGGGTGTTGCATACCCCCGGGGCAATTGAAAGAGCCGCCCTCGGCTCGACTACGGATGGCACAGAGGTAGATAGGGGCACTTCTGGGACGTGTAGGCTACATGATATGTAGGGACAAACCGCCCATGGTCCTGGAGACAGGCACCTGGGTTGGTGTCGGACTAAGACACAGATATGTAAATGCTAAGTATGACAGTTGGTCGCTAACGCCATTAAACCAAACTGTACAGTAGGAAAGGTGTGGTGTCATGTACTGTAATCCACTCCTTGCACCAGGGCCTGTATATTTGTTATATAAACACTTCTTCCCTAGCGACAAATATATAGTGTGTGTATATGCATTACATGGGCATATGTGACACAATAAGACATTGTACAATGTACAAGTACCTGCCGACTAATGTTCTTACCCTTTGTATGAGTGGCATCCAGGTGCTATCTCTGTAACACCCCCGGTCCCTGAAGGACCCGCAGTTTACGGACTACCCCCACGTGCAAACCTCAGTTTGAGGGATAAGGTAGCGGTCAGGGTTTTACATAGAGACGGTCCGACACAGCCACACTACAACCTGAAAAGCCTGTCAAAGGTTAGTGCAAACTACTGGCATCAATTGACAGTGTGCAAACATATTGTAAACTCACATTGGCTTAGGAGCTCAATGGGTACACATCTTGAACGTTACAAACGTTACAGATAGGTAGGCTACTCAGGGTAGCAGCATAAAATGTCTCTTTACCTGGAAAGGAAAAGGCATAAAAGTGCATGCAGAATGTCCATACCTAAAAAGGAAGGCATTAAGTGCAATATAATAAGTCAATAAAGTAGCAGCTTTTCCCTTGGAGTATCTGGCAAAAGTCTCACAGAAGGTCTTTAATAGCAAAGTCCATCTTCTGGGTACAGCCCTTGATGTGGGGAAAAGTGCAATAAAGGAGCAAAGGGTCTCCTCTAGTGTAGAGGGACAGAGTCCTTTGATAGGAATCTCTGCTGTGGCAGAGGAAGGGTGCTATCATAGCACATGACAGTGGAAAATCTCTTGACTGAGATAAATAAGGGTGAGAGTCTCAGGACAGTTTCTGGCTCTATAGGTTAGGGACAGAAATAAATATTTACAATGGACATAGTACCTGGAGAGGGCTACAGCCCTTCAGGGGTTAGTCAGAAGCATCGCTGGGTTCAGCAGGGACAGGATCCAGCTCCCGCAGGGAATCCTGTGTGTCCTCAGCGGTGGTAGGAGCTGGCTGGGGACACCCTGTGGCAGCTGCAGGAACTGCAGGCGCAGCAGCATCCTCCTGACATTCAGGCGGAGGGGCGCTGTCACCCGGGGTTCCAGCCGGGGGCTCAACAGAGCCAGGGACCACGGAGGGGTCCAGAAAGAAATAAATGGGATCCTGCGGCAGCGCCGCGGCTCCCTCCAGCTCCGATTCTTCTGGGGCCGGGTCGTCACCCCACTGGTAACCGGCAGATGGAGATGAGGGTCTGGTTGGAGCCTCCGGAAACGGCTCACCAACCGGGATATCTTCTCCCACGGAGGAACTGCGGGATCTGGCAACGCTCCCTGCAGGGGAGACGGTGGGGGTGGTGCCCTGGATCATGCCCGGCCCGTGGATGGCAATGGGACCTGTACTCACAATCACCGTGGATGGAGCATTCACATGGGTCACCGCCCGGGGACTCGCAGCCGAGGAAGATGTGTTGGGAGACTCCGGCCACTCGTCGTCCTCATACAGCTCATCGTACGGTAGGTAGCGATCCTCATCGGAGTCTGGGATCCGGATCACGCCAGCTGCCCACGGCCCTCGGGGTCCCTCCTGCAGGGAAAATTCGATGCAATCCCCCGGTCTCAGATTGTGGAGCCTCTCCGGCAAGTCAGGCGTTTTGACAGACCGGCGGGGAATAAATACCTCCCGTCCGGTGTAGTCCTGAGTGGCAAAGCGATAGCCACGCTGCCGGTCGAAGTACCGGACCATGCCGGTGGTGCAGTTTTGTTTCACCCAGGCTCCCTCTTTAAACCGGCCGGCCATGTAGCGCTGGGCCTCCTTCTTCCGGCGTCGCTGTTTCGAGACAGCGTCTCGGAGTTGCCGGCGGAGGGCCTCACCTCGGCCTCGAGGCTGCGGAGGTGCCAGTGCTGGGGTAGGTCGCTCCGGTGTAGGCTCGGGCCTCGCAGGTTGTTGGGCAGGTGCCGGAACTGGAGCAGGAGCAGCCGGAGGGTCAGGAACCACCACAGCAGGGCTGGCAGACTGGTCAGCAGGAGCAGTGGGCCTCGGTGCAGGTCGCACGGCAGCAGTAGGCCCAGGCGCTGGCTCTACAGGAGTCGGGGCCTCCCCACGTGGCACCTCCACATGGGCCCGCGGCACCAGCATGGTAGCCAGGAGAGGCACTAGGAACCGCCCGGGTGGTACTTGGCGCTCCGTCACCATCTGGAAGTATGTCCTGGTGACGAAGGCTCGGGTCAGTCCACGATGCAACCGGTGCCCAGCAAAGGGCCTCCGGACCGGTTGAGCAGAGATCACAACCATGGTCTCCAGGACCTCGAAGAACTCTGGTTGCTCCACCGCAGGAAGTGGCCGAGGACCCCACATGGTGCTGACCTCACTGTCCAAGATCCTCACGAGTTCTGGCGTTTCTTCAAGGCAGGGCAGGAAGTCCGCTTCGTGCCAGAGGGAGGAGTCCAAGACCTTCCCGCCAAAAGCTGTGGCGGGCTCTATTTTCTCCTGCGCCACAGGAGGCGGGGTTCGTGCCCTTCGCGCGTGGGTGGAGCTTGGTGTGTCATCTGGGTTTCCCGCCAGTGAAGGTTTTGGCGGGCTGGAATTACTTGCTGTGCCACAGTTCTCTGAGGTAAAATCTTCAGGCGCGGCAGCGCCGGATGTAGTAGAGCTGACACAGTTCTTTGCAGGGTTTAACTTCTTGAGTGCTGGAGCGGTGCTCGACAGCACGTGGCAGCAGTAATACAGTTCAATGCAGAAACACACAATCACTTGGGCCTATACCCGAATGGTAGCAGGGTTAGGCATCACAGTCTTTTTCAATAAAGGATAGTCTTTAATGCCGGAATAAGGCACAGAAGTATCAATCCTGTCCGTGACGCCACTTGCAACATCCCCCACCGGGGCCTAGCCTTTTCTTGGGGCCTGGAGACAGCCTGGGCCCACAGTACCTGAGTGGCTGGCGGTTGCGGCCTAAGCACGCTTGTGTCACGGTGCTTGGTATGGGGAACCGGAGGGCTGTCCTACAGCCTGACAGGTCTCCAGCAGGGTGGTGTTGGCAAGAAATGATGAGGGAGAGGCTGCTATAGCGGATCTCCCTGGGGCAACCCTTTGGTGTCTAGAGTATGAGTCTCTGTGTGGTGGACAGGGTGCCCGTGATTGTGACAGCCGGAGTAGCAGGGACCAGACGGAGGCAGAGGTTGAACAGAAACACTTACAGTTCTTTATTGGAACCGACAGGAACATCAACAACGTGCCTTTAACAAGATGGTGGAGTGCTGAGATGCAAGTTGGAGGGAGCCACAGGAGGTAGAGCGCCAGCCTGGATGCAGAGGGCAGGCTGGGAGGTAGCTGTGTCCTAGTAGGATGCTTCAGCTTTCTCCTGGGTTGCTTCAGGTATCACCCTTAAAGGTAGGATGATACCCCTTTCCTCACTAACTCTTAGCTATTAGCTACACTCTTCAGGCAGGGGCTAGGCTCTTCCTGCTCTGGTCTGGTATGCTAGCTGTCTAGAGTTTAGACTGGAGTTACTCCAGTCTGCTTGCTGCAGACTCCTAGTCTGACTGCTTTCTTCTCCCTCCTGGGAGAGACTCCTCTAGTTCTGGAAGTTTCCTGACAGGGTCTTGTAACTCCCCTGGTCAGGTGGTGGCTGCTCCCCCAATTACATCTCAGCTTACATCTTTGCTCACAGAGACAAAATATAACAAAGGTGATTGGCTGACACATCTTACATCAGACAAAACATTTAACTCCTGCCTTGCCAGGCAGGATCTACCATTGCAATGTCCCCATGTAGTGTGATGTAGTGACATGCTGTGGGGCTGACTAGACCCTACACAGACAGCAAGCTACATGGTGGGACGTATTCGCAACCACTCCTCCGCCTTGCATCGGCGAGGGTGTTGCACATACATCATTATATACAGGAGATCCCCAGGTTATACCAGCTGTACATATATCATTATATACAGGAGTTCCCCAGGTTATACCGGCTGTACATATATCATTATATACAGGAGATCCCCAGGTTATACCGGCTGTACATATATCATTATATACAGGAGATCCCCAGGTTATACCAGCTGTACATATATCATTATATACAGGAGATCCCCAGGTTATACCGGCTGTACATATATCATTATATACAGGAGATCCCCAGGTTATACCGGCTGTACATATATCATTATATACAGGAGATCCCCAGGTTATACCGGCTGTACATATATCATTATATACAGGAGATCCCCAGGTTATACCGGCTGTACATATATCATTATATACAGGAGATCCCCAGGTTATACCGGCTGTACATATATCATTATATACAGGAGATCCCCAGGTTATACCGGCTGTACATATATCATTATATACAGGAGATTCCCAGGTTATACCGGCTGTTCATATATCATTATATACAGGAGATCCCCAGGTTATACCGGCTGTCCATATATCATTATATACAGGAGATCCCCAGGTTATACCAGCTGTACATATATCATTATATACAGGAGATCCCCAGGTTATACCGGCTGTATATATATCATTATATACAGGAGATCCCCAGGTTATACCGGCTGTACATCAATCATTATATACAGGAGATCCCCAGGTTATACCGGCTGTACATATATCATTATATACAGGAGGTCCCCAGGTTATACCAGCTGTACATATATCATTATATACAGGAGATCCCCAGGTTATACCAGCTGTACATATATCATTATATACAGGAGATCCCCAGGTTATACCGGCTGTACATATATCATTATATACAGGAGAACCCCAGGTTATACCGGCTGTACATATATCATTATATACAGGAGATCCCCAGGTTATACCGGCTGTACATATATCATTATATACAGGGGATCCCCAGGTTATACCGGCTGTACATATATCATTATATACAGGAGATCCCCAGGTGTACTGGGGAAATTACTTTTACTGTATATGAATTGGGAACCAATCACAGAGCAGCTTTCAGTGTAAGAGAGAACTGTCAGGAATGGAAGCTGTGCTGTGATTGGTTGCTCTGGGTAACCAGGACAGTTGTGGCCTATGTTATGTTACCCTGGGAGTGTGTGTACATGTGATACCTGTGCAGTACATAAGGGGCAACCACTGGGGCAGATACATCCATAGGGGCAGTTACTATGTTCCCTGATGCCCCTGTGAGATGTGATGTGCACAGACCCTGTATTCACCGGCCCAAGAAACCCCCAAGAAAAATGAATTAAACCAAAGAAGATCCAATAAATAGACAAAAGACAAATAATTGGAAACTAAATAACCAAATATTTATTTATAATCCCATCCCATGGCAGACCCCCGACTCACGAAGAGTCACCCTTCAGCACTGAGGAGAGGAAAAACCCCCTGTGGAGGAAACCTCTAGGGAAGCCATGGCTGAAGGATCGCCCTTCCTCTGGGCTTAGAGGGTCACTGCCAAATATATCTGTCACCCAGGTATCCAGGATCCGGGGGTCCATGCGTCCGGGGGTCCATGCGTCCGGGGGTCCATGCGCCCGGGGGTCGATGCGTCCAGGGGTCCATGCGTCCATGCGTCCGGGGGTCCACGCGTCCGGGGGTCCACGCGTCCGGGGGTCCATAGATCCGCGGTTCCTCACGCCTCGACGTCTCATCCCCCATTCCCTGCCCCTTGTGATTCAGAGGTCAATTTATAATAAGTGGGAATTGTGACATCAGCGCATCTATGAGGTCACACTCAGGATTCTGAAGGATTAACCCTTGAATGGCTGTCAATATGTCTGACTACAGGGGGAATTATAATGTCCTTGTCTCTTGTACTGGTAGTGACTGCATGAAACGCCCCAATATCTACATATTTATAAGTGACGCCGCACTCACAGCTTTTCATTTTTTTTTTATATCATTATATACAGGGGATCCCTATGTTATACCGGCTGTACATATATTATTATATACAGGGGATCCCTATGTTATACCGGCTGTACATATATCATTATATCCAGGAGACCCCCAGGTTATACCGGCTGTACATATATCATTATATACAGGAGATCCCCAGGTTATACCGGCTGTACATATATCATTATATACAGGAGATCCCCAGGTTATACCGGCTGTACATATATCATTATATACAGGAGATCCCCAGGTTATACCGGCTGTACATATATCATTATATACAGGAAATCCCCAGGTTATACCGGCTGTACATATATCATTATATACAGGAAATCCCCAGGTTATACCGGCTGTACATATATCATTATATACAGGAAATCCCCAGGTTATACCGGCTGTACATATATCATTATATACAGGAGATCCCCAGGTTATACCGGCTGTACATATATCATTATATACAGGAAATCCCCAGGTTATACCGGCTGTACATATATCATTATATACAGGAGATCCCCAGGTTATACCGGCTGTACATATATCATTATATACAGGAGATCCCCAGGTAATACCGGCTGTACATATATCATTATATACAGGAGATCCCCAGGTTATACCGGCTGTACATATATCATTATATACCGGAGATCCCCAGGTTATACCGGCTGTACATATATCATTATATACAGGAGATCCCCAGGTTATACCGGCTGTACATATATCATTATATACAGGAGATCCCCAGGTTATACCGGCTGTACATATATCATTATATACAGGAGATCCCCAGGTTATACAAGCTGTACATGTATCATTATATACAGGAGATCCCCAGGTTATACCAGCTGTACATATATCATTATATACAGGAGATCCCCAGGTTATACCAGCTGTACATATATCATTATATACAGGAGATCCCCAGGTTATACCAGCTGTACATATATCATTATATACAGGAGATTCCCAGGTTATACAAGCTGTACATATATCATTATATACAGGAGATTCCCAGGTTATACCAGCTGTACATATATCATTATATACAGGAGATCCCCAGGTTATAGCGGCTGTACATATATCATTATATACAGGAGATCCCAGGTTATACCGGCTGTACATATATCATTATATATAGGAGATCCCCAGGTTTTACCGGCTGTACATATATCATTATATATAGGAGATCCCCAGGTTTTACCGGCTGTACATATATCATTATATATAGGAGATCCCCAGGTTATACCGGCTGTACATATATGATTATATACAGGAGATCCCCAGGTTATACCAGCTGTACATATATCATTAAATACTGGAGATCCCCAGGTTATACCGGCTGTACATATATCATTATATACTGGAGATCCCCAGGTTATACCGGCTGTACATATATCATTATATACAGGAGATCCCCAGGTTATACCGGCTGTACATATATCATTATATACAGGAGATCTCCAGTTTATACTGGCTGTACATATATCATTATATACAGGAGATCCCCAGGTTATACCAGCTGTATATATATCATTATATACAGGAGATCCCCAGGTTATACCGGCTGTACATATATCATTATATACAGGAGATCCCCAGGTTATAGCGGCTGTACATATATCATTATATACAGGAGATCCCCAGGTTATACCAGCTGTACATATATCATTATATACAGGAGATCCCCAGGTTATAGCGGCTGTACATATATCATTATATACAGAAGATCCCCAGGTTATACCAGCTGTACATATATAATTATATACAGGAGATCCCCAGGTTATACCGGCTGTACATATATCATTATATACAGGAGATCCCCTGGTTATACCGGCTGTACATATATGATTATATATAGGAGATCCCCAGGTTATACCAGCTGTACATATATCATTAAATACTGGAGATCCCCAGGTTATACCGGCTGTACATGTATCATTATATACAGGATATCCCCAGGTTATACCGGCTGTACATATATCATTATATACAGGAGATCCCCAGGTTATACCGGCTGTACATATATCATTATATACAGGAGATCCCCAGGTTATACCGGCTGTACATATATCATTATATACAGGAGATCCCCAGGTTATACCAGCTGTATATATATCATTATATACAGGAGATCCCCAGGTTATACCGGCTGTACATATATCATTATATACAGGAGATCCCCAGGTTGTACCAGCTGTACATATATCATTATATACAGGAGATCCCCAGGTTATAGCAGCTGTACATATATCATTATATACAGGAGATCCCCAGGTTATACCGGCTGTACATATATCATTATATACAGGAGATCCCCAGGTTATACCAGCTGTACATATATCATTATATACAGGAGATCCCCAGGTTATACCGGCTGTACATATATCACTTTATACAGGAGATCCCCAGGTTATACCAGCTGTACATATATCATTAAATACAGGAGATCCCCAGGTTATACCAGCTGTACATATATCATTATATACAGGAGATCCCCAGGTTATACCAGCTGTACATATATCATTATATACAGGAGATCCCCAGGTTATACCAGCTGTACATATATCATTATATACAGGAGATCCCCAGGTTATACCAGCTGTACATATATCATTATATACAGGAGATCCCCAGGTTATACCGGCTGTACATATATCATTATATACAGGAGATCCCCAGGTTATACCGGCTGTACATATATCATTATATACAGGAGATCCCCAGGTTATACCAGCTGTACATATATCATTATATACAGGAGATCCCCAGGTTATACCGGCTGTACATATATCACTATATACAGTACATCCCCAGGTTATACCGGCTGTACATATATCATTATATACAGGAGATCCCCAGGTTATACCGGCTGTACATATATCATTATATACAGGAGATCCCCAGGTTATACCAGCTGTACATATATCATTATATACAGGAGATCCCCAGGATATACCGGCTGTACATATATCATTATATACAGGAGATCCCCGGGTTATACCGGCTGTACATATATCATTATATACAGGATATCCCCAGGTTATACCGGCTGTACATATATCATTATATACAGGAGATCCCCAGGTTATACCGGCTGTACATATATCATTATATACAGGAGATCCCTAGGTTATACCGGCTGTACATATATCATTATATACAGGAGATCCCTAGGTTATACTGGCTGTACATATATCATTATATACAGGAGATCCCCAGGTTATACCGGCTGTACATATATCATTATATACAGGAGATCCCCAGGTTATACCAGCTGTACATATATCATTATATACAGGAGATCCACAGGTTATACCAGCTGTACATGTATCATTATATACAGGAGATCCCCAGGTTATACCGGCTGTACATATATCATTATATACAGGAGATCCCCAGGTTATACCAGCTGTACATATATCATTAAATACTGGAGATCCCCAGGTTATACCGGCTGTACATATATCATTATATACTGGAGATCCCCAGGTTATACCGGCTGTACATATATCATTATATACAGGAGATCCCCAGGTTATACCGGCTGTACATATATCATTATATACAGGAGATCTCCAGTTTATACTGGCTGTACATATATCATTATATACAGGAGATCCCCAGGTTATACCAGCTGTATATATATCATTATATACAGGAGATCCCCAGGTTATACCGGCTGTACATATATCATTATATACAGGAGATCCCCAGGTTATAGCGGCTGTACATATATCATTATATACAGGAGATCCCCAGGTTATACCAGCTGTACATATATCATTATATACAGGAGATCCCCAGGTTATAGCGGCTGTACATATATCATTATATACAGAAGATCCCCAGGTTATACCAGCTGTACATATATAATTATATACAGGAGATCCCCAGGTTATACCGGCTGTACATATATCATTATATACAGGAGATCCCCTGGTTATACCGGCTGTACATATATGATTATATATAGGAGATCCCCAGGTTATACCAGCTGTACATATATCATTAAATACTGGAGATCCCCAGGTTATACCGGCTGTACATGTATCATTATATACAGGATATCCCCAGGTTATACCGGCTGTACATATATCATTATATACAGGAGATCCCCAGGTTATACCGGCTGTACATATATCATTATATACAGGAGATCCCCAGGTTATACCGGCTGTACATATATCATTATATACAGGAGATCCCCAGGTTATACCAGCTGTATATATATCATTATATACAGGAGATCCCCAGGTTATACCGGCTGTACATATATCATTATATACAGGAGATCCCCAGGTTGTACCAGCTGTACATATATCATTATATACAGGAGATCCCCAGGTTATAGCAGCTGTACATATATCATTATATAAAGGAGATCCCCAGGTTATACCGGCTGTACATATATCATTATATACAGGAGATCCCCAGGTTATACCAGCTGTACATATATCATTATATACAGGAGATCCCCAGGTTATACCGGCTGTACATATATCACTTTATACAGGAGATCCCCAGGTTATACCAGCTGTACATATATCATTAAATACAGGAGATCCCCAGGTTATACCAGCTGTACATATATCATTATATACAGGAGATCCCCAGGTTATACCAGCTGTACATATATCATTATATACAGGAGATCCCCAGGTTATACCAGCTGTACATATATCATTATATACAGGAGATCCCCAGGTTATACCAGCTGTACATATATCATTATATACAGGAGATCCCCAGGTTATACCGGCTGTACATATATCATTATATACAGGAGATCCCCAGGTTATACCGGCTGTACATATATCATTATATACAGGAGATCCCCAGGTTATACCAGCTGTACATATATCATTATATACAGGAGATCCCCAGGTTATACCGGCTGTACATATATCACTATATACAGTACATCCCCAGGTTATACCGGCTGTACATATATCATTATATACAGGAGATCCCCAGGTTATACCGGCTGTACATATATCATTATATACAGGAGATCCCCAGGTTATACCAGCTGTACATATATCATTATATACAGGAGATCCCCAGGATATACCGGCTGTACATATATCATTATATACAGGAGATCCCCGGGTTATACCGGCTGTACATATATCATTATATACAGGATATCCCCAGGTTATACCGGCTGTACATATATCATTATATACAGGAGATCCCCAGGTTATACCGGCTGTACATATATCATTATATACAGGAGATCCCTAGGTTATACCGGCTGTACATATATCATTATATACAGGAGATCCCTAGGTTATACTGGCTGTACATATATCATTATATACAGGAGATCCCCAGGTTATACCGGCTGTACATATATCATTATATACAGGAGATCCCCAGGTTATACCAGCTGTACATATATCATTATATACAGGAGATCCACAGGTTATACCAGCTGTACATGTATCATTATATACAGGAGATCCCCAGGTTATACCGGCTGTACATATATCATTATATACAGGAGATCCCCAGGTTATACCAGCTGTACATATATCATTATATACAGGAGATCCCCAGGTTATACCGGCTGTACATATATCACTATATACAGGAGATCCCCAGGTTATACCGGCTGTACATATATCATTATATACAGGAGATCCCCAGGTTATACCGGCTGTACATATATCATTATATACAGGAGATCCCCAGGTTATACCGGCTGTACATATATCATTATATACAGGAGATCCCCAGGTGTACTGGGGAAATTACTTTTACTGTATATGAATTGGGAACCAATCACAGAGCAGCTTTCAGTGTAAGAGAGAACTGTCAGGAATGGAAGCTGTGCTGTGATTGGTTGCTATGAGTAACCAGGACAGTTCTGGCCTATGTTATGTTACCCTGGGGGTGTGTGTACATGTGATACCTGTGCAGTACATAAGGGGCAACCACTGGGGCAGATACATCCATAGGGGCAGTTACTATGTTCCCTGATGCCCCTGTGAGATGTGATGAGCACAGACCTTGTATTCACCGGCCCAAGAAACCCCCAGAAGAATTAAATAAACCAAAGAAGATCCAATAAATAGACAAAAGACAAATAATTGGGAACTAAATAACCAAATATTTATTTATAATCCCATCCCATGGCAGACCCCCGACTCACGAAGAGTCACCCTTCAGCACTGAGGAGAGGAAAAACCCCCTGTGGAGGAAACCTCTAGGGAAGCCATGGCTGAAGGATCGCCCTTCCTCTGGGCTTAGAGGGTCACTGCCAAATATATCTGTCACCCAGGTATCCGGGATCCCGAGCTCCAGGGGTCAATGCGTCCAGGGGTCCATGCGTCCGGGGGTCCATGCGTCCGGGGGTCCAATGCGTCCGGGGGTCCAATGCGTCCGGGGGTCCAACGCGTCCGGGGGTCCATAGATCCGCGGTTCTTCACGCCTCGACGTCTCATCCCCCATTCCCTGCCCCTTCTGGTTCAGAGGTCAATTTATGATAAGTGGGAATTGTGACATCAGCGCATCTATGAGGTCACACTCAGGATTCTGAAGGATTAACCCTTGAATGGCTGACTACAGGGGGAATATAATGTCCTTGTCTCTTGTACTGGTAGTGACTGCATGAAACGCCCCAATATCTACATATTTATTAGTGACGCTGCACTCACGGCTTTTAATCTTTTTTTAAAGGAAACCTACCACTTGTAGTGGCAGGTTTCCGATGGCAATATCGGGCACCAGCTCAGGGTGAGCTGGTGCCGGAGCTTATTTTAGTTAGTGTTTTAAACCGCGGTATCGCGGTTTAAAACACTTTTTAAACGTTGTAGCCGGCGCAGGCAGGTACGCGCTCGGCGCTTACCATGCGCGCGGCTCTCATTCACTTCCTATGTAGCCGCGCGCACGGTAAGCGCCGAGCGCGTACCTCCCTGCGCCGGCTACAACGTTTAAAAAGTGTTTTAAACCGCGATACCGCGGTTTAAAACACTAACTAAAATAAGCTCCGGCACCAGCTCACCCTGAGCTGGTGCCCGATATTGCCATCGGAAACCTGCCACTACAAGTGGTAGGTTTCCTTTAAATATCATTATATACAGGGGATCCCTATGTTATACCGGCTGTACATATATTATTATATACAGGGGATCCCTATGTTATACCGGCTGTACATATATCATTATATACAGGAGATCCCCAGGTTATACCAGCTGTACATATATCATTATATACAGGAGATCCCCAGGTTATACCGGCTGTACATATATCATTATATACAGGAGATCCCCAGGTTATACCGGCTGTACATATATCATTATATACAGGAGATCCCCAGGTTATACCGGCTGTACATATATCATTATATACAGGAGATCCCCAGGTTATACCGGCCGTACATATATCATTATATACAGGAGATCCCCAGGTTATACCGGCTGTACATATATCATTATATACAGGAGATCCCCAGGTTATACCAGCTGTACATATATCATTATATACAGGAGATCCCCAGGTTATACCGGCTGTACATATATCATTATATACAGGAGATCCCCAGGTTATACCGGCTGTACATATATCATTATATACAGGAGATCCCCAGGTTATACCGGCTGTACATATATCATTATATACAGGAGATCCCCAGGTTATACCTGCTGTACATATATCATTATATACAGGAGATCCCCAGGTTATACCGGCTGTACATATATCATTATATACAGGAGATCCCCAGGTTATACCGGCTGTACATATATCATTATATACAGGAGATCCCCTGGTTATACCAGCTGTACATATATCATTATATACAGGAGATCCCCAGGTTATACCAGCTGTACATATATCATTATATACAGGAGATCCCCAGGTTATACAAGCTGTACATATATCATTATATACAGGAGATCCCCGGGTTATACCGGCTGTACATATATCATTATATACAGGAGATCCCTGGGTTATACCGGCTGTACATATATCATTATATACAGGAGATCCCCAGGTTATACCGGCTGTACATATATCATTATATACAGGAGATCCCCGGGTTATACCGGCTGTACATATATCATTATATACAGGAGATCCCCAGGTTATACCGGCTGTACATATATCATTATATACAGGAGATCCCCAGGTTATACCGGCTGTACATATATCATTATATACAGGAGATCCCCAGGTTATACCGGCTGTACATATATCATTATATACAGGAGATCCCCAGGTTATACCGGCTGTACATTTATCATTATATACAGGAGATCCCCAGGTTATACCGGCTGTACATATATCATTATATACAGGAGATCCCCAGGTTATACCGGCTGTACATATATCATTATATACAGGAGATCCCCAGGTTATGCCGGCTGTACATATATCATTATATACAGGAGATCCCCAGGTTATACCGGCTGTACATATATCATTATATACAGGAGATCCCCAGGTTATACCAGCTGTACATATATCATTATATACAGGAGATCCCCAGGTTATACCGGCTGTACATATATCACTATATACAGTACATCCCCAGGTTATACCGGCTGTACATATATCATTATATACAGGAGATCCCCAGGTTATACCGGCTGTACATATATCATTATATACAGGAGATCCCCAGGTTATACCAGCTGTACATATATCACTATATACAGGAGATCCCCAGGTTATACCAGCTGTACATATATCATTATATACAGGAGATCCCCAGGTTATACCGGCTGTACATATATCATTATATACAGGAGATCCCCAGGTTATACCAGCTGTACATATATCATTATATACAGGAGATCCCCAGGTTATACCAGCTGTACATATATCATTATATACAGGAGATCCCCGGGTTATACCGGCTGTACATATATCATTATATACAGGAGATCCCCAGGATATACCGGCTGTACATATATCATTATATACAGGAGATCCCCGGGTTATACCGGCTGTACATATATCATTATATACAGGATATCCCCAGGTTATACCGGCTGTACATATATCATTATATACAGGAGATCCCCAGGTTATACCGGCTGTACATATATCATTATATACAGGAGATCCCTAGGTTATACTGGCTGTACATATATCATTATATACAGGAGATCCCCAGGTTATACCGGCTGTACATATATCATTATATACAGGGGATCCCCAGGTTATACCGGCTGTACATATATCATTATATACAGGAGATCCCCAGGTTATACCGGCTGTACATATATCACTATATACAGGAGATCCCTAGGTTATACTGGCTGTACATATATCACTATATACAGGAGATCCCCAGGTTATACCGGCTGTACATATATCATTATATACAGGAGATCCCCAGGTTATACCGGCTGTACATATATCATTATATACAGGAGATTCACAGGTTATACCAGCTGTACATGTATCATTATATACAGGAGATCCCCAGGTTATACCGGCTGTACATATATCATTATATACAGGAGATCCCCAGGTTATACCAGCTGTACATATATCATTATATACAGGAGATCCCCAGGTTATACCGGCTGTACATATATCATTATATACAGGGGATCCCCAGGTTATACCGGCTGTACATATATCATTATATACAGGAGATCCCCAGGTTATACCGGCTGTACATATATCATTATATACAGGAGATCCCCAGGTTATACCGGCTGTACATATATCATTATATACAGGAGATTCACAGGTTATACCAGCTGTACATGTATCATTATATACAGGAGATCCCCAGGTTATACCGGCTGTACATATATCATTATATACAGGAGATCCCCAGGTTATACCAGCTGTACATATATCATTATATACAGGAGATCCCCAGGTTATACCAGCTGTACATATATCATTATATACAGGAGATCCCCAGGTTATACCAGCTGTACATATATCATTATATACAGGAGATCCCCAGGTTATACCGGCTGTACATATATCATTATATACAGGAGATCCCCAGGTTATACCGGCTGTACATATATCATTATATACAGGAGATCCCAAGGTTATACCGGCTGTACATATATCATTATATACAGGAGATCCCAGGTTATACCGGCTGTACATATATCACTATATACAGGAGATCCCCAGGTTATACCGGCTGTACATATATCATTATATACAGGAGATCTCCAGGTTATGCCGGCTGTACATATATCATTATATACAGGAGATCCCCAGGTTA
Organism: Engystomops pustulosus; assembly: GCF_040894005.1. NCBI lineage: Eukaryota > Metazoa > Chordata > Amphibia > Anura > Leptodactylidae > Engystomops > Engystomops pustulosus. The sequence goes on from NC_092418.1 coordinate 15,439,952, forward strand.
TACCAGCTGTACATATATCACTATATACAGGAGATCCCTAGGTTATACCGGCTGTACATATATCATTATATACAGGTTATACCAGATGTCCACATGGGGGCAGTGCAGCACCTCTTATCACTGTTGGCTTTTCATACCTTCCTGTGGACATATGATAAGTGATTGGGTAAACTCTGCTTCGGACCTGATTTTAACCCTAAGATGTAACCAAATGAGTACAGTTTGTCAGCCAGGATTCTGGGAAAGGTGGGTGATGACCCTTGCAGTTGCCAGGGCAAACATACTGGTCCTAACCCAGCTTTTCCAAAAACGGACATAACTTTGAAAAAAAAATAAATAATAGATTTAATTTTTACTAAGAACCACAACATTATAACACAATGAGGCTCATTTACTGAGGGTCCGTCGGACGCATTTCCGTCGGTATTCCCGTTTTGCGCTGAATTGCCCCGGGTTTTTGGTGCACGCAATGGGATTGTAGCGCATCAGCGCCGGCTTGCATGCGACACAAATCGAGGGGCGTGGACGTCGGACAACCCGACTGATTCGGACAAACCGCGGAATTTAAAAATCAAATTTTGTCGCAAGATCAGCACTTACATGCACCAGGAAGAAGAAGGTGAACTCCGGGGACCTGAGCGGGGAAGCGACACATGCAGGAAATTGGACGCACGATCTTAGTGAATCGCGGCAGCTCCGAATCCTCGTCGGACATTTCGGATCGGTGGCATCAACTGGACGGGTAAGTAAATGAGCCCCAATATCTTAAGTTTATTGGTAATTTCAGACTGTTAAAGGGTAAGATAAAGGGGTTATAGGTCCGGGGCACAGATATTAGTGGTCTGACCAATCATCTGCAGGCATTGCACCGTTCATACAAGCCACTCCCTATAAAGCACAGCGCCATACATTGTATAGTGGTAAAGTTTGATATTGCAGCTCAACCTCCTTCAGGTGAATAGGACAGGGCCACAACCAGGTCATGTGACTGATAGAGGAGTGAAGGGGCGTCGGTGCCACAGGAAAGTGCAGGGGCAGCACGGTGGCTTAGTGTTTAGCATTACAGCCTTGCAGCGCTGGGGTCCTGATTTCACGCCCCAGGGTCAACATCTGCAAAGAGTTTGTATGTTCTCTCCGTGTTTGTGTGGGTTTCCTCCGGGTCCTCCGGTTTCCTCCCACACTCCAAAACATACTGGTACGTTGATTAGATTGTGAGCCCCATTGGGGACAGGGACTGATCTGAGGTTTTGTACAGCGCTGCGTAATCTGTGTGCGCTATATAAATAAAGAATTATTATTAAGTGTCACATCCGCTGCTCAGGGAGTTAGGGGATAGAATCCTGACCACCTGCAGCCACCACTAGAGGGAGGTCAGGATCTCACAGCATTCTACTCCTCAGCTCCCTCTAGTGGTAGCTGCAGTAATAGAAATAGTTGCACTCTCTCTTTAAGGACTCCTCAGTGGTGAGGTAGGTCTGGGGGTAAGTTACGTCTCTCGGATTGTCTATGGTTGTGACGCGGCTTCCTGCTCCGGTCCCCGCTGTGTGCACTGCGCTCACCCCGGACACATTCATCGACTCCTTGTATGTAAACAGAACACAAAGTCCAAGGCCCTGGTGAGTGTGGGGGATGTCGGCTGTGCTCCCAGAATCCTCTGCTCTGCCGTGTCACTTGCACAATCCCCGTGTGTCATCCAGCGCTGTAGTAACACAGAACCTCATGTATCCGGACAGCGTCCAAACATCACGTCCAGAACAAACCCAAACACTGATAAACCGGAGCTGGGAAACACATCTATCACCGGAAGAGGAACCAGCGGGGTAACCCTTACAGTGCTGCTCATACCGCAGCCAGTGCCAGGAATTGTCCCTGCAGAGATGTGTAACCTGACCTTTGTGTATGTCGTTAGTAGCAGCAGGACTGTGATATATGGATTTATATTCCAGGATTGTAACTTTTCCAGCACTCCTCACACAGCTGTGCACTGTACACAGCTCAGCAGGCAGTATCACACAGGATGGGATTAGATACACAGCTCTGCAGGCAGTATCACACAGGATGGGATTAGATACACAGCTCTGCAGGCAGTATCACACAGGATGGGATTAGATACACAGCTCAGCAGACAGTATCACACAGGATAGGATTAGATACAAAGCTCAGCAGACAGTATCACACAGGATGGGATTAGATACACAGCTCAGCAGGCAGTATCACACAGGATAGGATTAGATACACAGCTCAGCAGACAGTATCACACAGGAGAGGATTAGATACACAGCTCAGCAGACAGTATCACACAGGAGAGGATTAGATACACAGCTCAGCAGACAGTATCACACAGGATAGGATTAGATACACAGCTCAGCAGGCAGTATCACACAGGATAGGATTAGATACAAAGCTCAGCAGGCAGTATCACACAGGATAGGATTAGATACACAGCTCAGCAGGCAGTATCACACAGGATGGGATTAGATACACAGCTCAGCAGGCAGTATCACACAGGATAGGATTAGATACACAGCTCAGCAGACAGTATCACACAGGAGAGGATTAGATACACAGCTCAGCAGACAGTATCACACAGGAGAGGATTAGATACACAGCTCAGCAGACAGTATCACACAGGATAGGATTAGATACACAGCTCAGCAGGCAGTATCACACAGGATAGGATTAGATACACAGCTCAGCAGACAGTATCACACATGATAGGATTAGATACACAGCTCAGCAGACAGTATCACACAGGATAGGATTAGATACACAGCTCAGCAGGCAGTATCACACAGGATAGGATTAGATACACAGCTCAGCAGACAGTATCACACAGGATAGGATTAGATACACAGGCTATGCAGGCAGTATCACACAAGATAGGATTAGATACACAGCTCAGCAGGCAGTATCACACAGGATAGGATTAGATACACAGCTCAGCAGGCAGTATCACACAGGATAGGATTAGATACACAGCTCAGCAGACAGTATCACACAGGATAGGATTAGATACACAGCTCAGCAGACAGTATCACACAGGATGGGATTAGATACACAGCTCAGCAGACAGTATCACACAGGATAGGATTAGATACACAGCTCAGCAGACAGTATCACACAGAATAGGATTAGATACACAGCACAGCAGACAGTATCACACAGGATAGGATTAGGTACACAGCTCAGCAGTCAGTATCACACAGGAGAGGATTAGATACACAGCTCAGCAGACAGTATCACACATGATAGGATTAGATACACAGCTCAGCAGACAGTATCACACAGAATAGGATTAGATACACAGCACAGCAGACACTATCACACAGGATAGGATTAGATACACAGCTCAGCAGACTGTATCACACAGGGTAGGATTAGATACACAGCTCAGCAGGCAGTATCACACAGGATAGGATTAGATACACAGCACAGCAGACAGTATCACACAGGATAGGATTAGATACACAGCTCAGCAGACTGTATCACACAGAATAGGATTAGATACACAGCACAGCAGACAGTATCACACAGGATAGGATTAGATACACAGCTCAGCAGACTGTATCACACAGGGTAGGATTAGATACACAGCTCAGCAGGCAGTATCACACAGGATAGGATTAGATACACAGCTCAGCAGACAGTATCACACAGAATAGGATTAGATACACAGGACAGCAGACAGTATCACACAGGATATGATTAGGTACACAGCTCAGCAGTCAGTATCACACAGGAGAGGATTAGATACACAGCTCAGCAGACAGTATCACACATGATAGGATTAGATACACAGCTCAGCAGACAGTATCACGCAGAATAGGATTAGATACACAGCACAGCAGACACTATCACACAGAATAGGATTAGATACACAGCTCAGCAGACGGTATCACAAAGGGTAGGATTAGATACACAGCTCAGCAGGCAGTATCACACAGGATAGGATTAGATACACAGCAAAGCAGACAGTATCACACAGGATAGGATTAGATACACAGCTCAGCAGACTGTATCACACAGGGTAGGATTAGATACACAGCTCAGCAGACAGTATCACACAGAATAGGATTAGATACACAGCACAGCAGACAGTATCACACAGGATAGGATTAGATACACAGCTCAGCAGACTGTATCACACAGGGTAGGATTAGATACACAGCTCAGCAGGCAGTATCACACAGGATAGGATTAGATACACAGCTCAGCAGGCAGTATCACACAGGATAGGATTAGATACACAGCTAAGCAGGCAGTATCACACAGAATAGGATTAGATACACAGCTCAGCAGACAGTATCACACAGGATAGGATTAGATACAGCAGCTCAGCAGGCTGTATCACACAGGATAGGATTAGATACAGCAGCTCAGCAGGCTGTATCACACAGGATAGGATTAGATACACAGCTCAACAGGCAGTATCACACAGAATAGGATTAGATACACAGCACAGCAAACAGTATCACACAGGATAGGATTAGATACACAGCTCAGCAGACAGTATCACACAGAATAGGATTAGATACACAGCACAGCAGACAGTATCACACAGGATAGGATTAGGTACACAGCTCAGCAGTCAGTATCACACAGGAGAGGATTAGATACACAGCTCAGCAGACAGTATCACACATGATAGGATTAGATACACAGCTCAGCAGACAGTATCACACAGAATAGGATTAGATACACAGCACAGCAGACACTATCACACAGGATAGGATTAGATACACAGCTCAGCAGACTGTATCACACAGGGTAGGATTAGATACACAGCTCAGCAGGCAGTATCACACAGGATAGGATTAGATACACAGCACAGCAGACAGTATCACACAGGATAGGATTAGATACACAGCTCAGCAGACTGTATCACACAGGGTAGGATTAGATACACAGCTCAGCAGACAGTATCACACAGAATAGGATTAGATACACAGCACAGCAGACAGTATCACACAGGATAGGATTAGATACACAGCTCAGCAGACTGTATCACACAGGGTAGGATTAGATACACAGCTCAGCAGGCAGTATCACACAGGATAGGATTAGATATACAGCACAGCAGACAGTATCACACAGGATAGGATTAGATACACAGCTCAGCAGACTGTATCACACAGGGTAGGATTAGATATACAGCTCAGCAGACAGTATCACACATGATAGGATTAGATACACAGCACAGCAGACAGTATCACACAGGATAGGATTAGATACACAGCTCAGCAGACTGTATCACACAGGGTAGGATTAGATACACAGCTCAGCAGGCAGTATCACACAGGATAGGATTAGATACACAGCTCAGCAGGCAGTATCACACAGGATAGGATTAGATACACAGCTCAGCAGGCAGTATCACACAGAATAGGATTAGATACACAGCTCAGCAGACAGTATCACACAGGATAGGATTAGATACAGCAGCTCAGCAGGCTGTATCACACAGGATAGGATTAGATACACAGCTCAACAGGCAGTATCACACAGAATAGGATTAGATACACAGCACAGCAAACAGTATCACACAGGATAGGATTAGATACACAGCTCAGCAGACAGTATCACACAGATAGATGAAGAAGGGCTCCAGAAATCCTGTATCTGGCGCCCCCTGCATTATACACAGGCAGCCACACATATTGCAGTTTTCACCATTCTTAGTGAATGTGCCCCACCATGTTGCACTGCATTTCCTCGGTCGCCCTCTAGTGGCCACTACTGGTCAGTATGAATATAATTCCCGTCTACACTGCACTATCACTAGGTCTGGGATGACGTGGGATGTTTGGGAACAGCGGGATCCCACTTTGTCATCCGGTGGGATCATCCTGTGCTGCTGAGTTTTATATTAACCCAGATCCTGGTGAGCAGCGATGACTCCCCGGATTCTCCGAAGCTTCTGAGTAAACATTTATTATCGGCTTCTTTTATTTTACTTTTTATGAGAGAAGCAACAAATGTCATTTAATAACCAGAGCGGAAATGTGACAATGGGGAGGGGCAGGGAGCCGGTCATTACTAGCAATAAGGCACCATGCCAAGGCGTAGACCTCTACACTGTTACCCCCTTAATACAGGGTGAATGGAGGAGCAGGGAGCTGACAGCAGTAACACTGAGGGGGTCATTTACTAAGGGCGTTTTCCCGACGTGTTACCCAAATATTTCCGATTTGCGGCGATTTTCCCTGTATTGACCCGGGATTTTGGCGCACATGATCGGATTTTGGCGCATCGGCGCTGGTATGCACGCAACGGAAATCGTGGGGCATGGCCGAACGCAAACCCGACAAATTCGGAAAAACCGATGCAATTAAAAAATAAAAAGTGTCGCGGGACTGGCGCTTACCTGCACCAGAAATAGGCCGGTGAACTTCTGCGCATTCTGGCGGGCCTCGGCGGACTTCAGCGGAGCAGCACCACCTGGTGGACGTCGGAGGAACTACCTTAGTGAATCGCCGGAAGACCCGAATCCACCGCAGAGAACGCGCCACTGGATCGCGAATGGACCGGGTAAGTAAATCTGCCCCAGAATGAATGGAGGAGCAGGGAGCTGATAGCAGTAACACAGGGTGAATGGTGGAGCAGGGAGCTGACAGCAGTAACACTAGTGATGGGTCGTTCATGAATGAGCCGACTCTTGTCCGCGGATGACGTGAGCTGGCGGCTCACTACACCCCGCCCTAAACAACTAACCACGCCCCCTTTAACCCGATAAAATCGTTCAGGAGCTGACAGCAGTAACACAGGGTGAATGATGGAGCCGGGAGCTGACAGCAGTAACACAGGTTGAATGGAGGAGCAGGGAGCTGACAGCAGTAACACAGGTTGAATGGAGGAGCAGGGAGCTGACAGCAGTAACACAGGGTGAATGGTGGAGCAGGGAGATGACAGCAGTAACACAGGGTGAATGGTGGAGCAGGGAGATGACAGCAGTAACACAGAATGGATGGAGGAGCAGGGAGCTGACAGCAGGAACACAGAATGGATGGAGGAGCAGGGAGCTGACAGCAGGAACACAGAATGGATGGAGGAGCAGGGAGCTGACAGCAGGAACACAGAATGGATGAAGGAGCAGGGAGCTGACAGCAGGAACACAGAATGTATGGAGGAGCAGGGAGCTGACAGCAGTAACACAGGGTGAATGGATGAGCAGGGAGATGACAGCAGTAACACAGAATGGATGGAGGAGCAGGGAGATGACAGCAGTAACACAGGGTGAATGGATGAGCAGGGAGATGACAGCAGTAACACAGGGTGAATGGAGGAGCAGGGAGCTGACAGCAGTAACACAGGGTGAATGGAGGAGCAGGGAGCTGACAGCAGTAACACAGGGTGAATGGAGGAGCAGGGAGATGACAGCAGTAACACAGGGTGAATGGAGGAGCAGGGAGCTGACAGCAGTAACACAGGTTGAATGGAGGAGCAGGGAGCTGATAGCAGGAACACAGAATGGATGGAGGAGCAGGGAGCTGACAGCAGTAACACAGGGTGAATGGTGGAGCAGGGAGATGACAGCAGTAACACAGGGTGAATGGAGGAGCAGGGAGCTGATAGCAGGAACACAGAATGGATGGAGGAGCAGGGAGATGACAGCAGTAACACAGGGTGAATGGAGGAGCAGGGAGCTGACAGCAGTAACACAGGGTGAATGGAAGAGCAGGGAGCCAAAAGCTTCATGCTCCACAATAGTATTCATCACCGTCTGCGTCCTGAGGATGCAAATACAGATAAATGCAGACTTACTGCTCAGGACAGCCAGTACTATCTCATAGTCTAATACTATTTTATTTCTACTCTTAGGGAGATGCTGAGACACACCATCTAAAACATTAACACCTCTGTGATATACTGCCCTGGTGTCCTGGGACCTGGGGTCTCCTAAAAGCTAAGACTTCCCAGCAGAGCAGACACATAACTTGTAAAGACTCCTGGTAGCTGCCACTAGGGGGCAACATTACCATGTACAATGTCGTGAGCAGTCACTTTGTTTCCCCTAGTGGAGTAGTTCCTATATCTGACCACTATGTGGCGCTGTGGAACCATTCCAGGCTTTTTAGTATCATCCCAAATAAAATTGTGAATGTAAAATCAATTATGCAGCCACAGGATATAGTGAGACATCGCTGGTAAATATACCGCGCACAAAGTAAAAAAGCTGGATACTAGCTTCTATATAGCTGCACTGATTATCACCCAACTTTCCCAGATACAGATAGAACTACGTAAGAACGAGCAGAATTCATTCACAGGCTTTCATAGTTATTGTGCAACTTTGCTCTTTACATGGCACAAACAATAACAAGACACAAACGATTTGTTACATAAGTGTCACATCACACAAAGACAGAACGTAAAGATAATTACTCTCCAGTCATAATCACTAGTATTCTACTCCAAGAATGACAGGAAAGCCGCACATAATGTCCCCTCATAACAGCCCGACATAACCAGCAGCCGGACATGGTCACTGGTCCTTATATATACTCATAGAGAGACTCATATTAATACTGACCATATATATAACTACTATAATACTGCCCCCTATGTACAAGAATATAACTACTATAATACTGCCCCCCCCCTATGTACAGGAATATAACTACTATAATACTGCCCCCTATGTACAAGAATATAACTACTATAATACTGCCCCCCCCCCCTATGTACAGGAATATAACTACTATAATACTGCCCCCTATGTACAAGAATATAACTACTATAATACTGCCCCCTATGTACAGGAATATAACTACTATAATACTGCCCCCTATGTACAGGAATATAACTACTATAATACTGCCCCCTATGTACAGGAATATAACTACTATAATACTGCCCCCTATGTACAGGAATATAACTACTATAATACTGCTCCCTATGTACAAGAATATAACTACTATAATACTGCCCCCTATGTACAAGAATATAACTACTATAATACTGCCCCCTATGTACAGGAATATAACTACTATAATACTGCCCCCTATGTACAAGAATATAACTACTATAACACTGCCCCTATGTACAGGAATATAACTAATATAATACTGCCCCCTATGTACAAGAATATAACTACTATAATACTGCCCCCTATGTACAGGAATATAACTACTATAATACTGCCCCCTATGTACAGGGATATAACTACTATAATACTGCCTCCTATGTACAAGAATATAACTACTATAATACTGCCCCTATGTACAAGAATATAACTACTATAATACTGCCTCCTATGTACAGGAATATAACTACTATAATACTGCCCCCTATGTACAGGGATATAACTACTATAATACTGCCCCCTATGTACAGGAATATAACTACTATAATACTGCCCCCTATGTACAGGAATATAACTACTATAATACTGCCTCCTATGTACAAGAATATAACTACTATAATACTGCCCCCTATGTACAGGAATATAACTACTATAATACTGCCCCCTATGTACAAGAATATAACTACTATAATACTGCCCCCTATGTACAAGAATATAACTACTATAATACTGCCCCCCCTATGTACAGGAATATAACTACTATAATACTGCCCCCTATGTACAAGAATATAACTACTATAATACTGCCCCCTATGTACAGGAATATAACTACTATAATACTGCCCCCTATGTACAGGAATATAACTACTATAATACTGCCTCCTATGTACAAGAATATAACTACTATAATACTGCCCCCTATGTACAAGAATATAACTACTATAATACTGCCCCCTATGTACAGGAATATAACTACTATAATACTGCCTCCTATGTACAAGAATATAACTACTATAATACTGCCCCCTATGTACAAGAATATAACTACTATAATACTGCCCCCTATGTACAGGAATATAACTACTATAATACTGCCCCCTATGTACAAGAATATAACTACTATAATACGGCTCCCTATGTACAGGAATATAACTACTATAATACTGCCCCCTATGTACAAGAATATAACTACTATAATACTGCCCCCTATGTACAAGGATATAACTACTATAATACTGCCCCCTATGTACAGGAATATAACTACTATAATACTCCCCCCTATGTACAGGAATATAACTACTATAATACTGCCCCCTATGTACAAGAATATAACTACTATAATACTGCCCGCCCCCTATGTACAAGAATATAACTACTATAATACTGCCCGCCCCCTATGTACAAGAATATAACTACTATAATACTGCCCCCTATGTACAGGAATATAACTACTATAATACTGCCCCCTATGTACAAGAATATAACTACTATAATACTGCCCCCTATGTACAAGAACATAACTACTATAATACTGCCCCCTATGTACAGGAATATAACTACTATAATACTGCCCCCTATGTACAAGAATATAACTACTATAATACTGCCCCCTATGTACAGGAATATAACTACTATAATACTGCCCGCCCCCTATGTACAAGAATATAATTACTATAATACTGCCCCCTATGTACAGGAATATAACTACTATAATACAGCCCCCTATGTACAGGAATATAACTACTATAATACTGCCCTCTATGTACAGGAATATAACTACTATAATACTGCCCCCTATGTACAGGAATATAACTACTATAATACTGCCCCCTATGTACAAGAATATAACTACTATAATACTGCCCCCTATGTACAAGGATATAACTACTATAATACTGCCCCCTATGTACAGGAATATAACTACTATAATACTCCCCCCTATGTACAGGAATATAACTACTATAATACTGCCCCCTATGTACAAGAATATAACTACTATAATACTGCCCGCCCCCTATGTACAAGAATATAACTACTATAATACTGCCCGCCCCCTATGTACAAGAATATAACTACTATAATACTGCCCCCTATGTACAGGAATATAACTACTATAATACTGCCCCCTATGTACAAGAATATAACTACTATAATACTGCCCCCTATGTACAAGAACATAACTACTATAATACTGCCCCCTATGTACAGGAATATAACTACTATAATACTGCCCCCTATGTACAAGGATATAACTACTATAATACTGCCCCCTATGTACAAGAATATAACTACTATAATACTGCCCCCTATGTACAGGATATAACTACTATAATACTGCCCCCTATGTACAAGAATATAACTACTATAATACTGCCCCCTATGTACAAGAATATAACTACTATAATACTGCCCCCTATGTACAAGAATATAACTACTATAATACTGCCCCCTATGTACAAGAATATAACTACTATAATACTGCCCCCTATGTACAAGAATATAACTACTATAATACTGCCCCCTATGTACAAGAATATAACTACTATAATACTGCCCCCTATGTACAGGAATATAACTACTATAATACTGCCCGCCCCCTATGTACAAGAATATAATTACTATAATACTGCCCCCTATGTACAGGAATATAACTACTATAATACTGCCCCCTATATACAGGAATATAACTACTATAATACTGCCCCCTATGTACAGGAATATAACTACTATAATACTGCCCCCTATGTACAGGAATATAACTACTATAATACTGCCTCCTATGTACAAGAATATAACTACTATAATACTGCCTCCTATGTACAAGAATATAACTACTATAATACTGCCTCCTATGTACAAGAATATAACTAATATAATACTGCCCCTATGTACAAGAATATAACTACTATAATACTGCCCCCTATGTACAGGAATATAACTACTATAATACTGCCCCCTATGTACAGGCATATAACTACTATAATACTGCCCCCTATGTACAAGAATATAACTACTATAATACTGCCCCCTATGTACAGGAATATAACTACTATAATACTGCCCCCTATGTACAAGAATATAACTACTATAATACTTCTGCTACCTATGTACAAGAATATAACTACTATAATACTGCCCCTTATGTACAGGAATATAACTACTATAATACTGCCCCCTATGTACAAGAATATAACTACTATAATACTGCCCCCTATGTACAGGAATATAACTACTATAATAGTGCCCCCTATGTACAAGAATATAACTACTATAATACTGCTCCCTATGTACAAGAATATAACTACTATAATACTGCCCCCTATGTACAAGAATATAACTACTATAATACTGCCCCCTATGTACAAGAATATAGCTACTATAATACTGCCCCCTATGTACAAGAATATAACTACTATAATACTGCCCCCTATGTACAAGAATATAACTACTATAATACTGCCCCCTATGTACAGGAATATAACTACTTTAATACTGCCCCCTATGTACAGGAATATAACTACTATAATACTGCCCCCTATGTACAGGGATATAACTACTATAATACTGCCCCCTATGTACAGGAATATAACTACTATAATACTGCCCCCTATGTACAGGAATATAACTACTATAATACTGCCCCCTATGTACAAGAATATAACTACTATAATACTGCCCCCTATGTACAGGGATATAACTACTATAATACTGCCCCCTATGTACAGGAATATAACTACTATAATACTGCCCCCTATGTACAGGAATATAACTACTATAATACTGCCCCCTATGTACAAGAATATAACTACTATAATACTGCCCCCTATGTACAGGAATATAACTACTATAATACTGCCCGGTATACAGCGGTGTGCAGGCTGTGAGCGCTATGTCTGGCAGTGCGGGGGTTTCATCATGTGTTTGCGGTACAGCTTATACACCCGGCAGCGCGTTCCGATCAGATACGAGGTGCTGTACGCTGTATACAGAGAGATTTTTTTTGTTTCAGCTTTCTATATTCATTTTATTCATTCGTTTGTCATCGGTGTCACTTTAAGAGACAGAAGCAAATAGCGCAGAAGCTGAGAGAGCAAACACCTCGTCCTGTGTATTGTGCAGTGAGTACATATGGAGGTGTGGTAGGTACCTTTATCCGGGGAAGGTGCCAAGCCTGAGGACACCAAGTGCAAGCCGTGGATGAAGTAATCATGAGGCTTCTTCATGGAGGATTGGGGCAAAAACTGTGCAGAGTGACCCCCCTCCTCCCCCAGGGACAGAATCTGAGAGATACCTCGGGTATAACACAGAGCACCTTCAGTCTCATATTAATACCAATAGGACAAAAAAGCTGCCCAATTACAATAGGGAACAAAACTTTACAAACTTGCTGTTTTTTTTATTCTTTAAAGCACTTAGGGGTATGTCCTCACACTGCTGTGCTCTGAGTTCAGTGTACTGACCTGCAGCACAGCCCCTTAACACCCTCTGGTCTGATACTACAGTAGCTGAGTGGAGTAGAGGGGAAGGCCTATAGAGTAGTTCAATGTAGAGAAAGCACAGAGCACAGCAGTGTGAGGATACCCCCCATCCCAGTGCACTTGAAGAAGCTACAATCCAGGAATATTAACCCTTTTTTTTTTTTTTTTACAGCTTTGATGCATCTTAGTCTTGAAATAAGTAAAATCGCCTGGGGTAGTATTATAGCAGCATTGTGAAAAATGGATAACATTGGCTGCAGAGAGCACAGAACACAGCAGTGTGAGGACACCCTTCAGTGCACTTTGAGAAGCTACAATCCTGGAGTATAAATACATAGATCACAGTCCTGCTGCTAATAACAACACGGATTACACATCTCTCCAGGGACAATATATATAACGCTGGCTGCAGTCTGGCTGGTCACTACTGCTGACAGTTTCCATTTGGGGACTTGATGTCTCCGTTACTGTAGTTAGTGCACAATGATTTCAGATTTGGGGTCATCTTCCTTATAACATCAGAAGTCGCCGGCTGCAGAGCTAACCAATATTACAGCCAAAATGTTACCAGGAAGAAGCAGCGGGGGAGGCAGGATCCGTCCTGAGGGGATCTGGCAGTGATAGGAATTATAGACAAAGGGAGGAACATGAATCCATTAGTTATAATATAGAGAGATGTTACTATACTGCACATCACAATTCTGCACATACCGCACGTCTACACGACCCAAAAGCTTCCATAATGGTCCTTGAGTACAACGTTACAAATGGCAGTGGAGACTGACACAGAGACAGAACCGCCAGAGACAAGTAAGAGATGACTCCGCCTCCATTATATGTTACAATATTACACATTCAAAAAATTAAAGAAACATTGTTTTGGATTGTTTACATCTTCTTTGCACATGTATGCGTCTCCATAGTAACAGACTACAAACACACCTTATGTAGTCTGTAATCATGGAAACAACATAGGTCTGCATTAGAGCTGAATGCTCAAAACGGGAAGCAATATTTCATGAAAGTTGGAGGAATAAGTTATGGATGTTAAAGTGTTCATACCCTTTAGACCTGGAAGCAGGAATAACAACACTCATATCCCTCCTCCTACTAGGTCAATATCTCTATCTAGTGTGACGCCGAGGCTGACCACAATATTTAGCCTCAGAGCTAAAGGTCCTGCATTCCTGGAAATAAGTCATTTTATCAGATGTCTTATGTCCTGGCAGAATCCGGAGCAAATATTATTGACGGATCGCAGCAGTGATCAAAAGCCGGGAGCAGCCGGATCCATCACCAATTTTATTTAAAGGGGATGTCTTAACTCTGAGCTCATTTTTATAGTAGTATTTTTAAATTCCGGTCCCTTTTGTGTTTAATATTTTTGAGTTCCTCCTCCTGTTGAGGCTGGTATTTTTGAGTTCCTCCTCCTGTTGAGGTTGGTATTTTTGAGTTCCTCCTTCTGTTGAGGTTGGTATTTTGGAGTTCCTCCTCCTGTTGAGGTTGGTATTTTGGAGTTCCTCCTCCTGTTGAGGCTGGTATTTTGGAGTTCCTCCTCCTGTTGAGGCTGGTATTTTGGAGTTCCTCCTCCTGTTGAGGCTGGTATTTTGGAGTTCCTCCTCCTGTTGAGGTTGGTATTTTTGAGTTCCTCCTCCTGTTGAGGTTGGTATTTTGGAGTTCCTCCTCCTGTTGAGGTTGGTATTTTGGAGTTCCTCCTCCTGTTGAGGTTGGTATTTTGGAGTTCCTCCTCCTGTTGAGGTTGGTATTTTGGAGTTCCTCCTCCTGTTGAGGTTGGTATTTTGGAGTTCCTCCTCCTGTTGAGGCTGGTATTTTTGAGTTCCTCCTCCTGTTGAGGTTGGTATTTTTGAGTTCCTCCTTCTGTTGAGGCTGGTATTTTTGAGTTCCTCCTCCTGTTGAGGTTGGTATTTTGGAGTTCCTCCTCCTGTTGAGGTTGGTATTTTTGAGTTCCTCCTCCTGTTGAGGTTGGTATTTTTGAGTTCCTCCTCCTGTTGAGGTTGGTATTTTTGAGTTCCTCCTTCTGTTGAGGTTGGTATTTTGGAGTTCCTCCTCCTGTTGAGGTTGGTATTTTTGAGTTCCTCCTTCTGTTGAGGTTGGTATTTTGGAGTTCCTCCTCCTGTTGAGGTTGGTATTTTGGAGTTCCTCCTCCTGTTGAGGTTGGTATTTTGGAGTTCCTCCTCCTGTTGAGGTTGGTATTTTGGAGTTCCTCCTCCTGTTGAGGTTGGTATTTTGGAGTTCCTCCTCCTGTTGAGGTTGGTATTTTTGAGTTCCTCCTCCTGTTGAGGTTGGTATTTTGGAGTTCCTCCTCCTGTTGAGGTTGGTATTTTTGAGTTCCTCCTCCTGTTGAGGTTGGTATTTTTGAGTTCCTCCTCCTGTTGAGGTTGGTATTTTTGAGTTCCTCCTTCTGTTGAGGTTGGTATTTTGGAGTTCCTCCTCCTGTTGAGGTTGGTATTTTGGAGTTCCTCCTCCTGTTGAGGCTGGTATTTTTGAGTTCCTCCTCCTGTTGAGGTTGGTATTTTGGAGTTCCTCCTCCTGTTGAGGTTGGTATTTTGGAGTTCCTCCTCCTGTTGAGGTTGGTATTTTGGAGTTCCTCCTCCTGTTGAGGTTGGTACTTTTGAGTTCCTCCTCCTGTTGAGGTTGGTATTTTGGAGTTCCTCCTCCTGTTGAGGTTGGTATTTTGGAGTTCCTCCTCATGTTGAGGTTGGTATTTTTGAGTTCCTCCTCCTGTTGAGGTTGGTATTTTTGAGTTCTGCACCCAATGTGGCATGCTTTTTTGAATCCTGCCCACAGTTGAGTCTCATTTCCTGTTGTATAATTTTTGAGACCCAATTCCTGATATGGTTGGTATTTCTGAGTCCTTCCTACTATTGTTTAATATTTTTCAGTTGTGGCCCGTATTTTTAGATCGTCATCTCAGTTGTGGCTGGTATGTTCCTCCTGCTATTGAAGCTGGTATTTTGAGTCACGTTCCCTATTGTGCTTGATATTTTTTTGGGTCCTGCCCCCTATTATGGTTGGTGTTTTTAAGTCCCATTTCCAGGGTAGCTGGGGTATGAGTCCCACCCATATTGTGGCTGAAGTTTTCAAGGTCCACCCCCACAGTTGCTGGTGTTTTTGAGGCCTGCCTCCACAGTCGCTGTTGTTTTTGTCCTGTCCCTACTGTGGCAGGAGGTTTTGAGGTCTGCGTCCAAAGTCATTGATGTTTTTGAGGCACGCCCCCACAGTAGCTTGTATTTTTGAATCCCACAGCTACTGTGGCTGGTGTTTTTGAGGCCCGCCCCCACAGTCGCTGGTGTCTTTGAGGCCCGCCCCCACAGTCGCTGGTGTCTTTGAGGCCCGCCTCCACAGTCGCTGGTGTCTTTTAGTCCCTCCCCTACTGTGGCTGGTGTTTTTGAGGCCCGCCCCCACAGTCACTGGTGTATATGAGTCCCACCCATATGGTGGCTGGAGTTTTCAAGGCCCACCCCCATAGGCAACGGTGTTTTCAAGGCTCACCCCCAGTCGCTGTTTTAGTCCTCTCCCTAATGTGGCTTGAGTTTTTGAGGCCCAACCCCACAGTCACTGATGTTTTTGAGGCCCGTCCCCACAGTCGCTGATATTTTTTAGGCTCGCCCCTACTGTCGCTGGTATTTTTGAGGCCCGCCCCCACAGGCGCTGTTGTTTTTAGTCCTGTCCCTAATGTGGCTGGAGTTTTTGAGGCCTGTCCCCACAGTTGCTGGTGTTTTTGAGGCCCGCCCCCAAAGTTGCGGGTGTTTTTGAGGCCCGTCCCCATAGTTGCTGGTATTTTTTAGTCTTGCCCGTACTGTGGCTGGTGTTTTTGAGGCCCACCCCCACAGTTACTGGTGTATATGAGTCCCACCCATATTGTGGCTGGAGTTTTCAAGGCCCACCCCCATTAGGCACTGGTGTTTTCAAGGCCCACCCTCACAGTCGCTGGTATTTTTAAGTCCTGTCCTTAATGTGACTGGAGTTTCTTTTAATTCCTTCACCTTTTTGTGGTCAGTATTTTGGAGTCTTCCCAACATGTAAGTTGGAGAATGGTGGCCAAGTCATGACGGAGGACTCCACTCTCCGGGGAAAATGAATTTATCCAAGAAGATGGGGGCATTAATCGTGGGCGCCCAACATGTTGGCCTTGTCTCTCTATTGGGGGAACTGACAAGCAACTAAAATGCCCATGTCAAAAAGTTTTTACGAAAAGGGCTGCTGGGATATGACCGCTGAATAGAGATGAGAGACGGATGTGTTATTTCCTACATTGTCCAGCGCCAAACATCACATGGTGGTTGTACTTGGTATTGACCAACCCCGTTTAAAATCCCAACTTTAAAGGGTACTTTTTAGAAAGTTTTCTTATTCCCTTCCTCTTTTTAGCAGTGTGACATCGATAACCTTTCCCCTCCTCCGCTTAGTCTGCACAATGCCAGGCAGCTGTACAGACAGCGCAAATGTCACAGTTACAAAGGGCCGGCATTTGTTCACGGAGAAGCTGGTTGCAAAATGTAAATGAACATTACATAAGTGCGCTGTGTACGCAGCAGCTGATACCACCGAGAATGAATCCGAGGCTTCCTTATCATGCCTCTAATTAATATGTGAAGGTTTCCCTGGATAATCGCTGTTTGCCAAGATAAGAGCAACGCTCTGCGGTCCTGCCTGTGCCACTGACCTATACAGATCATACTGTGCCAGTGTGTGACCCCATTATTCACATCGTTCTGTGTGATTGAGTGGCAATAAACCTTATCTCACCGGCTCCGCTGCTCACACATGGAGGAGGGATGTGGTCATATATATGGACGCTAAAAGCTGCAACGTACAATTCTATATATATTGTATTATAGTCGTATGATCCCATTGAGCTCTGCAGCTTAGGCCTAGATTATTAGTGAGAGATTCATTTTATTCCAGAATGATCAGTCTTCCTCTTAGAAAATACAACCAGGTGACTTCCTGTCTTCCACTTAGCAACCAGGTGGCTTCCTGCATTCCTCTTAGCAACCATGTGACCTTCTGGCTTCCTCTTAGCAACCATGTGACTTCCGGTCTTCCTCTTAGCAACCAGGTGACTTCCTGTCTTCCTCTTAGCAACCAGGTGACTTCCTGTCTTCCTCTTAGCAACCAGGTGACTTCCTGTCTTCCTCTTAGCAACCAGGTGGCTTCCTGCATTCCTCTTAGCAACCATGTGACCTTCTGGCTTCCTCTTAGCAACCATGTGACTTCCTGTCTTCTACTTAGCAACCAGGTGACTTCCTGTCTTCCTCTTAGCAACCAGGTGACTTCCTGGCTTCCTCTTAGCAACCATGTGACCTTCTGGCTTCCTCTTAGCAACCATGTGACTTCCTGTCTTCCTCTTAGCAACCATGTGACTTCCTGTCTTCCACTTAGCAACCATGTGACTTTCTGTCTTCCTCTTAGCAACCATGTGACCTTCTGGCTTGCTCTTAGCAACCATGTGACTTCCTGTCTTCCACTTAGCAACCATGTGACTTTCTGTCTTCCTCTTAGCAACCAGGTGGCTTCCTGTCTTCCTCTTAGCAACCATGTGACCTTCTGGCTTGCTCTTAGCAACCATGTGACTTCCTGTCTTCCACTTAGCAACCAGGTGACTTCCTGTCTTCCTCTTAGCAACCATGTGACTTTCTGTCTTCCTCTTAGCAACCATGTGACTTTCTGTCTTCCTCTTAGCAACCATGTGACTTCCTGTCTTCCTCTTAGCAACCAGGTGACTTCCTGTCTTCCTCTTAGCAACCAGGTGGCTTCCTGTCTTCCTCTTAGCAACCATGTGACCTTCTGGCTTCCTCTTAGCAACCATGTGACTTTCTGTCTTCCTCTTAGCAACCATGTGACTTCCTGTCTTCCTCTTAGCAACCAGGTGACTTCCTGAAGGTCATGCCCTGACGGCCATGCGCCAAAATCCGATCTCGTACGCCAAAATCCCTGGGGCAATTTGGCGCAAATCAGAAAAATTAGAGAAACCCGGCGGAAAAACGCGATTAGGACCTTTAGTAAACGTGCCCCATTAAAGTTAGAGATTTTGGCAACTTGTACATTTATTCTTTTAGATGTTCGTTAGATCTTGAGAACTTCTGTGAGTCTGGCACAGGGGTGAGTGGCTCCCTTCACTGTGTAGTGGCTACTATGGTGTACTGCACCCAGTGTAAGAGGCTAATTGAAATGTTTATGTCGGGTTGCCAGGTCCTGTAACTGTTGACATCTTGAGCGAAATTAGACTTCAATTCAGTTAGTGTTTATTTAGCACCGAGTCCTCAGGGGAGTTCATGTGTAAATAAAAGAAGGATACAAAGTTAATCTTCAAGCCGGAAGAAGTTTTCTAAGAAGTAATTAAAAAAAACATCATCATGTCTCCCCGATCTGCAGGATCAACCCAGTTTGAAAGTGCGTCTTATGTAAAATACAGAGCAACCAGCGGTCACATAAGGTGGATAAGGTTATATATTCCCTTTAGGTGGCCTATAGTAAAGAAAAAATGTTCTGAGAAAAAAGTAGCACATGTGCGCAGGGTCAGAATACACAGGGATTGTTTGTAGTCTGTAACCATGGTGATAGATGTCTGCACAAAAGCTCCATAAACAAAATGACAGCCAGACTAACCACTAAATAATTTTTTTACAACAAGTGCTCGGTGCAGGATGCCACATATAGGAGTCTTTACCCTTAAAGGGGTTTGTACATATGTCCTATAATGATTGGCCAAAGAGCTAATATACAGTATATCGCAAAGAATGAAAGGTCAGACATATTAGATTTCAGCATGCCCAATTCTTTGCCCACTGCTGCTTGAGGATTCTTAGCATGCCCATTAGATGTATATCAGTTGAGCCCCCTGTTTTCGCTAAGACTGCCTTCCCCTTGGGGGATAAATAAAGATCTTATCTATGTATCTCATATCTATCTATCTCTCATATCTATCTATCTATCTATCTATCTATCTATCTATCTATCTATCTATCTATCTATCTATCATCTATCTATCTATCTCATATCTATCTATCTATCTATCTATCTATCTCCTATCTATCTATCTATCTATCTCATATCTATCTATCTATCTATCTCATATCTATCTCCTATCTATCTATCTATCTCATATCTATCTATCTATATCTATCTCCTATCTATCTATCTATCTATCTATCTATCTCCTATCTATCTATCTATCTATCTATCTATCTCATATCTATCTATCTCTCTCATATCTATCTCTCTCATATCTATCTATCTATCTCATATCTATCTATCTAGTATCTATCTATCTCATATCTATCTATCTCTCTCATATCTATCTAATATCTATCTATCTCGTATCTATCTCTATCTATCTATCTAACTCATATCTATCTATCTCCTATCTATCTATCTATCTCATATCTATCTCGTATCTACCCATCTATCTCATATCTATCTATCTATCTATCTCATATCTATCTATCTATCTCATATCTATCTATCTATCTATCTATCTCATATCTATCTATCTATCTACTTGAGGAAAGTGTAAGCAGCACACAATATAGTGGGTAACGGTGGGTGCAGGCACAATAGGACCAGGCCTCAGGTCCTGCGCAAATAAAGTAGAGGAAAAAAGGCAGCACTCCAAAATGTCCAGTATAAGGTGTAAAAAAGTGGGTTCTATTTTATTCCATGTTTCAAAGTACAACAAAGTACAGTAACGTTTCGGCTCACTTGGAGCCTTTTTCAAGCTTTGTTGTACTTTGAAACATGGAATAAAACAGAACCCACTTTTTTACACCTTATAATGGACATTTTGGAGTGCTGCCTTTTTTCCTCTACTTTATCTATCTATCTATCTATCTATCTATCTATCTCCTATCTATCCATCTCCTATCTATCTATCTATCTCCTATCTATCTATCTCATATCTATCTCATATCTATCTATCTATCTCATATCTATCTATCTATCTATCTATCTATCTATCTATCTATCTCCTATCTATCTATCTATCTATCTATCTATCTATCTATCTATCTATCTATCTATCCATCTCCTATCTATCTATCCATCTCCTATCTATCTATCTATCTCCTATCTATATATCCATCTATCTCATATCTATCTATCTATCTATCTCCTATCTATCTATCCATCTCCTATCTATCTATCTATCTATCTATCTATCTCCTATCTATCTATCCATCTCCTATCTATCTATCTATCTATCTATCTATCTATCTATCTCCTATCTATCTATCTGTCTCATATCTATCCATCTCCTATCTATCTATCCATCTATCTATCTCATATCTATCTGTCTCATATGTATATATCTATCTATCTCATATATATATATATATATATATATATATATATATATATATATATATATATCTCATATCTCATATCTACCCATCTATCTTAAGTTGGGGTTTGTACAAGACCAGTTCAGTTTTTTTGAAGATTCTGGAGGTAAGAAACTTTCTTATTGACCTTCTTTTCCCTTTAAAAAGACTTACGGTAGGTGTCAGATAACATAGAAATCTATGGAGAGGGGAGGGGACAATGAGTCACAGCAGCTAGATCCGTACCCACCAGTTATAACGGGGTTGCCCAGTAATTAACATTAACAAACACCAATGAAATACTACATTATAGGGCACATTTACTATGGTGCTTGCGCCAGTTTTCTGTCTGACACGTTCTTTCATGTGCAAACTGCTTGCACGTGTATTTAAGAAGTGTCAGTGCCACACACGACCCTATTGTGCCGCAACTGCACTATTCCTTGTACGGCACAAATTTCGGCATTGAAATGGGCGTTCCGGTGCTCAGTCATATTGTGCAACACATTTATCATGCAAAGTCCAACAGAAATGTATCACACGTCCCATGTTAAAGGTGCGCCAAAAAAAAAGTGGTGCCCTCTATCGGAGCAGTGCTGGGGACACCAAATTCATGAAGAACGGGCACCAGAAATCCTAAATCTGGCGCCCCCTGCACACTACACAGGGACACTGCACATAGTACAGACTGCACTGTTCTTAGTAAATGTGCCCCAATATGTAGGAGCAGCTTGAGAGACATTGGACCCAAAGGAAACACTTGATGTCAGTGTTGTGTTACCACTCAGTTCACTATAAGTCCCTATAATGTTTTGAATAAAATTATATAATATATACAACAAAAAAATATATGAATCGATAATGTGTTACCCAATTGAACATTCCCATTCACTTTAATAATCCATACAAGAGTCGTATAGTATGGAGTGAGGTCTCTGACCGTTTGTGACTTCTGCGGGACCCAGTAATAGGGGCAATTATCTGTATTCACACTTCACCTCAGAGGAGATGGGTCTCAGTTTGTGTCACATCGATCCACATTACAGAAGGAACGGACTGTCACTGCAGAACATTCATCCCTGACACGGACAAACAAGACATTCACTGTACTGTCCCCAGATTCATCCCTGCAGTCCTCAATGAGCTTCTTCCCAAACACTGATAATAAAACAGTAACTCCAATTATGACTGCAATTAACCTACCTGCAATTATTAGTAGTTATTCCAGGGACACACTGTAACACATTTTATATCATAGGATTTTCTAAGGTCTCTTTAGTATTTTCAATGTGTCCATCCTTCATCGGGGTGGAGAAAACTTACCCTGATCATAGCATTTACATAACTACTATAATACTGCCCCCTATGTACAAGAATATAACTACTATAATACTGATCCCTATGTACAAGAATATAACTACTATAATACTGCCCCTATGTACAAGAATATAACTACTATAATACTGCCTCCTATGTACAGGAATATAACTACTATAATACTGCCCCCTATGTACAAGTATATAACTACTATAATACTGCCCCCTATGTACAAGAATATAACTACTATAATACTGCCCCCTATGTACAAGAATATAACTACTATAATACTGCCCCCTATGTACAAGTATATAACTACTATAATACTGCCCCCTATGTACAAGAATATAACTACTATAATACTGCCCCCTATGTACAGGAATATAACTACTATAATACTGCCCCTATGTACAAGAATATAACTACTATAATACTGCCCCCTATGCACAAGAATATAACTACTATAATACTGCCCCCTATGTACAAGAATATAACTACTATAATACTGCCCCTATGTACAGGAATATAACTACTATAATACTGCCCCCTATGTCCAAGAATATAACTACTATAATACTGCCCCCTATGTACAAGAATATAACTACTATAATACTGCCCCTATGTACAAGAATATAACTACTATAATACTGCCCCTATGTACAAGAATATAACTACTATAATACTGCCCCCTATGTACAGGAATATAACTACTATAATACTGCCCCCTATGTACAGGAATATAACTACTATAATACTGCCCCCTATGTACAAGTATATAACTACTATAATACTGCCCCCTATGTACAAGAATATAACTACTATAATACTGCCCCCTATGTACAAGTATATAACTACTATAATACTGCCCCCTATGTACAAGAATATAACTACTATAATACTGCCCCCATGTACAGGAATATAACTACTATAATACTGCCCCCTATGTACAAGAATATAACTACTATAATACTGCCCCTATGTACAGGAATATAACTACTATAATACTGCCCCCTATGTACAGGAATATAACTACTATAATACTGCCCCCTATGCACAAGAATATAACTACTATAATACTGCCCCCTATGTACAAGAATATAACTACTATAATACTGCCCCTATGTACAGGAATATAACTACTATAATACTGCCCCCTATGTACAGGAATATAACTACTATAATACTGCCCCCTATGTACAAGTATATAACTACTATAATACTGCCCCCTATGTACAAGAATATAACTACTATAATACTGCCCCCTATGTACAAGTATATAACTACTATAATACTGCCCCCTATGTACAAGAATATAACTACTATAATACTGCCCCCTATGTACAAGAATATAACTACTATAATACTGCCCCTATGTACAGGAATATAACTACTATAATACTGCCCCCTATGTACAAGAATATAACTACTATAATACTGCCCCTATGTACAGGAATATAACTACTATAATACTGCCCCCTATGTACAGGAATATAACTACTATAATACTGCCCCCATGTACAAGAATATAACTACTATAATACTGCCCCCTATGTACAAGAATATAACTACTATAATACTGCCCCCTATGTACAGGAATATAACTACTATAATACTGCCCCCTATGTACAAGAATATAACTACTATAATACTGCCCCCTATGTACAGGAATATAACTACTATAATACTGCCCCCTATGTACAGGGATATAACTACTATAATACTGCCCCCTATGTACAAGAATATAACTACTATAATACTGCCCCCTATGTACAAGTATATAACTACTATAATACTGCCCCCTATGTACAAGAATATAACTACTATAATACTGCCCCCATGTACAGGAATATAACTACTATAATACTGCCCCCTATGTACAGGAATATAACTACTATAATACTGCCCCCTATGTACAGGAATATAACTACTATAATACTGCCCCCTATGTACAGGAATATAACTACTATAATACTGCCCCCTATGTACAAGAATATAACTACTATAATAATGCCCCCTATGGACAAGAATATAACTACTATAATACTGCCCCTATGTACAAGAATATAACTACTATAATACAGCCCCCTATGTACAAGAATATAACTACTATAATACTGCCCCCTATGTACAGAAATATGACTACTATAATACTGCCCCCTATGTACAGGAATATAACTACTATAATACAGCCCCCTATGTACAAGAATATAACTACTATAATACAGCCCCCTATGTACAAGAATATAACTACTATAATACTGCTCCCTATGTACAGGAATATAACTACTATAATACTGCCCCTATGTACAAGAATATAACTACTATAATACTGCTCCCTATGTACACATATATATAACTACTACAGTATACACTGTATTTAGCAGGATGGATGTCACATGATAACACATAGGTTGTGTAGCCGGGGAGGGAGCAGGTAATTTGGGGGTATTATGGTCGGGTGATATTTGAGGAAGTAGGTGACTTGATGCGGCCATTGATAGGCAGGGCTGGAGCGTGCAGTGAGATCCCTTAAGCCTCGCTGGGTAATTAACTTTGGGTAAAGGTGAAACCAACATAATGTTCAGCCAGAATTGTGTCCCAGAAATCTGTTTTGGATTTATTGTGGCTCATAAACACGAGTGTCGGTGTCGTGCTGGATGAAATATGCTCTTAGGTTCCCTGTCTCTGACCTACTAATGTCTGATCGTCGTCTCAGGACGTCTCATCTACATGCAAAATTACACTAAACGCTGTCATTCTGCTGAATTGACTCTACATTATTGGGGGCGCTGTTGTGAATGGATCTGATTGGTAAAGAGAACTGTTCCTGGGGTTTAGGGTCCCAAAACTCTCCACCCTATAGCCATTGGTTCCCAGAGTGGGAATAAAGTGGGGGTCCAGATTTTTAGAGCATGCGGATTGCCGCCAGGTATTACTGACCCCAGTGTCATCAGACCCAACACAGTCACCAGATCCCGGGCACCACAGGAAGATTGTGAACCTGTCAACCAATGGCTGTAAGGTGGGAATCTCAATCCCAGCTGAATGGAGGGACTGGAGCACTATACCACTGGGCACCAGGGACTAGATCTCTATACCATTGGGCACCAGGGACTAGATCTCTATACCACTGGAGTCAGGAACTAGATCTCTATACCATTGGGCACCAGGGACTAGATCTCTATACCATTGGGCACCAGGGACAAGATCTCTATACCACTGGGCACCAGGGACTAGATCTCTATACCACTGGAGTCAGGGACTAGATCTCTATACCACTGGAGTCAGGGACTAGATCTCTATACCACTGGGTACCAGGGACTAGATCTCTATACCATAGGGCACCAGGGACTAGATCTCTATACCACTGGAGTCAGGGACTAGATCTCTATACCACTGGGTACCAGGGACTAGATCTCTATACCACTGGAGTCAGGGACTAGATCTCTATACCACTGGGCACCAGGGTCTAGATCTCTATACCATTGGGCACCAGGGACTAGATCTCTATACCACTGGAGTCAGGGACTAGATCTCTATACCATTGGGCACCAGGGACTAGATCTCTATACCATTGGGCACCAGGGACTAGATCTCTATACCACTGGGCACCAGGGACTAGATCTCTATACCACTGGAGTCAGGGACTAGATCTCTATACCACTGGAGTCAGGGACTAGATCTCTATACCACTGGGTACCAGGGACTAGATCTCTATACCATAGGGCACCAGGGACTAGATCTCTATACCACTGGAGTCAGGGACTAGATCTCTATACCACTGGGTACCAGGGACTAGATCTCTATACCACTGGGTACCAGGGACTAGATCTCTATACCACTGGGCACCAGGGACTAGATCTCTATACCATTGGGCACCAGGGACTAGATCTCTATACCATTGGGCACCAGGGACTCGATCGCTATACCACTGAAGTGAGAGACTAGATCTCTATACCATAGGGCACCAGGGACTAGATCTCTATACCATTGGGCACCAGGGACTAGATCTCTATACCACTGGGCACCAGGGACTAGATCTCTAAACCACTGGAGTCAGGGACTAGATCTCTATACCACTGGGTACCATGGACTAGATCTCTATACCATTGGGCACCAGGGACTAGATCTCTATACCACTGGGCACCAGGGACTAGATCGCTATACCACTGGAGTCAGGGACTAGATCTCTATACCACTGGAGTCAGGGACTAGATCTCTATACCACTGGAGTCAGGGACTAGATCTCTATACCACTGGAGTCAGGGACTAGATCTCTATACCACTGGGCACCAGGGACTAGATCTCTAAACCACTGGGCACCAGGGACTAGATCTCTATACCATAGGGCAACAGGGACTAGATCTCTATACCACTGGGCACCAGGGACTAGATCTCTATACCACTGGGAACCAGGGACTAGATCTCTATACCATTGGGAACCAGGGACTAGATCTCTATACCATTGGGAACCAGGGACTAGATCTCTATACCACTGGGCACCAGGGACTAGATCTCTATACCATAGGGCACCAGGGACTAGATCTCTATACCACTGGGCACCAGGGACTAGATCTCTATACCACTGGGCACCAGGGACTAGATCTCTATACCATTGGGAACCAGGGACTAGATCTCTATACCATTGGGAACCATGGACTAGATCTCTATACTACTGAACACCAAGGACTAGATCTCTATACCACTGGGAACAAGGGACTAGATCCGTGGTGTCCTTGGTATCTAGTAGTATAGAGATTTCGTCCCTGGTGTCTATCGGTGGAGATATCCAGTTCCTGGTGTCCAGTGGTTAAGTGATCTACTTTGTGTTATGCAGAGGTATAGCTATCTAGTCCCTGGTGTACAGTGGTAGAGACATCCAGGTCCTGGTGTCCAGTGGTTAAGTGATCTACTTTGTGTTATGCAGAGGTATAGCTATCTAGTCCCTGGTGTACAGTGGTAGAGACATCCAGGTCCTGGTGTCCAGCCTTTATACATCTATCACTGGGACAGAATACCATCGGGCACTAGAAAGCGAGATGATACACAGCTGGAAATCCTGGTCACTGCTAATAATCCACTGGACATCTGGGCCCTGAAGACTAAGTATCTAGACTAAGTCACTTGGGGGTAAAAGGGGTCATTAGTAGTAAACAGAAGTAGAGCCGACACAACTAATTCTGTAGCAGCATTAAGTGGCCGACTTCCTGATAATAAAGTTCTTCTTGCTTCCTGAAACACAGAATCATCTGAATGAGCAGATTTATAGTTTTATGTCCCTGTAAAATGTCTTCCACAACATAAACTTCCCCCTCAGCGGTGACCCTGGATGTCAGGAGGTCATAATATAGGTCATCGGTAGCGCAATGTTACTCCAGTGCTGCAATCACACTGCTATGAGCACATTACTCCAGAGCTGCAGTCACACTGCTATGAGCATGTTACTCCAGAGCTGCAGTCACACTGCTATGAGCACGTTACTCCAGAGCTGCATTCACACTGCTATGAGCATCTTACTCCAGAGCTGCAGTCGCACTGCTATGAGCATGTTACTCCAGAGCTGCAGTCACACTGCTATGAGCATGTTACTCCAGAGCTGCAGTCGCACTGCTATGAGCATGTTACTCCAGAGCTGCAGTCACACTGCTTTGAGCACGTTACTCCAGAGCTGCAGTCACACCACTATGAGCATGTTACTCCAGAGCTGCATTCACACTGCTATGAGCACGTTACTCCAGAGCTGCATTCACACTGCTATGAGCATCTTACTCCAGAGCTGCAGTCGCACTGCTATGAGCATGTTAGTCCAGAGCTGCAGTCGCACTGCTATGAGCATGTTACTCCAGAGCTGCAGTCACACTGCTATGAGCACGTTACTCCAGAGCCGCAGTCACGCTACTATGAGCATGTTACTCCAGAGCTGCAGTCACACTGCTATGAGCATGTTACTCCAGAGCTGCAGTCACACTGCTATGAGCATGTTACTCCAGAGCTGCAGTCACACTGCTATGAGCATGTTACTCCAGAGCTGCAGTCACACTGCTATGAGCATGTTACTCCAGAGCTGCAGTCACACTGCTATGAGCACGTTACTCCAGAGCTGCAGTCACACTGCTATGAGCATCTTACTCCAGAGCTGCAGTCACACTGCTATGAGCATGTTACTCCAGAGCTGCAGTCACACTGCTATGAGCATGACTGTGTATCTAAGCCCATCATGTGTAACCCTGGCTGCTGAGCTTGGTATCTAAGTTTACCATATGTGAGGAAGTCTGCTCTGCCAGTGTGTCTAAGCATTGTGCATAATCCTTTCTACTTACCCTACGTATGAGGCTGTATCATGGAGCAGACAGTTCTGCTATATTAAATATTTTCTAGTAAAATCCAGGATGTGGACCTCTGCCCATACAGGACATTATGTAACAGGCACATCCTTGGGCACCAAACCAAGTGTCGTTGTTGATTTGGCATTTGCAGATGGAATCACCTGGTATTTGTGAACGTTATGTAAGAGGTAAGTGTGTTTAGTAAGACGGGTAATTTGGCTTCCCTTCTCTAAGGTGTTTGCTACTGGCGAGACACTTCTCTGTTTGCCGTAAAACCAAGTTGAGAACATTTCCTTGACAAAGGTGAGGAGAGGACACGGCTCCTTCCTTTGGGTAATTCGGCATGACACATACCCAGAGGGTGGACGTCTCCATAACAATGGTCACTACTGGAGAGGTTCTGGTGAGGACACCAATATCTGCAGGAGGTTACATATAGTATGGATCAATGTAAGAAAAACCCAAAGGGATGTCAGCCCCATTCCCTGCCGTGTGGTGCCCCTGATCATGGGGGGGCATAGGTGATATGGTCCTGCTGTAATGGTCTGGAAAGGGTTATGTCCACGGATCAAACACTGACGGTCTCCAGCTCCACTGATGGGATGTCAACTTCACCACTCATGTGGTACTTTAGTCCTTTCTCAATACTCTGCCTCTCCTGAAGACTCTGACTGTCTCCATCTCCAATTATAGGATGTCTTCTCTCACCTTAAACGCCACTCATTGGCACTTAAGCCCTGTACAAGTACAGTTTCTCCCCTGTAGACTCTCGACTGTCTCTGGCTCATGTGACGGGATGTCACCTCTCACCTTTTATGCCCCCATGTGGTACTTTATCCATCTCCCAGTACTCTGCCTCTCCTGAAGACTCCAACTGTCTCCAGCTCCATTGATGGGACGTCACCTTCACCACTCATATGGTACTTTAGCCATCTCCCAGTACCCTGCCTCTCCTGAAGACTCTGACTGTACCTGGTTCATGTGACTGGATGTCACCTTCACCTTTTATGCCCATCATGTGGTACTTTATCCATCTCCCAGTACTCTGCCTCTCCTGAAGACTCCAACTGTCTCCAGCTCCATTGATGGGACGTCACCTTCACCACTCATATGGTACTTTATCCATCTCTCAGTACCCTGCCTCTCCTGAAGACTCTGACTGTCCCTGATTCATGTGACTGGATGTCACCTTCACCTTCTACGCCACTCATGTGGTACTTTAGCTCTCCCAGTACTCTGCCTCTCTTGAAGACTCTAACTGTCTCCAGCACCAGGGATGGGATGTCTCCTTCACCAATCATATGGTACTTTAGCCCTTTCGCATTACTCTGCCTCTCCTGAAGACTCTGACTGTCTCCAGCTCCACTAATTGGATGTCACCTTCTATGCCACACTTTGAAACTTTAGCCCTTCCTCAATACTCTGCCTCTCCTGAAGACTCTGCTTGTCTCTGATACCAGTGATGGGATGACCGCTCTCACCTTCTACCCCACTCTCTAGCAGTTTCTATGCCACCCTAAACTTCAGCCTGCTACACTATGACTATTTTCGGTGCTGATTCTATCACTTTTGCTTTCAGCATATTGTTTGGGGCATTTTGCAATGTGAGCATAGAGGTGTGATTGACAGGTTGATGTCCACATCACATAAAAATGAAATGAGCGATGATACAGGAGCATTTTGCCGGGCTTGGGGGACTTGCCCACCCTTTTAGGAATCTGGTGGAAGGGTCTCACCTGGTAAAGGTCCCCACATGTTCACTACTACTGCAATTCAAGAGGCAAACTCTCCATCACAACTATGGCGGCGCAAGACCAACTGAGAACTCCACCCTTTCCATAACCTGCTTAACCGCCATTATTGTGGATAGCATAGCCAAGAGCCCCCCCTTTTGCTTAATCCATGACCCTTAAGTCCGATATCCCACATGAGAATGGCTAATCGTCCATTACTATTACATCCTGATCCTTACACTCTTCTGTAGTCAGGCTCCGAAACCTTTCTTGAAGGCATAGTCAAAAACATGCACCTTGACAGTGTGATATCTGAACAATCTACATTAACCACCTACCGAAAAATATTTCCCAACAAAGTGGACAAAAATGTCAATTCATGTAGCACCAGGCAGAAGAGCATTTTTTTGGATCCTATCATGAAGTCTCCTTCCATTAATGAAGGAATCTCTTACATTGTGTCTCACAATCATGGAGGCCTTGGGCTCCGTATACTTGGCCTCCACCATTCTTCATTACAACCTTGTGTGTCTCAATGCTTCCCAGACCGCAGATAGAGAATGTGAAAGCTTTGACACCTCTCGAGGGCAGGAAGGAGAAGCTCTAATGATTTGTGGCTCATGCGGTTTTGTATGTTGCGCAATCTGGACCAGACAAACAGAATATAACAATAGATTGTTCCTGATCTCTATCATCAGTGGGTCTTGTTCTTGTCCCGATGAAAGCTGTTGACTTAACGTTTGTTCTAGTATTTTGTAGACGCTTCACCTTTATTATATAATCTGATAGGAAAATTTAACAAGCTTTAAAATGTGTAAGTAAAAATCAAATAACCGTTAGAGACGCCATAGAAGGAGGTCCTGAAGTGGCCTCTTGTAGCCAGAAGGTAGACCAGGTTAGACGGAGATGTCTCCATCTGGAGGGATTGGTGCAGAGGTCACTATTTTCCACCAGGAACTCTTCCAAAAAGATCTCCTCTATGGAGGTTTGTACAATTTCCTACATCTGTGCCCACCTCTGAGGAACCCCCTTTAGCAAATTAGCAGAAATGATTCTGATAAGCCTCTCAACCAATCTTTAGAAAGTTAACCCCCTGCCCCATTCCAGCGATGTGTCTCCCTGTTGGATTATTGACACTCCCAGTTGGGCTTGAAGTGTCGTTGGTCTCTGGACCACTGTTGTTCTGTGAGTGTCGACGCTTCCCAAAATTACCAAATTTCTGGAAACCCCTTTTACGAGATGGGAATAAATTCTCTTGGTTCCCACTGTAGGGTTTTAGTATGGACAGGATTGTAACTGGAGAGGGTACAGATGGTGCAACCATACCAGGAGCCTTTAGAGCCACATGAAACCAATGATAGTTGGTGGTCTGGTACAGATGTTGTATTGGGGGGCCATTATGGCGAGAAGCTAATTCCAGTTGGTGCTATATAAATAAAAAGATTAAAAAATTCCCCACCCTTATGGCTCATGCACACGACAACGGCTAGCTCATGGCCTCATAGCCAACTGAGGCTAACTTGTGGCCTCATAGCCGAACGTGGCTAACTCACGGCCCAATTGACATGTAAAAGGGCAACGTCACAGTTCGATGAGATGCACCTTGTACCTAAGAGCTCATGCACACAACCTTGGCTAGCTCATGGCCCCATAACCAACTGCGGCTAGCTCATGGCCCCATAGCCTACTGCGGCTAGCTCATGGCCCCATAGCCTACTGCGGCTAGCTCATGGCCCCATAGCCTACTGCGGCTAGCTCATGGCCCCATAGCCTACTGCGGCTAGCTCATGGCCCCATAGCCTACTGCGGCTAGCTCATGCCCCCATAGCCTACTGCGGCTAGCTCATGGCCCCATAGCCTACTGCGGCTAGCTCATGGCCCCATAGCCTACTGCGGCTAGCTCATGGCCCCATAGCCTACTGCGGCTAGCTCATGGCCCCATAGCCTACTGCGGCTAGCTCATGCCCCCATAGCCTACTGCGGCTAGCTCATGGCCCCATAGCCTACTGCGGCTAGCTCATGGCCCCATAGCCTACTGCGGCTAGCTCAGGCTCCTCAGCCCTCTATTGGGCAAGTTCCCAGAGCAGTGGGATTAGCTGTGCACGGTGTGTCACTGCACTGTGATTGTGTCGACACATCATTGTCAACATCAACAGGTTGAGCGGTGTTCACCCGCCGATATAAACCGAGCCGCAGCAGACGGCCCCCGGCTCATCGTCATGTGCATGAGACCTTTCTGTTGTGATAGGGGATGAAACATTTGCCATGGCAAAACTCAGCGACTCAACGAGGTGTGTATGATTTTGGTTATAGTAGAAGGTGGTGAGATCCGGATCTATTCTTCTCAGTCCCTGAAAGTATTTGTATTAATTCAAGTGTTTTGGGTGAAAACAGAATGTTAACTACAGAGTTGGGAGACACATAACAGTGATGTCATGGTGGCCACGTGTCACCCAGAAACCACCTGTGTTTATACAGCATACAGGGGAACCTTTAATCCCACACAGCCTTGTGTTCCATACACACATAGGTGGTGACCCACCATAGAGCGGAGGTCGTCTGGTTATATTGTGTATACAGCGATGACCCTGACACTGGACTGCTGGATACAGATTGTCAATAAATACAGAAACAGCATCATCTTCCCAAAAACCTGCACTATATTATCATTCTCAACTAAAAATGTACATGCTAATGTGCAACAATATACTAAATCCCATGATACAGAACAAAATACCACCCAGCGATACTACACCATATAGATAGCATAATAAAGAACAAAATCTTACCCAGCAGCACTATACTGAACAGATACCATAATACAGCACAAAATATCACACCAGCATCACTACACTAAACAGATTTCATAATACAGCACAAAATACCACCCCAACATTCCAAAAACTAAACAGATATCATAATACAGCACAAAATATCACCACAGCAGCACTACACTAAACAGATACCATAATATAGCACAAAATAGCACAACACAGAACAAATTACCACCCCTGCAGCATTACAATAAACAAGTTCCAAAATAGAGCACAAAATATCACTCCAGCAGAATCAAATTAATACCACAGTGCAGCCACAAATATAGCCAGGGTTTCATTTAAGTAATGCCATAATGCAGCACAAAATACTACACCAGTAGCTTTAAAGTTTAAGTAATACCACAGTGCAGTAACAAATATTTCTGAGTTTCACTAAACCACAATACAGCACAAAACACCTTATTTACAGCATTAAACCTATTCAACCTTAAGAAAGAACTCTAAACAAATACGACTGTAAAGAACAACAGAGCACCACAATGGCACTAGATAATAGCATAATGCATCACAAAATACCAGCCCAGCGGCGCTAAAATTGAACCATAGTGCAGCACAAAATAGCACTATAGTGGCACTTAATAATACTCCAATGCATTACAAAATACCACCCCAGGAGCACTAAACGTATTCCATAGTGCAGCACAGAATACCACCACAGCGGCTCTGAATAATACTGTAATGCATCGCATTACCAAAAAAAAAACACTCCAGCAGTGCTAAACTTTAACCATAGTGCAGCACAAAATAGCACAACAGTGGCACTAAATAAAACTGTAATACATTACAAAATAACAACGCAGCAGGTCTAAACTTATACCGTAGTGCAGCACAGAACACCACCACAGCGGCACTGAATAATACTGTAACGCATCGCATTACAAAATATCACCCCAGCAGCGCTAAACTTATTCCATAGTGCAGCACAAAATAGCACAACAGTGGCACTAAATAAAACTGTAATACATTACAAAATAACAACGCAGCAGAACTAAACTTATACCGTAGTGCAGCACAGAACACCACCACAGCGGCACTGAATAATACTGTAACGCATCGCATTACAAAATATCACCCCAGCAGCGCTAAACTTATTCCATAGTGCAGCACAAAATAGCACAACAGTGGCACTAAATAAAACTGTAATACATTACAAAATAACAACGCAGCAGAACTAAACTTATACCGTAGTGCAGCACAGAACACCACCACAGCGGCGCTGAATAATACTGTAACGCATCGCATTACAAAATATCACCCCAGCAGCGCTAAACTTATACCGTAGTGCAGCACAGAATACCACCACAGCGGCTCTGAATAATACCGTAATGCACCGCATTACAAAAAAAACACTCCAGCAGTGCTAAACTTTAACCATAGTGCAGCACAAAATAGCACAACAGTGGCACTAAATAAAACTGTAATACATTACAAAATAACAACGCAGCAGAACTAAACTTATACCGTAGTGCAGCACAGAACACCACCACAGCGGCACTGAATAATACTGTAACGCATCGCATTACAAAATACCACCCCCGTAGCGCTAAACTTATTCCATAGTGCAGCACAAAATAGCACAACAGTGACACTAAATAATACTGTACTGCATTACAAAATTACGACCCAGCAGCACTAAACTTATACCGTAGTGCAGCACAGAATACCACCACAGCGGCGCTGAATAATACTGTAATACAGCACAAAATACCACCACTATGACACTTAAGCTTGCTCTGACCCTCTCAGGCCCACATTACATAATTCCTGGAGTCATGGGGGAGAGGGAGCACTATTGGGAACCAGGTTTTGTCAAATCACTTCCTATTCAGTAGATCCAGGAACAGTTTGCATTTCCTTTGACGCCAAGTTTTTCTAAAGTCTTCAGCCATCTCTTGTAAAATGAGCTTTATTTAAGCAGAAGTGACGGCTCCTCTCCAACCTGAGAAGCTGCCAAACCTTCAGAGAGTGGAGACGCACAGCGAGTGCCGCGATTCATGTCAGATAACTAACGCTCCGGTGCTGAGAGCTAATTATCCAGATTGATGTTGTACGAGGATGAGCGAGCGCTGACAGGGCGCCGGGCAGGTGATCTAATACTCCGCGTCTCTCCACCTGTGTAATCATTTCCAAATAAATGCACGCGGCGTGCTCCTCACACAGGGGACCCAGGATACAGCGCATCACCAGAACTTTATGTGCACAAGGCACGAAAACAGCACTGCATGTTCTGCCTCCATGCAAATAGCCCACTGGGAAATCTGACCACCCGACGACAATTCATATATCTCATCTACATTTATTCTCGGAGAAGATTGAGACGGTAATAGGAAGTCTATTTCAGTCTGACACACTCTTAAAGGGATGCAGCCATTGTGTGGGCTCAGCATCCAAAAGTGGATCATTTGGGTTTTTTAGGGAAAAAAACTGATGTCATTGAGAGATGACAGATGTGAGAATCTGGTGAACTGAGCAGCTTTGTATAGGGGTAACTATTTGGGTCTTCATAATGATAAGGGGCTACAGGGGATTCAAAGATTAAGGAAGACTACCCTAATGTTTTGGTGAAAATTAAATTGAAGATTTTTCTTCAATGGCCACTAGAGGGAGGCATGGTGTTTATTGCATACTGATTTATGATGAAGTTCAAGGTATAAACTGTATGCAGCAATCCCCGGAGCTCCCCCTAGTGGCGGCTACAGGCAGTATAAATGTAATCACATAATCGTTAATCTATGCAATGGATTTGTTAC
The DNA here is from genome assembly GCF_040894005.1 of Engystomops pustulosus. Taxonomy (NCBI): domain Eukaryota; kingdom Metazoa; phylum Chordata; class Amphibia; order Anura; family Leptodactylidae; genus Engystomops; species Engystomops pustulosus. The sequence continues at coordinate 15,476,538 of NC_092418.1, forward strand.
CTGTATTAGGCAAGCAGAGATCCAATGTCTAAGGTTAGTGACATAGTAGAGATACAAAGTTATTCAAGATTGGACACCCACTTGCAAATTGTATCTAAATATCCAAGAAACTCTGGAAAAAAAGAAAGATCCCCAGGATACTGCTAGGTGCACAACAAACTCACCCATTCCTAAACTTTCCTCCATTCTTGGGTTCAGCGGTAGTCAGTGGGCCACATGTATTAAAGTGTCTGCGCCAGTTTTCTGTCTGACTTTGCACTGAAAAGTACGTCCAAACCGCTTGCACATGTATTTATTAAGTGTCTGCACCAGTTTTGTATCGCGGCTGCACTGCGCCCGCTGCCCCACAAAATTCTGCACCCCAATTCTGCAGCAGCAACAAAGTGCCCCAAAAAATATGTAGACACTGAGGGGCTCAGAGGGGTAAGTAGATCTGCCTTGGGGAATGTATATGGGAGTTTGATCGGGGGGGTCTAATTTGTATATGGGGGCTTTGGTAAGGATCTGTGAAAATAGATAAAATGATATAGATGACCATGCAGATCCATGTGCGGCAGCGGGTACAGCGATTGCTCCTGGGTGGTTAATACGTTCGGCTCTAGAGGGATGTTCTCACTTGTTCCTCCCTAGATTAATATGTTCTAGGACACAGATCACATTAATGACAAGGTGCGGCGCATGGAGTCCTTCATGTTCGGAGATTATACAGCCTGCGGCTCTCCCAGCTGATAGACAGGTGAGGTATATACTGTATGCGGTAACACGTGTTCTGTACATACAGTATGAACTCAGAGGCCACATGGAAGATTTAAAGGGATGACATTGTGCGGATCTGATATCATAAGTTATAGGTGTTTTTCCACTCTAGCGAATGATCTGATACGGAGGATAGAGAATAAGTTTATCCAGTACAAGAAAGGATCAGAAGAAGAGGGTCCTCAGATTTACATAAAGAAGTCTTTCAGGAACCCTAAAACACCTTATGGGGGCTGGGGCATTTTGGAAAATGTAATAAAGAACGTGTACCTACCCTGGTTCGGCTCCTGCTTCTCTGGTTGCACCAGTTTTTTGGCAGTGACAGCTCTGCCGGAAATGCTGGAGGTCCCTGGACTGAATGCAGGCAATCATTGGCCTCATAAGACCATGGGACATGAGAAAAAGTAACATCTTCTGGAAGCCACCGATTGACTGAAGTGGGACCAGGGATCCCCAGCACTTCTGGCTGAGCGGTCAGTAGCAAAGACTCGAACACCAAGGCTGGTAGACTTTCACCAACCAAGAAGCTTCTACTGCCCCCACAAGGTTTTCCAGGATTTAATCGTCCCATGAGGAGGACCCAATTTTCATCATCACATGATAATAGTTGGACCTCCAGCAATGGATGTAGTGTGGAATCTCCTCTGAACAGACTCCTCGGTTCAGACCCATTGGGGCTCATTTACTAAGGGTTCGTCGGACACATTTCCATTGGGTTTCCTGAATTTTTCCATTTTGCCCTGAATTGCCCTGGGTTTTTGGCGCACGCGATCGGATTGTGGCACATCGGCGCCGGCTTTCATGCAACACAAAAAGGGGGGGGGGGGACGTGGCCGTCAGACGGGCCATTATGATCCTATCAAGATAAACTTGGTGGAAAGGAAATCACATGACCCAAAAGGGGTAATGCAGGACCAAACAGGGGGTCACATGGGGTTATAAAAAAGTGTTGTCCTACCTATTGGCCCAGTTCAGGTAAACGAGTCTAAGTTACAAGACTAAGTTGCAATACCACATGTGGCCTATTGACAAAGGTGGCACTATTTCCAGAAAAAAAAAATTTAATTTTTTCTTTTTACTGGCCTCCTGTAACCCTACAATACTTTATAGATGGCCCACGGCTGTCTTATGAGGTTACTATAAATGTGTCTATGACTGTTCATTTACGTCCACCCATTAAAACCATTATTCCCCATTCCGCTGTGTAACTTTAGAAACTTTATTAACAGATAAATCACCGGAACAATAAATGCCGGTCACGAAGTGAGAGGATTTCTCCTGGAGCAGTAAAGTCTAGCGATGTAATAAGACAAAAAGCCATCGAGGGATCCCCTCCGGCTGCCATTCATACAGACGGCTTGCCATGAATAGACCTTGGCCGTGTCTGAGAGCGGGACCCTGCACACTATATCATTATGAGTACAGTCATGATGAGGAGGTATACAAGAGAGGTCAAAGGAAAATACAAAATCATAACAGCAAAAACAACAACTCTGTGAAATACAACAGCATCTGGTTCTAGACAAAAACATTTTTAAGCTCGAAAATTTCAGAGTTAATAAAGGGAGATCCCAACTTTAGGGGTGGCTTTAAAGGACCATCAGTTAAGTGATGGTAGATGTGTCCTAGGATTGGAAGAAGTTCCTGAAGAACATATTTTATTATAAAAGTTATGCAAATAAGCCGGAGGAGCTCAGGCTACGTCACATTCAGGGAGACTAGTTTTTTAATGTATGCACACTGCCCGTCACCTATCTATGTGCAATAAAGATAATTGTGTCCCCTTACTTTACAATGTTACTCGTTTTATTGCTGTTATAGCTCCTATCATTCCAGAGTGTGAGCAGACACTTCATGATCCCTCTGTGCTACGAGATGTGGTGTGCTGACAATGTGCTTAGATTATCAAGGTACAGGTTTATCTACACTTTTAGATTTGACAGGCCTGCGGCTCATTATATATTTAATTGGAAGCCGTTCAGGAGCCAGAAGAGCCGTTTCTTCTTAGTGACGGAGCCTAATGAGCCAGATCACTAAGGAGAGCCGTAATTCCCATCATTACTGTCTTTAGCTTGTAGCTTTACCCTTCTCGTGCAGCTGTTGTTGTTTGCAGGCAGGAAGTCTCTGTGTGTGAGCTCATCCTGGAATGCTAGGATGGAGCTTAATGCAGTATCAGACAGAAGAGCAATATGCCCTCCGGGGTCAGGTCCAGGGGCAAACAAAATTGTAAACACCAGGTTGGACTTATATCTGTGTAATGCTTTATTTTTGTTAACAACAGAGAATTAGAGAATGTGTTATTTTGTTATACTGTGCAACACCCTCGCCGATGCAAGGCAGAGCTGTGTTTGCGAATATGTCCCACCATGTAGCTTGCAGCCTGTGTAGGGTCTAGTCAGCCCCACAGCATGTCACTACATCACACTACATCACACAGGGGACATTGCAGTGGTAGATCCTGCCTTGCAAGGCAGGAGTTAAGTGTTTTGTATGATGCAAGATCTGTCGTCCAATCACTTGTATTGCATTCTGCCCAATGTAAGCTGAGATGTAATTGGAGGAGCAGCCACCACCTGACCTAGGGGCTACAAAACCCCTGGCCAGGAATATTCCAGAGCTCAGTTCCAGGGAGACCTGAGGGTCTGCAGGACACTAGAAGAGACTAGTTTTAGCCTAGCTCAGATGAGAAGAAGCAGACTGGGTTATCCCAGTCCAGACTCTATTCAGCCAGCATACCATACCAGAGCAGGAAGAGCCTAGCCCCTGCCTCTGAAGAGTGGAGCTAATAGATAAGAGTTAGTGAGGAAAGGGGTATCATCCTACCTTCAAGGGTGATACCTGAAGCACTCCAGGACAAGCTGAAGCTTCCTATTAGGACACAGCTACCTCCCAGCCTGCCCTCTGCATCCAGGCTGGCGATCTACCTCCTGTGGCTTCCTCCAACTGCATCTCAGTACTCCACCATTCTGTTAAAGGCACGTTGCTGATGTTCCGGTCGGTTCCAATAAAGAACTGTAAGTGTTTCTGTTCAACCTCTGCCTCCGTCTGGTCCCTGCTACTCCGGCTGTCACCATCACGGGCACCCTGTCCACCACACAGAGACTCATACTCTAGACACCAAAGGGTTGCCCCAGGGAGATCCGCTACAGCAGTCTCTCCCTCATCATTTCTTGCCAACACCACCCTACTGGAGACCTGCCAGGCTGTAGGACAGCCCTCCGGTTCCCCATACCAAGCACCGTGACACAAGCGTGCTTAGGCCGCAACTGCCAGCCACTCAGGTACTGCGGGCCCAGGCTGTCTCCAGGCCCCGAGAAAAGGCTAGGCCCCGGTGGGGGATGTTGCACTGAGTATATTTAAGAATCTTATCTTCCTGGGAAACCCCTTTAAATAATTCCTAAGTGACTGCTGGTTATTGCCTAATGGATGTACTTCTCAGTCAGTGTCAGCTATTGTTCTAATCAAGTGGTCTCCAGATCATCCTAAACATCTACTCCTTACTTCAAGACGGCTGTAACTCATGTGCCACCAAACTGGCTCGACATGGGATCTGAGGGTGTAGTCTAAGCGATTCCCTGGTTTTAGCCTTAAGCACCAGATGTGGACTTCCCTGCAGGGCTCCACCACTTCAGTAGCCTTTAGTGCCTTCTGGCCGTCAAACACCAGTCCTTGGCAGGGAGAGGCAGAGACGTGGAAGTGAATAAGCCAGGTCAGGACACTACAATACATTTTGGGGTTTGAGTCAGGAACAGGTCTGGTCAGAAAATGGAGAACCAAAATTGGTGTCCCTGATTGAAGGAGCAGTAGGAACTTACTACTCAGGCACCTCCCAAAGAAGTAAGGTGCCTTCCAGGAATGAGCAAAATTCCTATTCAAATTGATCATTAAAATACAAGCTAATATGTAATTAGAAGTTATTTATGTTACCGTATATACTCGAGTATAAGCTGTCCCGACTATAAGCCGAGACCCCTAATTTAACCATGAAAAATTGGGAAAATCTATTGAGGGTGGGAAATGCATTGGTCACAGACCCCCCCCCCCCCAGTATATAGCCAGCAAGCCCCAAGTAGTATATAGCCTCCCCCCGTGTAGTATACAGCCAGCCCATCCTGCCCCCTGTAGTATACAGCCAGCCAAGCCTGCCCTGTGTAGTATACAGCCAGCCCATCCTGCCCCCTGTAGTATACAGCCAGCCCATCCTGCCCCTGTAGTATACAGCCAGCCCAGCCTACCCCCTGTAGTATACAGCCAGCACAGCCTTCCCCCAGTAGTATACTGCCAGCCCAGCCTGACCCCTGTAGTATACAGCCAGCCCATCCTGCCCCCAGTAGTATACAGCCAGCCCATCCTGTCCCTGTAGTATACAGCCAGCCCAGCCTGCCCCCTGTAGTATACAGCCACCACAGCCTTCCCCCAGTAGTATACTGCCATCCCAGCCTGCCCCCTGTAGTATACAGCCAGCCCATCCTGCCCCCTGTAGTATACAGCCAGCCCAGCCTGTCCCTGTAGTATACAGCCAGCCCAGCCTGCCCCCTGTAGTATACAGCCACCACAGCCTTCCCCCAGTAGTATACTGCCATCCCAGCCTGCCCCCTGTAGTATACAGCCAGCCCATCCTGCCCCCTGTAGTATACAGCCAGCCCAGCCTGCCCCCAGTAGTATACAGCCAGCCCCAACTAGTATATAGCCAGCCCAGCCTGCCCCCAGTAGTATACAGCTTGCCCCCAGTAGTATACAGCCAGCCGAGCCTGCCCCCAGTAGTATACAGCCAGCCGAGCCTGCACCCAGTATTATACACTCAGCCCCCAGTAGTATACAACCAGACGAGCCTGCCCCCAGTAGTATACAGCCATCCGAGCCTGCCCCCAGTAGTATACAGCACTGCCCAGCCTGCACCCAGTAGTATACAGCCATCCGAGCCTGCCCCCAGTAGTATACAGCACTGCCCAGCCTGCACCCAGTAGTATACAGCCACCCCAGCCTGCCCCCAGTAGTATACAGCCAGCCGAGCCTGCCCCCAGTAGTATACAGCCAGCCGAGCCTGCCCCCAGTAGTATACAGCCATCCGAGCCTGCCCCCAGTAGTATACAGCCATCCGAGCCTGCCCCTAGTAGTATACAGCACTGCCCAGCCTGCACCCAGTAGTATACAGCCACCCCAGCCTGCCCCCAGTAGTATACAGCCAGCCGAGCCTGCCCCCTGTAGTATACAGCCAGCACAGCCTTCCCCCAGTAGTATACAGCCAGCCCATCCTGCCCCCTGTAGTATACAACCAGCCCATCCTGCCCCCTGTAGTATACAGCCAGCCCAGCCTGCCCCCAGTAGTATACAGCCAGCCCCAACTAGTATATAGCCAGCCCAGCCTGCCCCCAGTAGTATACAGCTTGCCCCCAGTAGTATACAGCCAGCCGAGCCTGCCCCCAGTAGTATACAGCCAGCCGAGCCTGCACCCAGTATTATACACTCAGCCCCCAGTAGTATACAACCAGACGAGCCTGCCCCCAGTAGTATACAGCCATCCGAGCCTGCCCCCAGTAGTATACAGCACTGCCCAGCCTGCACCCAGTAGTATACAGCCATCCGAGCCTGCCCCCAGTAGTATACAGCACTGCCCAGCCTGCACCCAGTAGTATACAGCCACCCCAGCCTGCCCCCAGTAGTATACAGCCAGCCGAGCCTGCCCCCAGTAGTATACAGCCAGCCGAGCCTGCCCCCAGTAGTATACAGCCATCCGAGCCTGCCCCCAGTAGTATACAGCCATCCGAGCCTGCCCCTAGTAGTATACAGCACTGCCCAGCCTGCACCCAGTAGTATACAGCCACCCCAGCCTGCCCCCAGTAGTATACAGCCAGCCGAGCCTGCCCCCTGTAGTATACAGCCAGCACAGCCTTCCCCCAGTAGTATACAGCCAGCCCATCCTGCCCCCTGTAGTATACAACCAGCCCAGCCTGCCCCCAGTAGTATACAGCCAGCCCATCCTGCCCCCTGTAGTATACAGCCAGCCCAGCCTGCCCCCAGTAGTATACAGCACTGTCAAGCCTGCACCCAGTAGTATACAGCCATCCGAGCCTGCCCCCATTAGTATACAGCACTGCCCAGCCTGCACCCAGTAGTATACAGCCAGCCCAGCCTGCCCCCTGTAGTATACAGCCATCCGAGCCTGCCCCCAGTAGTATACAGCCAGCCCAGCCTGCCCCCTGTAGTATACAGCCAGCACAGCCTTCCCCCAGTAGTATACAGCCAGCCCATCCTGCCCCCTGTAGTATACAGCCAGCCCAGCCTGCCCCCAGTAGTATACAGCCAGCCGAGCCTGCCCCCAGTAGTATACAGCCATCCGAGCCTGCCCCCAGTAGTATACAGCACTGTCCAGCCTGCACCTAGTAGTATACAGCCAGCCCTACGCTAGAAAAAAAAAACAAAAAAACTTATATACTTCCCGATGTCAGCGCAGCTCCTCTTCTGGCTTCAGCGCCTGTCTTCTTTCTTCGTTAACATCCTGCAGGGCGCAGCCATGTTTTCTCCTAGCCAGCGCATAGCATGACGTCAGCAGGATGTTAACGAAGAAAGAAGACAGGCGCTGAAGCCAGAAGAGGAGCTGCGCTGACATCGGGGAGCTGCGCATCGGGGCCGCCGGAGGGGGAGTATAAAAGTTTGGTGTTGTATTTAAAGTGCTGTATTGCTGTATTGACTCGTCTATAAGCCAAGGTAAAGATTTTCAGCACATTTTTTGTGCTGAAAAACTCGGCTTATGCACGAGTATATACGGTATTTGCTCCCCTTAGCAAAATAATGTTGTGGACATAAACTATAATGGAGAATTAAAATGCTACTGGCCCAGTCAATTGGAGGAGACACAGGACAGAAGATCCATGTCCACATCACATGTCCTGCAACTGTCTGGGCAGGTCATGAGATCACCACTTGGTTTGGCTGTAGTGGGTTGGTTGTGGTACATCCAGTAGGGCCGGTGTTGTGGCGAGACGACATCTCAGTGAGGTTAATGTGCAGTGATGGCAGTTACACATCATTACCAAGGCAAAAGAACAGGACAGTCTGTTACATCATCACTGGGAGCAGTGCATGAGAGGGAGGAGCTATCACTGATACTGAGAGATCATGGGAGTTGTAGAGTCCTGTGGAGGTCTTGGAGATAACTCCACCTACTTTAGAAAGCCCCTTAAATGCTGTGATTCATAAAAGCAAACTAAATAATCTTGGTTTTATAATTAATTATGTTGTCTTTATAGCATTGTGGGTTTTTGGATCAGATGTTAATACTCTTAGAATATCCCTTTAGATAATAAGCCATTTCAGAGTGGAGATGTAATGCTCTCAGCTGGATCCAGTGGTCACCAATTATACAAAGTTGGCAAGCAATGGCGAGAGGTGACCAACGCCACCGATACTAACTGCTCTTCACATGGCAGCTCAACTTTTGCGCATCTACTCCCACTTAGCAAGGTGGACAATTGACCAAGGCCGGAGGTGGGTACGAACATAAATAGATATTAGGATATAATTGTAGGGGAGTAGTGAAGCCTTGATGCACATCTTTCATTGTAAGTCCCTAAAGATATATTCTTCTAGATAAATTTCCAACAGAATTGAGGAATTCTGGGTAATCCAAGAGATCTATGAATTTAAAAGTTAAAGTTAGCTTTAGCCATATCCTTCACCAGCATCGACCCTATATCGCTCTATATCTTCCATACGGCCCTGGAATACGGGCAAGTTGTGAAGATAAAATTTCATATGGGATTTCATAGTTCTAGCTGTGAGTCTCTTATCCGCCACCTAACACATTGAAGGTTTGTAATCTCTTATGGGAAAACAAGTCAATGTATTCTATATCTTGGAAGAATTGACTATTTATTGTTCACCAAGATAATTCCAAAATATCTATTTGGTTCCAAATATGGAAACACAAATACAGAAAGTGTAAGAAAGCAAATAGCAGAAAAATAGCCCAAGGAAAAAAAGGATTAGGAATAAAGGTATAAAAATAACCAGTGTCAATATTAGATGCCTGATAACATAAGGTTACACTGTACAATATAGCGGAATACAACCGCTCCACAATAAACGAGCGGATGTTTCTACAGGAACCTGCAGCAGGCAACCAGACGGAGGAAGCAAAACAGGCTCATCCATCTCCAGAAATACTGGAGACAACATCAATATAGCACTATTATTGTAAATAGGTGTTGTAGTAGCTATATTATTCTATATAACAGGCAGTATTATAGTAGTTATATTCTTGTACATAGGGGCAGTATTATAGTAGTTATATTCTTGTACATAGGGGGCAGTATTATAGTAGTAATATTCTTGTACATAGGGGGCAGTATTATAGTAGTTATATTCCTGTACATAGGAGGCAGTATTATAGTAGTTATATTCCTGTACATAGGGGGGCAGTATTATAGTAGTTATATTCCAGTACATAGGGGGCAGTATTATAGTAGTTATAGTCTTGTACATAGGGGACAGTATTATAGTAGTTATAGTCTTGTACATAGGGGACAGTATTATAGTAGTTATATTCTTGTACATAGGGGCAGTATTATAGTAGTTATATTCTTGTACATAGGGGCAGTATTATAGTAGTTATATTCCTGTACATAGGGGGCAGTATTATAGTAGTTATATTCCTGTACATAGGGGGCAGTATTATAGTAGTTATATTCTTGTACATAGGGGGAAGTATTATAGTAGTTATATTCTTGTACATAGGGGGCAGTATTATAGTAGTTATATTCTTGTACATAGGGGCAGAATTATAGCAGTTATATTCCTATACATAGGGGGCAGTATTATAGTAGTTATATTCTTGTACATAGGGGCAGAATTATAGCAGTTATATTCCTGTACATAGGGGCAGAATTATAGCAGTTATATTCCTGTACATAGGGGGCAGTATTATAGTAGTTATATTCTTGTACATAGGGGGCAGTATGATAGTAGTTATATTCTTGTACATAGAGGGCAGTATTATAGAAGTTATATTCTTGTACATAAGGGGCAGTATTATAGTAGTTATGTTCCTGTACATAGGGGGCAGTATTATAGTAGTTATATTCTTGTACATAGGAGGCAGTATTATAGTAGTTATAATCCTGTACATAGGGGGCAGTATTATAGTAGTTATATTCTGGTACATAGGGGTATGTATTATAGTAGTTATATTCCTGTACACAGGGGGGCAGTATTATAGTAGTTATATCCCTGTACATAGGGGGCCGTATAATAGTAGTTATATTCTTGTACATAGGGGGCAGTATTATAGTAGTTATATTCTTGTACATAGGGGGCAGTATTATAGTAGTTATATTCCTGTACATAGGGGGCAGTATAATAGTAGTTATATTCTTGTACATAGGGAGCAGTATTATAGTAGTTATATTCTTGTACATAGGGGGCAGAATTATAGTAGTTATATTCTTGTACATAGGGGGCAGTATTATAGTAGTTATATTCTTGTACATAGGGGGCAGTATTATAGTAGTTATATTCTTGTACATAGGGGGCAGTATTATAGTAGTTATATTCCTGTACATAGGGGACAGTATTATAGTAGTTATATTCTTGTACATAGGGGGCAGTATTATAGTAGTTATATTCTTGTACACAGGGGGCAGTATTATAGTAGTTATATTCCTGTACACAGGGGGCAGTATTATAGTAGTTATATTCTTGTACATAGGGGCAGTATTATAGTAGTTATATTCTTGTACATAGGGGGCAGTATTATAGTAGTTATATTCTTGTACACAGGGGGCAGTATTATAGAAGTTATATTCTTGTACACAGGGGGCAGTATTATAGTAGTTATATTCTTGTACGTAGGGGGCAGTATTATAGTAGTTATATTCTTGTACATAGGGGGCAGTATTATAGTAGTTATATTCTTGTACATAGGGGCAGTAGTCTAGTAGTTATATTCTTGTACATAGGGGGCAGTATTATAGTAGTTATATTCTTGTACATAGGGGGCAGTATTATAGTAGTTATATTCCTGTACATAGGGGCAGTATTATAGTAGTTATATTCTTGTACATAGGGGGCAGTATTATAGTAGTTATATTCTTGTACATAGGGGGCAGTATTATAGTAGTTATATTCTTGTACATAGGGGGCAGTATTATAGTAGTTATATTCCTGTACATAGGGGGCAGTATTATAGTAGTTATATTCTTGTACATAGGGGGCAGTATTATAGTAGTTATATTCTTGTACATAGGGGGCAGTATTATATTAGTTATATTCTTGTACATAGGGGGCAGTATTATAGTAGTTATATTCCTGTACATAGGGAGCAGTATTATAGTAGTTATATTCTTGTACATAGGGGCAGTATTATAGTAGTTATATTCTTGTACATAGGGGCAGTATTAAAGTAGTTATATTCCTGTACATAGGGGGCAGTATTATAGTAGTTATATTCTTGTACATAGGGAGCAGTATTATAGTAGTTATATTCTTGTACATAGGGGCAGTATTATAGTAGTTATATTCTAATGTACAGGGGGAAGTATTATAGAATTTATTGGAATCCTAAGTCTTTTGATTTTTGAGATATGATGCCTTTAAATAACTTGAAATGTCCTTATAGTCACTTGGTTTTATGATTGAGATTTCATATTTTCCACATATCTTGCTCTAAATTCCCAGTATGGATAAGACAAGGGTTCATGAGAATGTGGGGGTTATAGTTACTAGTCACAGCACTCATGATGCTCAGCACTAACCTGCAGATGACATGCTGTGACTCACACCTGCACGTCGTACAATATTAGCTTTACTTCTTCTCTTCTGAGTAAGACATTTTATTAAAAGCAACAAGACGGCACAAAGACGTGATCCTTGCATCATTTTACTGCAAACAGAAAGCTTTCATTTCTCACAGCTTCCATCTACTTTACTTTTGAGTAATTTCAGTTGGGTAATTTTAAGTTATATGCAGGAGACGTGACTTATTACATAATTTGTGGTGAGATGGTTTGATGGATTATCAAGACGAGGCTACTGAAATACACAATTTACCAAGAGGCAAAGTCACCTAGTACATGGAGTATTATACCTCAAAGGTAGTTAAAAATCAATATCTATTATTATTATTATTAATTGCGTACAACAATATAACTACTATAATACTGCCCCCTATGTACAGGAATATAACTACTATAATACTGCCCCCTATGTACAGGAATATAACTACTATAATACTGCCCCCTATGTACAAGAATATAACTACTATAATACTGCTGCCTATGTACAAGAATATAACTACTATAATACTGCCCCTATGTACAAGAATATAACTACTATAATACTGCCCCCCTATGTACAAGAATATAACTACTATAACACTGCCCCCTATGTACAAGAATATAACTACTATAATACTGCACCCTATGTACAAGAATATAACTACTATAATACTGCCCCCTATGTACAAGAATATAACTACTATAATACAGCCCCCTATGTACAGGAATATAACTACTATAATACTGCCCCCTATGTACAGGAATATAACTACTATAATACTGCGCCCTATGTACAAGAATATAACTACTATAATACTGCCCCCTATGTACAAGAATATAACTACTATAATACTGATTCCTATGTACAGGAATATAGCTACTATAATACTGCCCCCTATGTACAAGAATATAACTACTATAATACTGCCCCTATGTACAGGAATATAACTACTATAATACTGCCCCCTATGTACAGGAATATAACTACTATAATACTGCTCCCTATGTACAAGAATATAACTACTATAATACTGCCTCCTATGTACAGGAATATAACTACTATAATACTGCCCACTATGTACAGGAATATAACTACTATAATACTGCCCCCTATGTACAAGAATATAACTACTATAATACTGCTCCCTATGTACAGGAATATAACTACTATAATACTGCCCCCTATGTACAAGAATATAACTACTATAATACTGCCCCCTATGTACAGGAATATAACTACTATAATACTGCCCCCTGTGTACAAGAATATAACTACTATAATACTGCCCCCTATGTACAGGAATATTACTACTATAATACTACCCCTATGTACAAGAATATAACTACTATAATCCTGCCTCCTATGTACAAGAATATAACTACTATAATACTGCCCCCATGTACAAGAATATAACTACTATAATACTGTCCCCTATGTACAAGAATATAACTACTATAATACTGCCCCCTATGTACAAGAATATAACTACTATAATACTGCCCCCTATGTACAAGAATATAACTACTATAATACTGCTCCTATGTACAAGAATATAACTACTATAATACTGCCCCCTATGAACCACTGAAACACTGTCTAGCACACGTGTCATGTCTGCGTGCATGAGCCCTGAGGTCACATAGGATTGGCTACAATGGTGGAGGTCAGCCCAGCAAGTCATCATAGGACTATCCTTCATCCTCATGAAACACAGAAAGGCTCACACCATGTGCCCCAAACATAACCCCCACAGTGTCAGGAGAAAACTTCTACATGGCCCCTGATAAATCGGCAGCTTTATATAATACACTGCCTACTTAAGATCACCCGACTTACAGACGACCCCTAGTTCCAAACGGACCTCTGGATGTTGGTAATTTACTGTACTTGAGCCTTAGACTACAATAAACAGCTGTAACAGTTATCACAGGCGTCTGCAACAGTTTTAAAATCCAATTTTCACAGAGACCAAAAAAAATTATAAAATATACAGTTCTGACTTACATACAAATTCATCTTATGAACAAACCTGCAGAACCTCTCCTGCACGTAACCTGGGGACTGCCTGCATTCATATATAGCATATTTTTCCCCAAAAAAATATGAATTATTATAAGTTCCAATAAATAAGACTAAAAGCCGTGAGTGCGGCGTCACTTATAAATATGTAGATATTGGGGCGTTTCATGCAGTCACTACCAGTACAAGAGACAAGGACATTATATTCCCCCTGTAGTCAGACATATTGTCAGCCATTCAAGGGTTAATCCTTCAGAATCCTGAGTGTGACCTCATAGATGCGCTGATGTCACAATTCCCACTTATCATAAATTGACCTCTGAACCAGAAGGGGCAGGGAATGGGGGATGAGACGTCGAGGCGTGAAGAACCGCGGATCTATGGACCCCCGGACTTGTGGACCCCCGGACGCATGGACCCCCGGACGCATTGGTCCCCTGAACGCGTGGACCCCCGTACATATGGACCCCCGGAAGCATGAACCCCAGGACGTATGGACCCTGGACGCATGGACCCCCAGACGCATGGACCCTCGGACGCATGGACCCCCGGATTCCTGGGTGACAGATATATTTGGCAGTGACCCTCTAAGCCCAGAGGAAGGGCGATCCTTCAGCCATGGCTTCCCTAGAGGTTTCCCCCACAGGGGGTTTTTCCTCTCCTCAGTGCTGAAGGGTGACTCTTCGTGAGTCGGGGGTCTGCCATGGGATGGGATTATAAATAAATATTTGGTTATTTAGTTCCCAATTATTTGTCTTTTGTCTATTTATTGGATCTTCTTTGGTTTATTTAATTCTTCTGGGGGTTTCTTGGGCCGGTGAATACAAGGTCTGTGCTCATCACATCTCACAGGGGCATCAGGGAACATAGTAACTGCCCCTATGGATGTATCTGCCCCAGTGGTTGCCCCTTATGTGCTGCACAGGTATCAAATGTACACACACCCCTGGGGTAACATAACATAGGCCAGAACTGTCCTGGTTACCCAGAGCAACCAATCACAGCACAGCTTCCATTCCTGATAGTTCGTTCTTACACTGTAAGCTGCTCTGTGATTGGTTCCCAATTCATATACAGTAAAAGTAATTTCCCCAGTACACCTGGGGATCTCCTGTATATAATGATATATGTACAGCCGGTATAACCTGGGGATCTCCTGTATATAATGATATATATACAGCCGGTATAACCTGGGGATCTCCTGTATATAATGATATATGTACAGCCGGTATAACCTGGGGATCTCCTGTATATAATGATATATGTACAGCCGGTATAACCTGGGGATCTCCTGTATATAATGTTATATGTACAGCCGGTATAACCTGGGGATCTCCTGTATATAATGATATATGTACAGCTGGTATAACCTGGGGATCTCCTGTATATAATGATATATGTACAGCTGGTATAACCTGGGGATCTCCTGTATATAATGATATATGTACAGCTGGTAAAACCTGGGGATCTCCTGTATATAATGATATATGGACAGCCGGTATAACCTGGGAATCTCCTGTATATAATGATATATGTACAGCTGGTATAACCTGGGGATCTCCTGTATATAATGATATATGTACAGCCGGTATAACCTGGGGATCTCCTGTATATAATGATATATGTACAGCCGGTATAACCTGGGGATCTCCTGTATATAATGATATATGTACAGCCGGTATAACCTGGGGATCTCCTGTATATAATGATATATGTACATCTGGTATAACCTGGGGATCTCCTGTATATAATGATATATGTACAGCCGGTATAACCTGGGGGTCTCCTGTATATAATGATATATGTACAGCTGGTATAACCTGGGGTTCTCCTGTATATAATGATATATGTACAGCTGGTATAACCTGGGGATCTCCTGTATATAATGATATATGTACATCTGGTATAACCTGGGGATCTCCTGTATATAATGATATATGTACAGCCGGTATAACCTGGGGGTCTCCTGTATATAATGATATATGTACAGCTGGTATAACCTGGGGTTCTCCTGTATATAATGATATATGTACAGCTGGTATGACCTGGGGATCTCCTGTATATAATGATATATGTACAGCCGGTATAACCTGGGGATCTCCTGTATATAATGATATATGTACAGCCGGTATAACCTGGGCATCTCCTGTATATAATGATATATGTACAGCCGGTATAACCTGGGGATCTCCTGTATATAATGATATATGTACAGCCGGTATAACCTGGGGATCTCCTGTATATAATGATATATGTACAGCTGGTATAACCTGGGGATCTCCTGTATATAATGATATATGTACAGCCGGTATAACCTGGGGATCTCCTGTATATAATGATATATGTACAGCCGGTATAACCTGGGGATCTCCTGTATATAGTGATATATGTACAGCCGGTATAACCTGGGCATCTCCTGTATATAATGATATATGTACAGCCGGTATAACCTGGGGATCTCCTGTATATAATGATATATGTACAGCTGGTATAACCTGGGGATCTCCTGTATATAATGATATATGTACAGCCGGTATAACATAGGGATCCCCTGTATATAATGATATATGTACAGCCGGTATAACCTGGGGATCTCCTGTATATAATGATATATGTACAGCCGGTATAACCTGGGGATCTCCTGTATATAATGATATATGTACAGCCGGTATAACCTGGGGATCTCCTGTATATAATGATAAATGTACAGCTGGTATAACCTGGGGATCTCCTGTATATAATGATATATGTACAGCCGGTATAACATAGGGATCCCCTGTATATAATGATATATGTACAGCCGGTATAACCTGGGGATCTCCTGTATATAATGATATATGTACAGCTGGTATAACCTGGGGATCTCCTGTATATAGTGATATATGTACAGCCGGTATAACCTGGGGATCTCCTGTATATAATGATATATGTACAGCTGGAATAACCTGGGGATATCCTGTATATAATGATATATGTACAGCTGGTATAACCTGGGGATCTCCTGTATATAATGATATATGTACAGCCGGTATAACCTGGGGATCTCCTGTATATAATTATATATGTACAGCTTGTATAACCTGGGGATCTCCTGTATATAATGATATATGTACAGCCGCTATAACCTGGGGATCTCCTGTATATAATGATATATGCACAGCCGGTATAACCTGGGGATCTCCTGTATATAATGATATATGTACAGCCGCTATAACCTGGGGATCTCCTGTATATAATGATATATGTACAGCTGGTATAACCTGGGGATCTCCTGTATATAGTGATATATGTACAGCCGCTATAACCTGGGGATCTCCTGTATATAATGATATATGTACAGCCGCTATAACCTGGGGATCTCATGTATATAATGATATATGTACAGCTGGTATAACCTGGGGATCTCCTGTATATAGTGATATATGTACAGCTGGTATAACCTGGGGACCTCCTGTATATAATGATATATGTACAGCTGGTATAACCTGGGGATCTCCTGTATATAATGATATATGTACAGCTGGTATAACCGGGGGATCTCCTGTATATAATGATATATGTACAGCCGGTATAGCCTGGGGATCTCCTGTATATAATGATATATGTACAGCCTGTATAACCTGGGGATCTCCTGTATATAATGATATATGTACAGCCGGTATAACATAGGGATCCCCTGTATATAATGATATATGTACAGCCGGTATAACCCGGGGATCTCCTGTATATAATGATATATGTACAGCCGGTATAACCTGGGGATCTCCTGTATATAATGATATATGTACAGCTGGTATAACCTGGGGATCTCCTGTATATAATGATATATGTACAGCTGGTATAACCTGGGGATCTCCTGTATATAATGATATATGTACAGCTGGTATAACCTGGGGATCTCCTGTATATAATGATATATGTACAGCTGGTATAACCGGGGGATCTCCTGTATATAATGATATATGTACAGCTGGTATAACCTGGGGATCTCCTGTATATAATGATATATGTACAGCTGGTATAACCTGGGGATCTCCTGTATATAATGATATATGTACAGCCGGTATAACATAGGGATCCCCTGTATATAATGATATATGTACAACCGGTATAACATAGGGATCCCCTGTATATAATGATATTAAAAAAAAGATTAAAAGCTGTGAGTGCGGCATCACTAATAAATATGTAGATATTGGGGCGTTTCATGCAGTCACTACCAGTACAAGAGACAAGGACATTATATTCCCCCTGTAGTCAGACATATTGTCAGCCATTCAAGGGTTAATCCTTCAGAATCCTGAGTGTGACCTCATAGATGCGCTGATGTCACAATTCCCACTTATCATAAATTGACCTCTGAACCAGAAGGGGCAGGGAATGGGGGATGAGACGTCGAGGCGTGAAGAACCGCGGATCTATGGACCCCCGGACTTGTGGACCCCCGGACGCATGGACCCCCGGACGCATTGGACCCCTGAACGCGTGGACCCCCGTACATATGGACCCCCGGAAGCATGGACCCCCGGACGCATGGACCCCCGGAGCTCGGGATCCCGGATTCCTGGGTGACAGATATATTTGGCAGTGACCCTCTAAGCCCAGAGGAAGGGCGATCCTTCAGCCATGGCTTCCCTAGAGGTTTCCTCCACAGGGGGTTTTTCCTCTCCTCAGTGCTGAAGGGTGACTCTTCGTGAGTCGGGGGTCTGCCATGGGATGGGATTATAAATAAATATTTGGTTATTTAGTTCCCAATTATTTGTCTTTTGTCTATTTATTGGATCTTCTTTGGTTTAATTCATTTTTCTTGGGGGTTTCTTGGGCCGGTGAATACAAGGTCTGTGCACATCACATCTCACAGGGGCATCAGGGAACATAGTAACTGCCCCTATGGATGTATCTGCCCCAGTGATTGCCCCTTATGTACTGCACAGGTATCACATGTACACACACCCCCAGGGTAACATAACATAGGCCACAACTGTCCTGGTTACCCATAGCAGCCAATCACAGCACAGCTTCCATTCCTGACAGTTTTCTCTTACGCTGAAAGCTGCTCTGTGATTGGTTCCCAATTAATAAACAGTAAAAGTAATTTCCTCAAGAAGCAAAGAAGATGACAACAAAACATTTAATTAACCTATTGATGCCCAGAGAAGGAAATATCCATCACCGGAGCTGAGACGATACCAGGATGCTGGGGTGTCATCTGCTCCAAACAGCTGACACCCCAGTGTAGCACCCGCACTGAGTGTGAGCTCTGATCGCAGGTGTTAAACTTGTAAAATGCTGCTTAAGTGCGACTGCGACATTCATATGCCTCCTGGGGGATTGTCCCCCCATGATCAGCCCCCTGTGTTGCTTTTGGGGGGTTGGGATCGTTGCTATGGCAACCCTGAGGTCCGATCTTACAGTCAGATCTTACAATACTGCCACTATGTACAAGAATATACGGTAACTACTATAATACTGCCCCCTATGTACAAGAATATAACTACTATAATACTGCCCCCTATGTACAAGAATATAACTACTATAATACTGCCACCTATGTACAAGAATATAACTACTATAATACTGCCCCCTATGTACAGGAATATAACTACTATAATACTGCCCCCTATGTACAAGAATATAACTACTATAATACTGCCCCCTATGTACAGGAATATAACTACTATAATACTGCCCCCTATGTACAGGAATATAACTACTATAATACTGCCCCCTATGTACAAGAATATAACTACTATAATACTGCCCCCTATGTACAGGAATATAACTACTATAACACTGCCCCCTATGTGCAAGAATATAACTACTATAATACTGCCCCCTATGTTCAAGAATATAACTACTATAATACTGCCCCCTATGTACAAGAATATAACTACTATAATACTGCCCCCTATGTACAGGGATATAACTACTATAATACTGCCCCCTATGTACAAGAATATAACTACTATAATACTGCCCCCTATGTACAGGAATATAACTACTATAATACTGCCCCCTATGTACAGGAATATAACTACTATAATACTGCCCCCTATGTACAAGAATATAACTACTATAATACTGCCCCCTATGTACAAGAATATAACTACTATAATACTGCCCCTATATACAAGAATATAACTACTATAATACTGCCCCCTATGTACAAGAATATAACTACTATAATACTGCCCCCTATGTACAAGAATATAACTACTATAATACTGCCCCCTATGTACAGGAATATAACTACTATAATACTGCCCCCTATGTACAGGGATATAACTACTATAATACTGCCCCCTATGTACAAGAATATAACTACTATAATACTGCCCCCTATGTACAAGAATATAACTACTATAATACTGCCCCCTATGTACAGGAATATAACTACTATAATACTGCCCCCTATGTGCAAGAATATAACTACTATAATACTGCCCCCTATGTACAAGAATATAACTACTATAATACTGCCCCCTATGTACAAGAATATAACTACTATAATACTGCCTCCTATGTACATGAATATAACTACTATAATACTGCCCTCTACGTACAAGAATATAACTACTATAATACTGCCCCTATGTACAGGGATATAACTACTATAATACTGCCCCCTATGTACAGGGATATAACTACTATAATACTGCCCCATATGTACAGGGATATAACTACTATAATAATGCCCCCTATGTACAAGAACATAACTACTATAATACTGCCCCCTATGTACAGGAATATAACTACTATAATACTGCCCCCTATGTACAGGGATATAACTACTATAATACTGCCCCCTATGTACAGGGATATAACTACTATAATACTGCCCCCTATGTACAGGGATATAACTACTATAATACTGCCCCCTATGTACAAGAATATAACTACTATAATACTGCCTCCTATGTACAAGAATATAACTACTATAATACTGCCCCCTATGTACAAGAATATAACTACTATAATACTGCCCCTATGTACAAGAATATAACTACTATAATACTGCCCCTATGTACAGAGATATAACTACTATAATACTGCCCCCTATGTACAAGAATATAACTACTATAATTCTGCCCCTATGTGCAAGAATATAACTACTATAATACTGCCCCTATGTACAAGAATATAACTACTATAATACTGCCCCTATGTACAAGAATATAACTACTATAATACTGCCCCTATGTACAGGGATATAACTACTATAATACTGCCCCCTATGTACAGGGATATAACTACTATAATACTGCCCCATATGTACAGGGATATAACTACTATAATAATGCCCCCTATGTACAAGAACATAACTACTATAATACTGCCCCCTATGTACAGGAATATAACTACTATAATACTGCCCCCTATGTACAGGGATATAACTACTATAATACTGCCCCCTATGTACAGGGATATAACTACTATAATACTGCCCCCTATGTACAAGAATATAACTACTATAATACTGCCTCCTATGTACAAGAATATAACTACTATAATACTGCCCCCTATGTACAAGAATATAACTACTATAATACTGCCCCCTATGTACAAGAATATAACTACTATAATACTGCCCCCTATGTACAGGAATATAACTACTATAATACTGCCCCCTATGTACAGGAATATAACTACTATAATACTGCCCCCTATGTACAAGAATATAACTACTATAATACTGCCCCCTATGTACAAGAATATAACTACTATAATACTGCCCCCTATGTACAAGAATATAACTACTATAATACTGCCCCCTATGTACAAGAATATAACTACTATAATACTGCCCCTATGTACAAGAATATAACTACTATAATACTGCCCCCTATGTACAGGAATATAACTACTATAATACTGCCCCCTATGTACAGGAATATAACTACTATAATACTGCCCCTATGTACAAGATTAATGTATAGTGATATAACTGCAGCCTCCTCTCATATCTTGCAGTAATGTCTTGCTCTCTCCGGGTTGTATACTGATGGAGAGACGTTGTGCTCAGTGCATGAGAGCAGTTCACATGGTGCAGGACATCTGCTGTGGATAGGGGGTCTCTGTTGGCGCTCCAGCAGTGCCCCTGGCATCAGTACCAGGGCTGCTGGTGATAAACACGTTGTTCTGGCACAGAGAGTTTCCTCACAGATGCGCTGAGTTCAGGTGAAATTCTGCCTCATTTTAACTTTTTCATTGCTGCTAAATCTGTATCTCTGCAAAAGGGAATCACAGTTTTCATTATTTATTAGTGATTTCTATTCCCTAATGGAGAGGCATAAAACAGGTTCTAGACCCCAGAGCTCACAATCCAATGGGGCACCCATCTACCTAACAGAACAATCAGGGTCATTTATTGTTCATCAGTGTATGATAAACTCCCCAACACATACATCAGCAGGACCCGGTCTCCCAGTACTGGCAATGAGATACAATCCTCTGACCATATGCACAATCCTCTGACCATATGTACAATCCTCTGCCTATATGCACAATCCTCTGCCTATATGCACAATCCTCTGATCATATGTACAATCCTCTGACCATATGCACAATCCTCTGATCATATGTACAATCCTCTGCCCATATGCACAATCCTCTGACCATATGCACAATCCTCTGACCATATGCACAATCCTCTGACAATATGTACAATCCTCTGACAATATGTACAATCCTCTGACCATATGCACAATCCTCTGCCCATATGCACAATCCTCTGACCATATGCACAATCCTCTGACAATATGTACAATCCTCTGCCTATATGTACAATCCTCTGACCATATGCACAATCCTCTGCCCATATGCACAATCCTCTGACCATATGCACAATCCTCTGATCATATGTACAATCCTCTGACCATATGCACAATCCTCTGATCATATGTACAATCCTCTGCCCATATGCACAATCCTCTGACCATATGCACAATCCTCTGCCTATATGCACAATCCTCTGATCATATGCACAATCCTCTGCCTATATGTACAATCCTCTGACCATATGCACAATCCTCTGACCATATGTACAATCCTCTGACCATATGTACAATCCTCTGACCATATGTACAATCCTCTGACCATATGTACAATCCTCTGACCATATGCACAATCCTCTGATCATATGCACAATCCTCTGATCATATGCACAATCCTCTGCCTATATGTACAATCCTCTGACCATATGTACAATCCTCTGACCATATGCACAATCCTCTGATCATATGCACAATCCTCTGCCTATATGTACAATCCTCTGACCATATGCACAATCCTCTGACCATATGTACAATCCTCTGCCCATATGCACAATCCTCTGACCATATGTACAATCCTCTGCCTATATGCACAATCCTCTGATCATATGTACAATCCTCTGCCTATATGTACAATCCTCTGCCTATATGCACAATCCTCTGACCATATGTACAATCCTCTGCCTATATGTACAATCCTCTGACCATATGCACAATCCTCTGACCATATGCACAATCCTCTGACCATATGCACAATCCTCTGACCATATGTACAATCCTCTGACCATATGCACAATCCTCTGCCTATATGTACAATCCTCTGACCATATGCACAATCCTCTGCCTATATGTACAATCCTCTGACCATATGTACAATCCTCTGACCATATGTACAATCCTCTGACCATATGCACAATCCTCTGCCTATATGTACAATCCTCTGACCACATGTACAATCCTCTGGCAATATCATACAATCCTCTGAAAATATGTACAGTATATGTATAATTAATCCTCTGCCTATATGTACAATCCTCTGACTATATGCACAATCCTCTGCCTATATGTACAATCCTCTGCCTATATGTACAATCCTCTGACCATATGCACAATCCTCTGACCATATGCACAATTCTCTGCCTATATGTACAATCCTCTGACCATATGCACAATCCTCTGATCATATGTACAATCCTCTGACCATATGTACAATCCTCTGACCACATGCACAATCCTCTGCCTATATGTACAATCCTCTGCCTATATGTACAATTCTCTGACCATATGCACAATCCTCTGACCATATGCACAATCCTCTGACCATATGTACAATCCTCTGACCACATGCACAATCCTCTGCCTATATGTACAATCCTCTGACCATATGCACAATTCTCTGACCATATGCACAATCCTCTGACCATATGCACAATCCTCTGCCTATATGTACAATCCTCTGACCATATGCACAATCCTCTGCCTACATGTACAATCCTCTGACCATATGCACAATCCTCTGACCATATGCACAATCCTCTGCCTATATGTACAATCCTCTGCCTATATGTACAATCATCTGACCATATGCACAATTCTCTGACCATATGTACAATCCTCTGACCACATGCACAATCCTCTGCCTATATGTACAATCCTCTGCCTATATGTACAATCCTCTGACCATATGCACAATCCTCTGACCATATGTACAATCCTCTGACCATATGCACAATCCTCTGACCATATGCACAATTCTCTGACCATATGTACAATCCTCTGACCATATGTACAATCCTCTGCCTATATGTACAATCCTCTGACAATATGTACAATCCTCTGCCTATATGTACAATCCTCTGACAATATGTACAATCCTCTGCCTATATGTACAATCCTCTGACCACATGCACAATCCTCTGCCTATATGTACAATCCTCTGACCATATGCACAATCCTCTGCCTATATGTACAATCCTCTGACCATATGCACAATCCTCTGACCATATGTACAATCCTCTGCCTATATGTACAATCCTCTGACCATATGCACAATTCTCTGACCATATGCACAATCCTCTGACCATATGCACAATTCTCTGACCATATGCACAATCCTCTGACCATATGCACAATCCTCTGACCATATGCACAATTCTCTGACCATATGCACAATCCTCTGACCATATGCACAATCCTCTGACCATATGCACAATCCTCTGACCATATGCACAATCCTCTGCCTATATGTACAATCCTCTGACCATATGCACAATCCTCTGACCATATGTACAATCCTCTGCCTATATGTACAATCCTCTGACCATATGCACAATTCTCTGACCATATGCACAATCCTCTGCCTATATGTACAATCCTCTGCCTATATGTACAATCCTCTGACCATATGCACAATTCTCTGACCATATGTACAATCCTCTGACCACATGCACAATCCTCTGCCTATATGCACAATCCTCTGCCTATATGTACAATCCTCTGACCATATGTACAATCCTCTGCCTATATGTACAATCCTCTGCCTATATGTACAATCCTCTGCCCATATGCACAATCCTCTGATCATATGTACAATCCTCTGACCATATGTACAATCCTCTGCCTATATGTACAATCCTCTGACCATATGCACAATCCTCTGCCTATATGTACAATCCTCTGCCCATATGCACAATCCTCTGACCATATGCACAATTCTCTGACCATATGCACAATTCTCTGACCATATGCACAATCCTCTGACAATATGTACAATCCTCTGACCATATGCACAATCCTCTGACCATATGCACAATCCTCTGACCATATGTACAATCCTCTGACCATATGCGCAATCCTCTGACCACATGCACAATCCTCTGACCACATGCACAATCCTCTGCCTATATGTACAATCCTCTGACCATATGCGCAATCCTCTGACCATATGCACAATCCTCTGACCACATGCACAATCCTCTGCCTATATGTACAATCCTCTGCCTATATGTACAATCCTCTGACCATATGCACAATTCTCTGACCATATGTAAAATTCTCTGACCATATGCACAATCCTCTGACAATATGTACAATCCTCTGACCATATGCACAATCCTCTGACCATATGTACAATCCTCTGACCATATGCGCAATCCTCTGACCACATGCACAATCCTGTGACCACATGCACAATCCTCTGCCTATATGTACAATCCTCTGACCATATGCGCAATCCTCTGACCATATGCACAATCCTCTGACCACATGCACAATCCTCTGCCTATATGTACAATCCTCTGCCTATATGTACAATCCTCTGACCATATGCACAATTCTCTGACCATATGTACAATTCTCTGACCATATGCACAATCCTCTGACAATATGTACAAACCTCTGACCATATGCACAATCCTCTGACCATATGCACAATCCTCTGACCATATGTACAATCCTCTGACCATATGCGCAATCCTCTGACCACATGCACAATCCTGTGACCACATGCACAATCCTCTGCCTATATGTACAATCCTCTGACCATATGCGCAATCCTCTGACCATATGCACAATCCTCTGACCACATGCACAATCCTCTGCCTATATGTACAATCCTCTGCCTATATGTACAATCATCTGAACATATTTACAATCCTCTGACAATATGTACAGTATATGTATAATTAATCCTCTGAGTTGGGGGTGGAGCATGAAGCGTGCAGCTACCTCAGCTCCCTCTGCCGTTTGGATAAATCTTGCATGGGAATTTTGCTCCAGCGTCCACTGCCCTACTTCGATGCGTGATGTCCAAGGAGTGGTGAGATACATGATCCGTGCTTCTGCCTTATTAACCGCTAACTATGCTACCTAACTCTGTTTAATGAACCATTTGGCTCTCAGCTAACTGACTAACCAAATTGTGAACCCTCTCAGGGAACTCGGCATTTCCCCCCCCTCCCCAGAAACTAATAGTAACTAACTACTAACCCTAAAAAATAACACTCTCTGCGCTTTATACTGCTACTTGCTTGGCCATGAAGTGTGTTATATATTCATTCTACCTATCGTGCTATAATTAATCCTCTGCCTGTATGTACAATCCTCTGATAATGAGCTACAATCCAATATAGAATCCGATACTCTGACACTGGATTACTATAATTGGCACTTTTACTTCCTACCAGCCTTGTACTACGCTCATGCAATGAACCATCTCACTGCAGTCTTCAGGTCTATCAGGTCTAATACTGCGGCTCGGACAGTTTGATCCTTGTAGTTTCATTGTGTCAAATGAAGTGTTAACATATGGATTGGATTTGATGCATAAAATGTTACAAAAAAAGTCTCACCCAGTTTCTAACTTCTTTTCCTGGGACTAGATTTGGTTTGCATTTGGTTTTTAAAAGTCACGCTCCGCACATCTGTCTGGCATCTAGAATACTGCGCTACTACAGTACAGCGCCATCTTATGGACAGTTTATAGCAAACTTTACTATATGTTATCTAGTAATAAGTAATGATCGGAAGAGTGATCTGATCCTTAGAGGGAGGGGTATGAATGACTACGGCCGCAACAGATTGAACCTTCCCCTTTAAATATAGATTGATCCCATGTCGTCAGAGCTGGAAATAAATTAACACCTTTAGTTTCGGATCAGGCAACTAACAGCACACTGAGGACTTTTCCCACTGCCGGAGACATATTAATCTTCTGTTACCTTTGAACCTTTCCGGAAACCGGCCAATGCCCGAGGGAATAGCTAAACAGGCGTATACAGAGCCAAAATATCTCAATTAGAGGAGATAAGATAATAAATAAGCGGCAGCGGGAAAAATTCCACCAGGACACAAGATGTTACAGGCAGAATGTAAATTCCCAGCGGGATCCCGGATGATGCCGTCAGGATTCCCATTGTTTACAGCTAATGATGATGGAGTCGGCTATAGCAGGACACAGTGTCCAGGACTGCAGCTCCTCACACAGTCACAGCTGTAACTGGATGTCTCTCTCCTCGGAACAACCTGTCACTTCCCTTCCAACATTTATATTAGTGTAGTCGCTATATATAAGCCACACGCCACCCGTGTCACCTCATATGACCAATATACCCGGAAATAGAAACTAGATCCCATAGGAGTAAAGTAACTGATTGTGCACGGCCGCCCAAATTCACCCCTGACACAAAATACAGTACATGGTGCCACAGGGTCAGAGCGCCATGAAGTAGAGCTATCCCTATTAATTGTGTGAGATTGCACCCCAAAAAAATTGGGCCAAATTGTCACCATTGCCCCAAAAATATTATATGAGTGCAAAGGTGAACAGAGAACAAATTG
This sequence comes from Engystomops pustulosus, assembly GCF_040894005.1. Classification (NCBI taxonomy): domain Eukaryota; kingdom Metazoa; phylum Chordata; class Amphibia; order Anura; family Leptodactylidae; genus Engystomops; species Engystomops pustulosus. The sequence continues at coordinate 15,504,194 of NC_092418.1, forward strand.
GTCCCATAAGCTGTGCCATAGTGCCACATCATCCAAATAAGGAGCGCCCCAGTTTCGGTGTGCCCCCGTTAATACAAAGGTTAGGGGTGCACTGCTATTGGTGCTAGGGGCAGAGTTCCTCCAATACCACGGAGTTCCCATAAAGAAATTCATGGTGTCCCCATAAGTAAGGCCAGTGCCCCCCCAAATATGAAGGTGTTCCCAGAAGCACAGAACCCCAGTAAAAAACTGAACAGCAAACGGGTGTCCTCATAAACAGTCCGTATCAACTGAACACTACACGGACACCTCCAATCAGCAGTCCCAACGAATCGCTATATGGGTGCCCCCATACACATTACCAGGGTGCCCCCATACACATTACCAGGGTGCCCCCATACACATATCCATAATGTTTCCATAAGTCAGTTCCTCACTAATGAACAGTGCCAGGTTATCCCCGATATCTGTGTCTGGGTATCCCCGTAAATGGTGTTGCGGAATCTCCATAAACAATTCCAGTGTCAGATTTCCTTAATTTGGTTTTCCCAAAAGCAGTGACATAGTTCCCCAGTATTCCATTCCAAAAACTGCCTAAAAATAGTCCAATTATCCTAAAAACAGAACCATACTGCCCCAACTAACAGTACAACAGCGCGGCCATAAACACATCCCCATATGCAATGCCGTGGTGTCCGCTAAAACAGAAAGCCTCAATAAATTGCAACAGTGTCCCTATAAACCATACTAGATCACCCCAATAACCAATGCTAGGGTGTCATATTGCCCAAATAAACCAAACAATAGTGCCCCAGGGAACAGTGCCTTAACCAGTACTAGTGCCCCCATCGCCAGTGACCTGATAACCAGTGCCAGTGCCCCCGTAACCAGTACCAGGGCCCCCATAGCCATTGCCAGTACCCCCAAAACCAGTGACAGTGTCCTCATAACCAGTTCCAGTGCCCCCATAACCAGTGCCCCATAAGCAGTTCCAGTGCCCCCATAACCACTACCAGTCCCAAATAAACCAAACAGTGGTGCCCCAAGGAACAGAGCCAGGGTGTCCCCAAAAACAGTACACTTCTTCAAAAGAAGTGCCCGTGCCCCCATAACCAGTGCCAGTGCCCTCATAACCAGTGTCAAACCCCCATAACCAGTACCAGTGCCCCAATAACCACTACCAGTTCCCCCATAACCAGTACCAGTGCCCCCATAACCAGTTGCCCCATAACCAGTTCCAGTGCCCCCATAACCAGTTCCCCCATAACCAGTTCCAGTGCCCCCATAACCAGTTCCAGTTCCAGTGCCCCCATAACCAGTTCCCCCATAACCAGTTCCAGTGCCCCCATAACCAGTACCAGTGGCCCCATAACCAGTACCAGTGGCCCCATAACCAGTTGCCCCATAACCAGTTACCCCATAACCAGTTCCAGTGCCCCCATAACCAGTTCCCCCATAACCAGTTCCAGTGCCCCCATTACCAGTTCCAGTGCCCCCAAAACCAGTTCCAGTGCCCCCATAACCACTGCCAGTGTGGCCTTATAACAAGAAAAAAAACAGTTTTAGTTATTCATGGTAACCAATCAGAGCTCAGCTTTCATTTTATAAACTCTTTGGGAAAATGAAAACTGAGCTCCGATTGGTTACCATGAGAAACTAGAACAGTTTTACTTTCACACACTTGTGATAAATCTCCCCCCAGTGTGTTCGACAAAATAGTCACTGCTAGAGGCTATTCCTATTAACAATGCCAAAAAGTGACCCCTCCCTAAGTAACAGACTGGACTAAAAAATGGCCCTAAACAGCTCAAACAAACCTCCATTCCCAATACATAGAACACTGCCCCCTATGGTCAGGCCATGAATCTGCACAGGCAGAGGATGTCTCGTGTTCTCCATGCAGTTGATCTGCTATCGCGCTGTATGAGGTGCAGGTCTAGGAGACTGTATAGCAGGAGATGAGCGCAGCTCTGGCGTCGCTATCACTTTCCTAGTGCTCAACCTTCAGCCGTATCTCAGTGCGGCTCAGATAACAGAGAACTGGAGCTCAGCTTGTAGATACTGACTCAGGACTGCATGCAATAATCCATAAACTGATGAGCAATCACTACTCACCAGCAATATAACCGCTACGAGTACTATATATCATACAGGGACTGCTCCATAGCAACTACTGTACTACAACTAATACATATATCTATAGGAGGAAGTAATCCGGAAATGATGGGAGGAAAGTATCATATAATAACAACACTAACTATTACCAGGAAGTATAATGTCTGATCTTATAGTATATATACAGAACTGTTTTATAGTAGTTATATTCTTGTACATAGGGGGCAGCATTATAGCAGTTATATTCTTGTACATAGGGGGCAGTATTATAGTAGTTATATTCTTGTACATAGGGGGCAGTATTATAGTAGCTATATACCTGTACATAGGGGGCAGTATTATAGTAGTTATATTCTTGTACATAGGGGGCAGTATTATAGTAGTTATATTCCTGTACATAGGGGGCAGTATTATAGTAGTTATATTCTTGTACATAGGGAGCAGTATTATAGTAGTTATATTCTTGTACATAGGGGGCAGTATTATAGTAGTTATATTCTTGTACATGGGGGCAGTATTATAGTAGTTATATTCTTGTACATAGGGGGCAGTATTATAGTAGTTATATTCTTGTACATAGGGGGCAGTATTATAGTAGTTATATTCCTGTACATAGGGGGCAGTATTATAGTAGTTATATTCTTGTACATAGGGGGCAATTTTTATTAGTATAAAACATAAATACAGAAATACTTTTCCATCAAATAAATCAACATTAATGGTCAATAACTATAAATCATACATGTTCATAAAAATAAAATTTAGATTAACTGTAACTTAAAAGTCCATTTTGGCTAAAAAAAATAAAAAAAAAAAAAAGATAACAGATACAATCACATATTACAATCAGTCTAGATGAATATTCCTCCAGAGTCTTATATTCTGGCCCTTTTTCCTGCCCTCTAATGACCTGATCCACCTGAGCTCGGACATGATGAGACTTATGGCTTTATGATGGTGGAATGGCTCGCTGTGTATGGACACTATGTATGGTTCTCATGTGCCAGTGATAGTATTTGATGACCTGGATCACTATGTACATGGTCTCCTGGTTAATGTTATGTACATTAGGTGTCACGCCATACAGGATCTCTGGGTACTGAAGGGACTGCAGTGATGGGATTCTTATCTTGGTGGATATGTCCTGCCAGATGTTCCGTCCACCCCAGCACTGAGAGATAAAATGGACCATAGTCTCCTCCTGCTGACACCCGAGGGGACACATACGATCTGTCACACTTAGGAATTTTAGATTTCCCCTGACAAAGAGCTTTCCCTGTAATGAGAGCCAGGCGATGTCACAGAACTTATGGGGCAGCCTCCGACCATTCAAGAACCTCAGACTGTCCTGTAGGGTGGTGGTTGGACAGTCTGGAAGTGCCAGCTGTAAACAATAGAAAGTCCTACAGACTCTGGAGTACAAATCTTTACTGGTCTTACTCTCAATAAAACCCTTGTCTATCCCCCATTTCTTCAAACACCTTATCCCATACTCCATATATTGGGGGAGGAAGCCAGGAGTCCATCGGCCCCTCTTGAGACTGCCGCCTCGCATCCAGGATTCTGCAAAAGGCAATATCCAGTCCCTGACACTACTTACCCACAGGAGACCATTTTTTGAGTCCAGGCATCCAAAAATAACTTTCAGAAACATGGAGTCAAAGAAAACCCTTGGATTTAACATATCCAGCCCACCCTCTCTCCTCTGCAGGTAGGTGATCCCTCTTTTTACTGGGTTCAACCTGTTCCCCCATAAAAGCTGGAAGAACAGGCTAAAGAGCCTAGCAGAGAAAGATTCTGGCAAAGGAAAGACGACAGAGACATAGAGGAAGACAGGGACCAGGTAAGTCTTCAGCAGAGTAACCCTTTCTCTATAGGTCAGCCTCCAGTTCTTCCATCGCTGAACCTTTACATTTCCGGCTTCCAACTTCTCTTCCCAATTTAGTTTGGCATTATCTTCCCTCCCAAATTTTACCCCAAGGATCTTAATATGGGTGGAGGCCTTGGCAAACTGCGGTAGATCAAAGTCAGGAGCAGCATCCAATGTCCAGAAAGCTTGACTCTTCTCAAGGTTGACCAGAGACCCGGAGGCCCCTGAGTAACTTCTGATGGCTGCAGACAACATCTCCACCTCATGAGGCTCAGATATCACCACAGTCACATCATCCGCGTAGGCGACTACCTTCAAAGGCAAGCAATGGGAGACCGGCACCCCCTGAAATTCACACCGCTGCAGTGATCTCAGGAAAGGATCGATAGCAAACACATACAGCAGTGGACTCAGAGGACAACCTTGTCGCACCCCCGCCTCTACCCTGAAAGTGTCCCCCTGCCAACCATTGATCAGAGGAAAGCTCTTCGCCTCTCTATACAAAGTTCTCAGCCAATCTATAAATTGTCCCGGAATACCGTACTTTGACAAAGTGGCCCATAGATAATCGTGATCAACCCTGTCAAAGGCTTTAGCCTGGTCCAGACCTACAACATATCTCCCACACCTCAGAGCTTTACATCTCTCAAACATCTCCCTTATCGAGATGACTGCTCCAGAGATGTTCCGCCCTCTTACCGTGCCGTACTGAGAGCCTGCCAACAGTGCCGGGGACAAACAGACTAATCTAGAGAATAGAATTTTTGCCAAAATTTTTCTGTCAACATTCAAGAGGGCGATCGGCCTCCAGTTCTTGATGTCACTAGGCTCCTTACCTTTGGACAGCAGAATCAATGATGAGACCCTCATGGATGGAGGCATCAGGTGATTTTCTAAACAATTTCTGTAAACATCCACGAGGATTGGAGCTAAGAGATCTCTGAACTTCTTATAAAATTCTGCTGTTATCCCATCTGGACCTGGTGCCTTCTTCAGATTTAACTTGTTAATAGCCTCTTTAACCTCCTCCTCTGTTATTTCTGCTGTCAAAGGAGAAAAGTCCAATTCTCTAGTATCAGGGCCTGGAGTTGCCTCCAAGAATTGGGCCACTTTTTCCTTATCCAAAGCTTTCTTCTGAAACAAGACAGTATAGTATGATCTCACCACCCCCAGGATTCCCTCCCGAGACTCTTGTAAAACACCCTGGGAGTCAGTGAGACCTGCGATCAGTTTTTTCTCCACACGCTCCCGGCAATTCTCAAATGGATCCGGTGCCCCTCGGGTTCCATAGTCCCTTTCCACTACCAGGGAGGTGTACCTACTGTACTGATACTGTCTTATCTCAGATTTCAGCCGGTCAATCCTTTGTTGGTCATCCCCACCCGCCGAATAGAGTGACTCCAATTCTTTACGCAGTCTCAGATACTGGCTGTACTTACTTCTCCCCTTATTAATTGACAGTCTCTGTAAGAGGGACCGGATCTCCTCCTTGACGTCCTCCCACCAGTCGGCCATGTTGTCATAAAAATCCACTCTGTCAAGTTGGTTCTGGAAAAAATAGTGCAAGTATTCCTCGACAGAATTGTCATCTAATAGACTAGAATTTAGTCTCCATAGCCCTCTACCAACACCAGGGTACTTAGAGTCACCCAAACAAAAGTATAAGGCCAAATGATCAGAGTATGGGACTGTTCTTTCCCTTCTTTCTCTGATGGTTTCCGTAGGACTCACCAGAGCAAGATCTATCCTACTGCTGCGTCCTGCACATGTGTAGGTGAACTTAGGACTCCTACTACCCTGTACAAAAACATCGGACAGGCCAGACTGCTGAATTATACTGTTAAGGACCTTACAGTCCCTGGTAAGGGGCCTACTGTTCCTGTCCCTGGTGGCATTAAAGTCCCCAGCCATGATGACTGGAACAGACGTGAACAGATAAGGCTTTACATCATTGAAAAGCTGAGTCCTTTCGGTCACTGTCTGTGGGCCATAGATGTTAATGAGCCGGAGTCTTCTGCCTCTGATGGTGACCTCTAGCAGCAGGCACCGCCCCATCGATACCTCTGTGAGTCTGTGGACGATGACATCATGGGTGTTAAACAAGATGGAGACTCCGGCATAAGGCTCCACAGCCAGCGACCAAAAGGAAGGACCACACTGCCAATCTCTCTCCGCCTCTCGCAGGAGACCCAAGGTGTTTAAACGGGTCTCCTGCAAGAAATATACATCGGCCTCAAGATACTTCAGGTGGTCATATACAACATGCCTGGTCCTTCTAGCCCTAATACTGTTCACATTGCTGGAGATCACAGTAAGATGGAAGTGTGCCATCAGGAGAAAAAATAGAAAGACCATCCCCATCATCATAGATCAGAGTCAGAGTTGTCTACCTGACTACTAATCTCCATATCCCATACAGACTGAGACTCGGCATGAAGCGGTTTCCTTTTTGTGGGAGGATCCCCCCCTGGATCATCATCATACTCCTCCATCATGCGCTTCAGTTCTCTCTCTATTTCCTCCTCTCCCTCTGACTCGGACAGTACACTGTACCTATTAGTGGTTACGGTAACATCAGCTTGACTCTGTACTTTCATTTTAGAGGGTTTTTGGACAGTGGTCCATGCAGTCTCGGGTTTTCTGGTGCTCCTGTCCTTTTTCCTCTTTTTAACAGCACTATTATTATCCCCAGTGGCAGGTGCTGAGGCAGGGGAAGGGACAGGCGCTGGCTGCTCTGCAGGCTGCTCCACTACCTCCATGTCTCCCTCAGTGTTATCTGTGTCTGGGTGGTCTGGGGAACTACCACCAATGTCTGGGGTCTCTGGCACTGTACACACTGACCCTGACAATAGCGCCTCCTCCTCCTGCTCCTCATCTGGTACATCTGCCCCTTCCATCAGTTCTTCATCAGGGAGGTCCCTACAGATATTATGCCAGGCTTCAGGACAGTCCCTATGGGGGTGACCAATCTGACCACAAAGGTTGCATCTTATGGTCTGGCAGTTGGCGCTCACATGGCCGAGGTCTCCGCACAGGGTGCACTTCACTGTGGTGCAGTTACTCGCCATGTGACCGGATCTCCCACACCTAAAGCATAGCCTTGGCTGACCAAAATAAAAGCATACACCCTTCTCTCTACCAATAAAGAAGGAGTTGGGGAGGTGATGGGTGATGTTCTGGTTCTGATGCAATTTAACCAGGACCCTCCACCCCCCGGTCCAGATTCCATCCTCATCCCTGGTCTTGGTCATGTCTGACATGAGGGTACAATGTCTCTTGAGCCATATGATGATATCTTGAGGGGGGACAGACTCGTTCCAGAACATGATGGTGACAATGGCTGTATCTGGTTTGGAGATGGGAATGAAACTAAACTTACTCCACCCCTCAGTATCTTTGTATCGGGGACATTGAGCCCAGAACCGGTCCAGATTAGACATCAGCTTAAAACTTATATCATACCCCTGTCTGTCAGGCAGATTAATCACTGCCAGGATGTCGGCCGGCTGAAAACCCATCTGGGTACACAACATGTCCCTGACCACATGTCTCCTGTCAGGTAGATCCTCCTTAGCCCCTCTATGCCTAAACCTGACAACGTTCCTCCTCTTGAAGGCCTGGCCGGTGTAATGGGGACTGGAGGAGAAAAATGGGGAACCCCGACTCCACGCATTCCCTGATGTCTGACCCCTGTCCTGCTGTGGGGGATGTGTGGGCTGTGTACTGTCTGTACTAGGGGGCAGCTGACCACCCGGACCATGGGGCAGCTGACCACCCGGACCATGGGGCAGCTGAGCAGCTGGACTATGGGACTCTGCTGCTTGTGGTGTAACTAAAGGGGGAAATTCCTCGCCCTCTACAACATCAACATCGGGGCTCTCTGTGTCACCAGCTGCCACTGATTGTACCTGAGATGACTCCTCAGCTGGGACATTATCAACCACAAAAACATCAACATTATCAGAAACATCTTCAATGTCAGCAACAGTATCATAATTAACCCCTTGCACAGCACAGTCCTGAATGTCCTGCTCAGATTCATCCTGAACCTCACAGTCCTGCTCAGATACACCTTGGGGTACAGATACAGTGTTACCTGCATTTGAGAGTCCAGAGTCCTCCTGCAGTGCGCTGTCTCCTGGGACTTGTGGTGTCTCCTCCACTACTTCACTGGCAACATCAGGTTTACTTACTGCTGGAGCTTGTAGTACCTCGCCAGGGCATGCTGGGACTTGTAGTACCTCATCAGGGCATGCTGGGACTTGTAGTACCTCATCAGGGCACGCTGGGACTTGTAGTACTTTATCAGGTGTAGTGGCAGGACTTGGCTGTTGTTGCTCTTTCTTGTAGACTTGTCCCTCTTCAAAGGGCAGAGTAGCTGGCTGTAGTATAGGCCTTACATGGGACTGCTGGGTCTCAGACCTGGATGATGAGGCCTTGTCTCTTTCAAACCTTTGTTGGTTTCTGTAAGTTTCTCCCACTGGCCCCATTTTCTCAATGATGGCCTCCATCTCCTGCACAATGTCAGCAAGTTGTTTTGCGAGTGTGTCCAGCTTCTTGTCCAGCAGGACCTGCTTCCCCGGGTTTGCTGCCTTGAGCTTGTACGTGCAGTCAATCTGTTTTTGCAGGAAAAGTTTCTGCTCTTTCAATGCCTCCATCTTCCTCACCAGTAATGGGATCTGTCTGGCCAGCTGGAGCTCAGGTGATGGCTCTGGGGGCTGCAGTTTGCTGCTGCGGCGTTGTTCCGGCCTGCTTGCAGTACTGGACCCTGCAGGTGCACCATGACTGCTCTTTCCTGGCACTGAACCCTGTGATTTTGGCGCAGAGTTCAGAGATTCCTGGAGTTTCCCGGCTGCTGTCACTGCTTGGGGGTCACAATCTCCTGATGGGCGACTGGATCCCGGATGTCTTGCAGACACGACGCTGGTAGCACCTTTGGATCTTGCTTCTTGGCTGCCTTTGATTTCTTTCACAGCCTGCAGGCCCCCAGACCTGGTACGATCAGACGGTAGCATTACACGCTGCTGCAGGTTCTCCTGGATGGTCTGCCTTTCCAGTGATGTCCTCCTCTGCCTGCTCGGGGTGGAGGTGGATTGTCCACCTGAGGCCTGCACTGGACACTGCTGCACACTCTGCATGGTACCTGACTTTGGACTCTGCAATACTTCATGCTTGTTCACAGGCAGAACAACCTTCCCACTGGTAGGTGGTTTCACCAAATTCTTTCTTACTGTTACTTCTTTTTCTACACCAACTTTCCTGACACCACTGCAACTGCTGACATTTGTTCCAATAACAGACATTTTAGGGTTAACATCTCTTACTTCAGCTTGCTGATTGCTGTTCAGCAAATTAGGCCTAGAAGCCTGGGCCTTGCTTGGGGAGCTTCCCCACCCAGGGTGGCCCCGCCCTGGGCTATCTCCAGACATGCAGAGGTCTCAGGAGCTCAAACCACGCACAACCTCACCTCTAGGAGGCAGGATTATAGTAGTTATATTCCTGTACATAGGGGGCAGTATTATAGTAGTTATATTCTTGTACATAGGGAGCAGTATTATAGCAGTTATATTCTTGTACATAGGGAGCAGTATTATAGCAGTTATATTCTTGTACATAGGGAGCAGTATTATAGCAGTTATATTCTTGTACATAGGGGGCAGTATTATAGTAGTTATATTCCTGTACATAGGGGGCAGTGTTATTGTAGTTATATTCTTGTACATAGGGGGCAGTATTATAGTAGTTATATTCCTGTACATAGGGGGCAATATTATAGTAGTTATATTCCTGTACATAGGGGGCAGTATTATAGTGGTTATATTCTTGTACATAGGGGGCAGTATTATAGTAGTTATATTCCTGTACATAGGGGGCAGTATTATAGTAGTTATATTCTTGTACATAGGGGGCAGTATTGTAGTAGTTATATTCCTGTACATAGGGGGCAGTATTATAGTAGTTATATTCCTGTACATAGGGGGCAGTATTATAGTAGTTATATTCCTGTACATAGGGGGCAGTATTATAGTAGTTATATTCCTGTACATAGGGGGCAGTATTATAGTAGTTATATTCTTGTACATAGGGAGCAGTATTATAGCAGTTATATTCTTGTACATAGGGGGCAGTATTATAGTAGTTATATTCCTGTACATAGGGGGCAGTATTATAGTAGTTATACTCCTGTACATAGGGGGCAGTATTATAGTAGCTATATTCTTGTACATAGGGGCAGTATTATAGTAGTTATATTCCTGTACATAGGGGGCAGTATTATAGTAGTCATATTCCTGTACATAGGGGGCAGTATTATAGTAGCTATATTCTTGTACATAGGGGCAGTATTATAGTAGTTATACATAGGGGGCAGTATTATAGTAGTTATATTCCTGTACATAGGGGCAGTATTATAGTAGTCATATTCCTGTACATAGGGGGCAGTATTATAGTAGTTATATTCCTGTACATAGGGGCAGTATTATAGTAGTTATATTCTTGTACATAGGGGGCAGTATTATAGTAGTTATATTCTTGTACATAGGGGCAGTATTATAGTAGTTATTTTCCTGTACATAGGGGGCAGTATTATAGGAGTTATATTCTTGTACATAGGGAGCAGTATTATAGCAGTTATATAAAGGACATAGAAAGGCTATACATATAAAGTCTACATTGAGATTAGGCCTATATGTCAGCAGAAAATGCATAATTGTATTCTAAAATGCTTTGGAACAGAAAAGATATTTTATGCTTTATTGTAATATTCATGTCCGTAATTGACCCCAAAATGTGATAACTAACAAGTGTTATCGCTACATGTGGACTTTTTGCTATTAGTTGTGAAATCCAGAATAGCGACCTTGATTATTCATAGATATCACACAGATTGACCCTCATGCTTCTAAAATATTATGCTTACAATATTCATAAAAAAAAGTATTATCTGCATATTGTAACATGTGCAGTCACTAATTAAGGTCATGTAAGAGACCTCAGGTCCTGTCCTCAAACCAGAAGTTCTATAACAAATCTGTACGATGGAGGTTACTTCAAGCAAAGAACTTCAAAGTCAAGATAAATAAACCAAGGATACAAGTATTCAGTATTATAGCAGTTATATTCCTGTACATAGGGGGCAGTATTATAGTAGTTATATTCTTGTACATAGGGGGCAGTATTATAGTAGTTATATTCCTGTACATAGGGGGCAGTATTATAGTAGTTATATTCCTGTACATAAGGGGCAGTATTATAGTAGTTATATTCCTGTACATAGGGGGCAGTATTATAGTAGTTATATTCTTGTACATAGGGGGCAGTATTATAGTAGTTATATTCTTGTACATAGGGGGCAGTATTATAGTAGTTATATTCTTGTACATAGGGGGCAGTATTATAGTAGTTATATTCTTGTACATAGGGGGCAGTATTATAGTAGTTATATTCTTGTACATAGGGGGCAGTATTATAGTAGTTATATTCCTGTACATAAGGGGCAGTATTATAGTAGTTATATTCCTGTACATAGGGGGCAGTATTATAGTAGTTATATTCCTGTACATAGGGGGCAGTATTATAGTAGTTATATTCTTGTACATAGGGGGCAGTATTATAGTAGTTATATTCTTGTACATAGGGGGCAGTATTATGGTAGTTATATTCCTGTACATAGGGGGCAGTATTATAGTAGTTATATTCCTGTACATAGGGGGCAGTATTATAGTAGTTATATTCCTGTACATAGGGGGCAGTATTATAGTAGTTATATTCTTGTACATAGGGGGCAGTATTATAGTAGTTATATCCCTGTACATAGGGGGCAGTATTATAGTAGTTATATTCTTGTACATAGGGGCAGTATTATAGTAGTTATATTCCTGTACATAGGGGGTGGTATTATAGTAGTTATAGTCTTGTACATAGGGGCAGTATTATAGTCGTTATATTCTTGTACATAGGGGGCAGTATTATAGTAGTTATATTCTTGTACATAGGGGGCAGTATTATAGTAGTTATATTCCTGTACATAGGGGGCAGTATTATAGTAGTTATATTCTTGTACATAGGGGGCAGTATTATAGTAGTTATATTCCTGTACATAGGGGCCAGTATTATAGTAGTTATATTCTTGTACATAGGGGGCAGAGTGGGGGAGGAATTATTAAGATTGGCATTTTGAAAGCCAGTTTTATCAGGCGAACAGGCACCTTGATGCCAGAGGCTGCAAACTCCACAAACTAGTTTCTTTTCACACTCTGTTTTAAAATGCATTCATGCAAAATGCTACATAATCATTTCAAAATCACACAATGAGATTATTTGGACGTTCTTTCAGATTCTGTCTCATACAGTTGAAGTGACCTAGGCTAAATATTCCAGACCTCTCCATTCTTGCAGTGTGTGAGTCCCTTCTTTCCCCCTCTGTATATTACTACAACATCCTGTAATAAAAGCCATAGGAAGCAGTGGAATATCATGTCTCCCCCATCCCCTTACTCGTCACCTATTTGTTTTCTTGTACTTATCTCATTAGGATTTTCCAGAGGGACATTATGTCCTTTATCAAGATTTCCAAAGTGGAAAAAGCTAACAGGAAGTCACTAGAAAACCAAAGTTCTTGGGTGGCCGCTGCGCTCCTCCTACAGAACATATTTATATAGAAAATATGATGTTATCCAAGGGATTTTTTCCTTTGTGAACCTCTAACCTTCTCTCCATGCAGAGGCAGGGCCCCATAGCAGACTTCTAAATGGGGCCCCCATTAAAAAAATGTACATATTTATATACTAACACATGTGAGTTACGATCATACACAGAATATATACATACAAGCAGCATATGCACACATATATACAGTGTGTGGGGATTTGGCCCAGTAGAGACCGTGGTAGCGGGGTGCTGGGATGCAGTTCAAGACAGTGACACCAAGGTACAGTCCAAAACAGGTCTCGTCTGCGTTTATTGCAGCAGAAACAAAATAAAACAGCCTTCACATTCAGGAATCAAAACAAATAATATCCTACCCGTCAGGGTGCTAACTATACAGTGATTCTCTAACTCACCGCTAACAAAAATACTTTGCTGTTTCAGGCACAGAGGTCAGGGCTGCGTGCTCTCCAGCCTCCTTCCAGAGAGACAACACTCTCAGCTCTGCTCAGCGGCTTTATGCAGGCTGATTGGGCTGTTCCCACCACCTGTGTCCAAGGTGCTGGACAACACAACCTCAGCACTAAGGCCTTGCATAATAGGAAAACCTAGGGGAAACATACCGCCCATCCACAGTTAACCCCTTCAGTGTCTCACATACCCTCCCCCTCTGTTTGACCCTGTGGGGGCGAACACTTTTGGCCATCAGACAGTGGGTACGAGACAGGGCATCAGCATTCCCATGCAGCTTTCCTGCTCGATGTTCTACCGTGAACTTGAAATTCTGCAACATTAGGAACCACCTTGTGATCCTGGTGTTCCTCTCTTTAGCCTGACTCATCCAGGTGAGGGGAGAGTGATCGGTCACTAGTGTAAACTGTCGCCCTATCAAGTAATATCTCAGGGATTCCAGAGCCCATTTAATCGCCAAGCACTCCCTCTCAACTATACTGTAGTTCTTCTCAGGAGGTGTGAGCTTGCAGCTCAGGAATGTCACGGGATGTTCCTCACCCTCCACTACTTGGGACAGGACAGCCCCTAGGCCCACGTCAGAAGCGTCAGTCTGCACAATAAAAGTCTTGGTGAAGTTAGGGGTGATCAGTACCGGTCCCTCGCACAAAACCGTCTTAAGTCGCTGAAACGCCCCCTCAGCCTCTTCACTCCACTTTACCATTACCGACCTGCTACCCCTGGTCAGGTCAGTCAGGGGTGCCGCTATTGTCGCAAAATCGGGAATAAATCGGCGATAATAGCCCACTATGCCTAGGAAAGCCCTCACTTGCTTCTTGCTCATAGGTCGTGGCCACTGCTGTATCGCCTCCACCTTATTTATTTGGGGTTTGATGACACCTCGCCCAATACGGTACCCAAGGTAACGGGCCTCTTCCAGACCAAGTGCACATTTTTGGGGGTTTGCTGTTAACCCTGCTGCCCTCAGGGAGTCTACCACTGCTTGTACCTTGGCTAGATGACTCTCCCAATCGTTACTATAGACTATGATGTCATCCAGGTAGGCCGAGGCATATCTCCGGTGAGGTTTTAGCACGAGATCCATTAACCTCTGGAATGTGGCAAGAGCCCCATGTAGCCCAAAGGGGAGTACCACATACTGAAAAAGCCCATCAGGAGTAACAAAAGCAGTCTTCTCTTTGGCCCTGTTAGTAAGGGGTAACTGCCAATACCCTTTCGTCAGGTCAAGGGTGGAGAAGAACCTAGCCTGTCCAAGTCGTTCTATCAACTCGTCAACTCAGGGCATAGGATAAGAATCAAATTTGGACACCTCGTTCAACTTCCTAAAGTCATTGCAGAACCGTAGGGAACCATCAGGTTTGGGAATCAACACAATAGGACTCGACCAGTCACTTTTAGACTCCTCGATAACCCCCAGGTCTAACATCTGCCTGACTTCTTCGGATATGGCTAGCCGGCACGCTTCAGGGACCCGGTAGGGTTTTTGGTGTACCCAGGATGTGGGGTTCGGTTATGATGTCATGCTTGATGACTGAAGTACGACCCGGTAACTTAGAGAACACATCAACGTTTCGGAGCACAAACTCCTTCGCTTCCTGTATCTGGGCCCTGGAGAGGGACTCCGAGATCCGTACTTCAGGCACCTTGGCATCGGGTACACCTACCTCCGGTGTCACCTTCTTGGGGACAGATGCTTTTTCTACTCCCACGGCCATCAGGGACTCTCTTTCCCTCCATGGCTTTAGGAGGTTCACGTGGTATATCTGTTCGGGTTTCCTCCTCCCCGGCTGAGATACCTTGTAGTTTACCTCCCCCACTTTCTCAATGACCTCATATAGACCTTGCCACTTTGCCAAGAACTTACTCTCAACGGTTGGCACCAGAACTAGCACTCTGTCGCCTGGGTTAAAGGTCCTGAGTCTGGCTGATCTATTGTAGACCCTAGACTGGGCCTCTTGTGCCCTTGTCATGTGCTCCTTTACAAGGGGCATTACCGCCGCAATGCGGTCCTGCATAAGGGAGACGTGTTCTATCACACTACGGTGGGGGGTCCTCTCCTGTTCCCAGGTCTCCTTGGCTACATCCAAAAGCCCACGTGGGGAACGGCCATATAACAGCTCAAAGGGTGAGAAACCTGTGGAGGACTGGGGAACTTCACGTATGGCAAACATCAAATAAGGCAACAAACAATCCCAGTCCTTCCCATCTTTGCTGACCACCCTCTTTAGCATCCCCTTCAAGGTCTTGTTAAACCTCTCGACCAGGCCATCTGTCTGAGGATGATATACAGAGGTGCGGAGCTGTTTAACCTGCAGTAATTTACACATCTCCTTCATTACTCTAGACATGAATGGGGTTCCCTGGTCAGTCAAGATTTCCTTGGGGAGGCCTGTGCGGGAGAATACCTGGAACAGCTCCCTAGCAATGTTTTTGGAGGAGGTGTTCCTTAACGGTATTACCTCTGGATACCGCGTAGCGTAGTCCAGGATAACCAGGATGTACTGGTGCCCCCTTGTGGACTTGACTATGGGGCCAACCAAATCCATTGCAATCTGTTCAAACGGCACCTCTATGATTGGTAACGGGACCAGAGGACTCCTGAAGTGGGACACCGGGGCAGTAAGTTGGCACTCAGGGCAGGAGCTACAATACCGGTATACCTCCTCCCACACCCCGGGCAAGAAAAATCTCTGCAGGATCCTCTCTCGGGTCTTCTCAGCACCTAAGTGCCCTCCCAGCACATGTTTATGTGCCAAATCTAGCACCAGCCTACGGTGAGATTGGGGTACTACAAGTTACTCAACCTCCTCACCCCATACCTGGTCGACCCTGTACAACAGTTCCCCAACAATCACCATTCGGGGGTATATTTTGTCAGCCCCTGGTATTTGGAGTACCCCATTTATCACTTTAACATTCTCCCGTGCTTTATTTAAGGTAGGGTCCTGTAGCTGTGCAGCCCCAAAATTTTCACGGTAAATCTCAAGGTCCGGCATGTCGGCTACCTCCTCGTGGCACTCGACCTCACCAGCTAGGACCTCTAGGGGAGAGAATTCATCACATGGGGTCACCCCTACTGCTGGTGTGGGTACATTGGCCTCAAAGGGTTCAAGGGCCAAGGCCGGACATACCTGATGTCCATTATCTGCAATAGCACCTGAGGTGGGTCTTCGTCTCCAGAGGTCCCAAAACACCGGTAAGTCTCTGCCGATAATAGCCTCATGAAACAGCGTCCCCACCACCCCCACTTCATGGTTGATAGTACCACAAGGTGTATGTAGGTTGATGACGGCAGTGGGATATTCGCGAGTGTCCCCATGTATACATAACACTCCCACTTTCCGCCCACTGTACAGTCCAGGATCAACCAAAGTTCCTCGCACCAGGGTGACCAGGCTCCCTGAGTCTAGTAAGGCTTCCACCGTGTGACCCCCGATTGTGACCATACACACTTGGGGTTCTGCATCCGTGACCGACTCGGCTGCCAGAACCGGCCGGGCAAACAGTGACACTCGCCGGGTCTGGTTGCAGTCCATTGGCTCCACTGACAGGGGACAGTTGGCAGCAATATGGCCCATTTCATGGCATCGCCAGCACAGGATACGACTGTGACCTCTGTCACGGGCCTCGTTGGGTTTCTGTGTATCCGAGCCCCCCAATGAACCCCCTCCCAACCTGACATGTCTCCCCTTTTCTGCAGTAGCAATCTTACCAGATGGTTTAGTGGCCTTGTCACTGGCACTGCTTCGTGTGGGAGAGGTAAGTAGAAGATCCTCTGTAGCCCGATATCTCTCTACTAGGGACACGAGTTCCTCAGCATTTGTGGGACCGGCCTGTCCAACCCAACCCATCGCTGGAGCCGAGAGGGTAGAGAACGGGTGAACTTGTCAAGAACCACTCTCTCGACCATCTGTGCTGGGGTGCAGTCCTCTGGTTGTAGCCACTTCCGGACGAGATGGATCAGGTCATGCATTTGGGAGTGTGGGGGTAGTTTTTCTGAGTACGCCCACTGGTGGACCCGGCTGGAACGAACTTGTATGGTGACCCCAAGACGAGCCAGAATCTCCGCCTTTAGCAGGGGGTACTCACGGGCCTCCGTTTCACTCAGGTCGTAGTAAGCCTTCTGCGATTCGCCTGTCAGGAACGGTGCCAAGACATCTGCCCAGTGCTCAGCTGGTAACTCCTCTCGCTCAGCTACTCGCTCGAACACAGTGAGATACGCCTCCACATCGTCGGTCGCCGTCATCTTTTGTAAGGCCTTCTGCACTGCAGCCCGTGCGGAATGCTTGCAAACCAGTATGGGACCCCTCAGTAGTCGTCGCTTGCGGTGCTGCCATAACGCCAGAAAACTTTTCCATCATCAGCTGGAACATGGCTCGGGACTCTTCCTGCTGCTGGCGGGACCTCTCCTCCTGCTGCTGGACCATGGCTTGCTGCAGCTGTCGATTAGCTCGGGACTCTTCCTGCTGTTGCTGGAGCATGGCTTGCTGCTGGCGGGACCTCTCCTCCTGCTGCTGGAACATGGCTTGCTGATGGCGGGACCTCTCCTCCTGCTGCTGGAGCATGGCTTGCTGCTGCTGCCGATTAGCTCTGGCCTCCTCTTGCAGGTATTTTATAAAGTCCTCCATCTTGGCTTTATCCTGCAATTTGCCTGCTGCTTTCACCCAGGCCATGCACTGTTGCAGGATGTAGCGAGCCTTTCAGGTGTGTGTCTTTTGAACTGCCCGCATCCTCCACCATATGTGGGAGATTTGGCCCAGTAGAGACCGTGGTAGCGGGGTGCTGTGATGCAGTTCACGACAGTGACACCAAGGTACAGTCCAAAACAGGTCTTGCCTGCGTTTATTGCAGCAGAAACAAAATAAAACAGCCTTCACATTCAGGCATCAAAACAAATAATATCCTACCCGTCAGGGTGCTAACTATACAGTGATTCTCTAACTCACCGCTAACAAAAATACTTTGCTGTTTCAGGCACAGAGGTCAGGGCTGCGTGCTCTCCAGCCTCCTGTCAGAGAGACAACACTCTTACCTCTGCTCAGCGGCTTTATGCAGGCTGATTGGGCTGTTCCCACCACCTGTGTCCAAGGTGCTGGACAACACAACCTCAGCACTAAGGCCTTGCATAATAGGAAAACCTAGGGGAAACATACCGCCCATCCACAGTTAACCCCTTCAGTGTCTCACAAGTGCCATATACACACAAGCATCATATACACAGACATACAGCATATACACATCACATATACACACACATTCAGAAAATATACACATAAGTACAATACCATATACAGACATACAGCATATACACACATACATACAGTACCATATACACTCAAGCATCATACACACTGACATACATCACATATTCACACACATTCAGAAAATACACATATACATAAGTATAATACCATGTACAGACATATAGCATTTACACACACACATATAGTATATACACACCACATACACACACCTACGGCTTATACACACCCATTACCCCAGATGCCGGGGCCCCCTGACACTGTGGGCCCCATAGCAGCATCTTTGGTCCCATATTCCCAGTTACACACACCCTAGAGGCAGGTAGTCTATAGTTGATGACTGCAGACCCATGGGCTTTTCTTGCAATGGTCATATTACACTTTTTGAGCAATATTTATGAGAAAATTGGGGGAGATTTAACAAGTTAGACAGTTAAAAGCCTTACAGTCTTACATTGTGTCTGATGCTGAATAGTAATGTGTAACCATCATCAGGGATACATTTTTATATTTTGTGCGTGAACATTTTTCTAATAAACTTTATTAACAAATTTTGCTTAGTTTGTAAAAAACAAAAAAACAAGCTAATCGCTCCCATTGAGATGTGTATTCCATTTCTTTGTGTTTGGTTACACAGCTCTGAGAAGGGAGGATTAACCCCTTCACCTTGATCTTTGAAAATACTGCTCATAGCATACTGCAACCAGGTGGAGTTAAGGGTTAACACAGTTTGTTAACAAACAGGAGAGGAGAGATAGATCTATCATAGTAAACATTGTAACTAAGGGGCAATTTGCAATCTGTTTCCTTACAAACTAAGCTAAATCTTTTAATGAAGAATATTACAAAAATTTTCACATACCCTCCCCCTACACACACAATATCAAAAATCATCTTAAATAGTGGTTACTCTTTAAATCTGGCATAGTCTTAATTTGTACAACATCTGACACGCCCCCTTTTAAGAGACCACGCCTCCTTGTCAACTTTGTGCAAAAGTTTCAGATTTCTGCCATAAACGGGCTGCGTCTGCCGGCTTGCCGATGCTTATAGCCATTTTTTTGGATTTAGCGCTTTGTTGATACTTTGTTTTGCCTAATCACGATGATCCTGGACGTTTTGTTCTCTGCGTGGCAGCTGTGGTGTCATAGCGCGCAGTGACTCTGCAGAAACCATTGTGGCCTGCTATCCTGTAGCAGGACATAATCAGCGGGCATCTCCTCTGTAATCATATTACAGGTGTCCCTCACGCTGCCAGCCATCATGGCCAGTAATAACGAGTGATAAGAGTACACAAAGCCTCCCCCGGCCGCGCTCCATCAACTAATCAGATCGGAACATTAACAGAATCATTTCCAATAAATGCTGCACATCGGTCACTTACACAGAAAATAGCCAGCTTTGATCTTAAAGGGGCGTGCATATTTTTGCAATTAGTGTAAATTCATCTGTTTTGTGTATACAGCCTCTGTGTATAGCTATGTGTTTCCATAGTTACAGACTACAAACAACTTTGGCGTAGTCACACGTTCATGTTACCTTACATGGTGCTCCCTGGATTCTTGCCGTCCTAATAAATGTTCTCAAAACTTGTGGACCTCCATGGCTCCTTCTCCTGATAACATCTCTGGCCTCTTAGATCTGCAGTCATCTCCAGCCTCTGTAGAAAAAGAAAAGTTGAGACCATGGACCAGCACCGACCCTAATCTGACAGCATCCACGATTCTTCAAAGTGTGGCTGCACACCCTAAAAATAATCATATGAAATGAGGCCCTGCTCGCACGAGATTACAAGCTACAGTCATGGCCATAAATTCTGAGAATGATACAAATGTTAATAGTTACAAAGTCTCCTGCATCAGGTTTTATAATAGCAATTTGCAGATACTACAGAATGTTATAAAGATCAGATTAACAGCAATTACTTGCAAAGTCAACATTTGCCTAGAAAATGAACTTTTTCCCCCAAAACACATTTCAACTTCATTGCAGGCGCCTTAGGCGGAGCAGCTAACATGGTGTCAGTGATGTCTCCAGTAACACCGGTGCGGGTGCTGATGAGGACAGGGCTGGAGATCAATCTGTCAGGATTAAGTAACAATCACACCCCTGGACACTTTGAGGGTGCGGTCACACGTCGCGTTTAACGCATACGTTTAAAAACGCATTGCAATAGCCATTAGATTTGCCTAATTAAACAGCTGTTAAAACACAACCGTAAACGCATTGTATGCGTTAACATTGCGGTTGTTAACACAAGCGTTAACAGCTGTTTAATTAGGCAAATCTCTCTTCAGCTGTTGCAGTGAATTTTTAAACGCATGTGGTAAACGCGACGTGTGACCGCACCCTAAAGGGAGGCTGGTGCTTGGCATCATTGTGAGTGTGGCGTCACTTATAAATATGTAGATATTGGGGCGTTTCATGCAGTCACTACCAGTACAAGAGACAAGGACATTTTATTCCCCCTGTAGTCAGACATATTGTGAGCCATTCAGGGGTTAATCCTTCAGAATCCTGAGTGTGACCTCATAGATGCGCTGATGTCACAATTCCCACTTATCATAAATTGACCTCTGAACCAGAAGGGGCAGGGAATGGGGGATGAGACGCCGAGGCGTGAAGACCCGCGGATCTATGGACTCCTGGACGCGTGGACCCCCGGACGCGTGGACAACCGGACGCGTGGACCCTCGGACGCGTGGACCCTCGGACGCATGGACCCCTGGATACCTGGGTGACAGATATATTTGGCAGTGACCCTCTAAGCCCAGAGGAAGGGCGATCCTTCAGCCATGGCTTCCCTAGAGGTTTCCTCCACAGGGGGTTTTTCCTCTCCTCAGTGCTGAAGGGTGACTCTTCGTGAGTCGGGGGTCTGCCATGGGATGGGATTATAAATAAATATTTGGTTATTTAGTTCCCAATTATTTGTCTTTTGTCTATTTTTTGCGTCTTTTTTGGTTTAATTAATTTTTCTTGGGGGTTTCTTGGGCCGGTGAATACAAGGTCTGTGCTCATCACATCTCACAGGGGCATCAGGGAACATAGTAACTGCCCCTATGGATGTATCTGCCCCAGTGGTTGCCCCTTATGTACTGCACAGGTATAACATGTACACATCCCCAGGGTAACATAACATACAGTATAAGAAGGAAGGGATGACACAGGAGGTGGAGGATCTTGTATAATGGTCCAGCCATTCTTATAGGGGAACAGAAGAAATAGATGAAATACACACAGGGTCGGTTAGTGAACAAATAATTAAAGTTACATGCAGTCAGGGAGTGGGTTAGGCCTGCCTGAAAAGATGGGTTTTGGGAGCACGTTTGAAGCTTTGGTGGTTTGGTATTAAGGTACATTCGCCGGGCAGGTACACATCAGCGCAATAGAGAGGAAGAGGTATAAGTGCTGCTCACCCCTCCCCTCTCCATACTTCGCCGTAACGCAGCGAAGTATAGGACATGTTCTATATTTCTCTGTGCAGGGTCATGGTGCAGTAAGACAATGGGGCACACTATATTCACACTGCCATTGCCGATATAAGGCGCACGGCGCCGTATGGCGTGAAAAGATAGGACATGTCCTACCTTTTCAAGGGGTCCGCTGCCGCACGTGTGTGGGCGCGGTGCGCCCATTTCCGACTATGGGGGACGTATATCGGTTGTATATACGTCGGCCATATATGCCTTCCCCATGCGGTAGTGTGAATGTAGCCTTAGTCTGATAGTCTGGGTTGGGTATTCCAGCGATTTGGTGCAGCTTGGGAGAAGTCCTGAAGAAGTGAGTGAAAGGTTCAAATTAAAGATGAGAATAATCTTAGTTCACTAGAGGAGCAAAGAAATCAAAGGCAATAGACTGAGATGAGGCATGAGAGGTAAGGAGGTGCAGCAAAGTGCAGAGCTTTGTGGATGAGGGTGATTAGTTTAAACAGTTTTCTGACCCTCTAAATAAATTTGGATCCTCCAACTACTGATCCAGAAAAGACAACCTATTCAGACCTAATACAAACCTTACACCTAACTGTATGCAGCTCACCTACAGATTTTATTTCTACCTACCTACAGACATCATAAAATCATGTGCCTGTCATTATTATGATAATTGTGCCGTGGATTTTTTTTGCCTAGAGACTTCGGGGGAAATTTAATTGTCCTATTGCCAATGACTGTTTAGCCCTGAATGGTCGAAGGAAATAGTGAGTGAGCAGGGGTGGGTTAGGAACACCCTGAATGGGCCCACTCCTTCACTAGCTGCCTCCCTTTCACGCCGTAAAAGGGAACATAATCACAATTCCAATGTTCGTTAGGAATTGCAACTATGTCAGAAACCTGACGCACGAGCCCTGAGACATGGACGCCTTTTTTCGCTGCCCCCTAGAATATTGCAGATTAATGGCCTCATGTAAACCCCTCTTAAAACTTGGTAAGTGTTGAATATACTGTACCAGCAGAATACAGCACTGGAAAGAAACTCAACATGAGATTTGTATTAGACTACCACAGACTTCTGGAGACAATGGCCAAAGCTGTGCCATGGTGGAACACAGCCTATAATTGTAATGTGAATAGACATATAGGGGCTCATTTACTCATTTTCTTTGGACCACATTTCCGTCGGGATACCCACCCAATTTAACAGGGGTTTTTTGTCGCATACGATCGGATTTTGTGCGACACAAATCGGAGGGCGTGGCCGTCGGACAACCTGACTGATTCGGATTGAGCGCGGGATTTATCAATTAAATTTTGTCGCAAGACAATGCACTTACAAGCACCGGGAGGAAGAAGGTGAACCCCGGTGGACCTGAGCGGGGAAGCAACAGATGCAGGAAATCGGGCGCACAAGCTACGTGAATCGCGCCACAACGCAGGATCGTCAGACAGTCTGGATCGGGGATAGCGGACAGGACGGGTAAGTAAATGTGCCCCATAGTCTCCTGCTATATACTGTACCTTTAAGAAGAGGATCTTCAGGTAGTAAACACACATCTCATAATATAATGGTTATATATAGATATATATATATATATATAGGTACATTATTTGTGAATGTATGGCTCAGGATTACATGCCGGACGGACATTTTCTTGTTTACAGTTTCCACTCATTCTGGAGTAAACAGAAAGCCAGAAATAGCGGCAGGACTCAGGCCTCGCCGATACGGACAGGACATATTTTTTTTTTACCTAATTAATAGGAAAATAGCAGCAATTAACCTGCATGAATTGTTTCGACTCCCTCCCACGGCGAGACTGGCTGGGGCCGGAGTAGATCCAGTTCTAATCTCCATGCAGGGTAGCAGATATACGTGGACTGGTAATGAGAGGGGCATAGGGTGCGTTACCATGGTGCCATCTCGCAGGGGCCTTTCATTAGATGACAGAGGGACAGGACAACAGAGGCGTGCGCCCGTAAATCTGTGCCTCATTAGACCTATGTGGGCTTCTGTTTACATCGGAAGACGAGATATGAGCGGAGAACGCTGACATGTCACAGTCAGAAGCCGCACAGATCATGAAAAACTGCAATATTACACTATTCCTCTGATTATTTTGCGATGTGAGGCCCAGATAACAACTTAATCGCCATGATCTAATATCACGGCATCAGTGTCCTACTACGCCACAAAGGAATGGTATTAAAGGGGCAGTGACACTAAAACGGATGCGAGAAAGTTAGAAGAGGTGCAACTGATCTAAATCCCAACGAGAACCCTTAGTCTCTCTGTAACGAGGGGATATATGACACACATTTTCCTGGTTTTCAAACTACAGTAACCATAATATAACATGAAACCAAATCCAAGATGAGAGAGAGGGAGAACGATCGAGACGTCCAGGACTCCCTGAAGGAAATGGTCAGTGATCCCTCCTACACAAACATATTTATCTGAAATGTTCTGGTCATGTGACCATGAAGATGCCCCAATACATTACTGTTGCCTGGGGCCAGTGGAAAATCTTCCCTGGTCAACCAGGGTACATGCGGTATATGAATAGTCATGGCCAACAGGAGGACCTTCAAAGATAATCCGGTCCTCTCCACACCTTCACGCTTTTCCTTCAGTCTAAAGCAGCCAAAAAATTCTAGGTGCCAGGGATTCAAAGTTATCGCTCCTTTAATCCAGGATTGGCCACTGAGGTGCCACCCTGTCATATGAGATATGGCCTTGGCAATCAAAGGGTTAAAGTAGCAATGAGATTAGTAAATCTTGACTTGCATGGGACTGCAGTTAGATTCTTTGAGTCCTGTCTGGAAAAACCCTGTGCTAGGGTGGTAGCTTGAGTGCCCACAGAGAGCACTCTGAGTGCCACCTCTGGCACCCATGCCATAGGTTCGCCACCACTGGTCTAAGTATTGCGCAGAGGTGGGGCAGGAACGCTACCGGTCACGCCCCCTCCATGCTTCCTGGCGTAATGGGGATAATAAATGGTGAACCTCCAGGCATTGCGATTATTTCAGGTCTTCTATGACCCACTTTTGGCATAGAAGCCCCGATAAATGTCCCCCAAACAAGGGCTTAAGTATGTAATCATATAACAGATTATAGCCTTTTGGCGACAGGTTGCTAATTCATGTATTTACTCTGATTCCGGACATAGGTAATGAGGACATTATCACAAGGTTTCAGTCTTCTTCTAACATGAAGGCTTATTTCAGCATTATACGTGGAAGCAGGACGTGGAACAAATATCTTTTAGAAATCTGTAAAAAGCTGAATAATTACTCATGTACCCATTTTGGGTGCCAAAAACTGTTCCTTTCCGTAGCAAGAGAAAACCTCTGTCCATATACTGTGCCAATGGCTGAATTGTTCTCCCCATATTTTTCTCTCCAGTACAATAAGAGTTAAGTCGTCATAACACAATTTCCGTGACCCCTTCTGTGATCCAGGCCCATTAGCCTACTTTCTTTATCAAGGACAAGAGCGATGCAGCAAAACAAAAGCCTGACAGCGGAGGAGAGATTGGCGACCCTGCTGGCAGTATGTGCCGACTGTACAATGCCACCTATTATACACCCGGCCCTCTCATTCAGAGCGCTCCTGCCAGAGTGAGCCAGAAAAGAAGAAGCTCCATCTGAGCCCCAGGTGTGAATTTATTAATCAGCCGACAATTTTTTTTTTTTCTCGCTCCTGACCCAGTTATAAAAAGTCCTGAAATACAATAAAGGCGACAACCTCCTCCCGCCAGGCGCAGGCGGTATCTGAAATCGATACGCCGCGGCTGTCCGTGTAACACAAAGGAAGAATAAAGTCCTTGAGTCGTCCTCGTCTGTCAACGGCTCATTCTTATTTGTCATAAATCTGATTCTGGAAAATATGGGTGACGAGGACTCATCACTGAGCGCTGCAAATAAAGGGTAAATTGGGGCACATTTACTACGGCTTTGCGACACACTTTTCTCGGTCTGTGCCCGTTCTTTAATGTTAAAATGGCTTCCACAGGTATTTAAGTAGTGTCTGCGCTGGGATGTTGGCGCACGCGACCCTTTTTGTGGCGCAGATCCGCTGGCTTCCATGGGACACAATTTAGGGGGCGATGCCGTTGGACGATCCGAATGATTCTGATGGAGCGCGGGATTTAACTTTCAAATTGTGTTGCAAGACAATGCACTTACATGCACCAGGAAGAAGAAGGTGAACTCCAGGGACCTGAGCGGGGAAGCGACACATGCAGGATATCGGGGGCACGGTCTTAGTGAATCTCGACACAGAGAATTATAGTCTGACAATGCACTTAGTGTGAACTCCGGTGACCGGGTAAGTAAATGTGCCACATTGGGGCAGATTTACTTACCCGGTCCGTTCGCGATCCAGCGGCACGTTCTCTGCGGTGGATTCGGGTCCGGCCAGGATTCATCAAGGTAGTTCCTCCGCCGTCCACCAGGTGGCGCTGCTGCGCTGAAAAGCATCTGAACGCTCTCAAGTTCACCGAGTCGGACCAAGTGAAGGTAAGAGCGTCCCAAGCGACACTTTTATTGTTTTAAATGCGGCGGTTTTTCCAAATCCGTCGGGTTTTCGCTCGGCCACGCCCCCCGATTTCCGTCGCGTGCATGCCAGCGTCGATGCCCCACAATCCGATCGCGTGCGCCAAAATCCCGGGGCAATACAGGTAAAATCGGAGCAGATCGGAAATATTCGGGTAACACGCCGGGAAACCGCGAATTGGGCCCTTAGTAAATGACCCCCATTGAGTCTTACATCAAATTTTAACCAAGGAGAAATAGAAACATAAATCTAGTAATTCTGTTACCAATCAAGATAAGAGCAGCATTTAGGTAAACAGTTAAAAATTTATTTTATTATAATCTATTAAAATAGTATCAATGTTAATGTAGACGCTCACACATAGAATAACCGGCCATCGGCCTAGACGCCCCAAAACCACACCCTAGTGAACATATATATGAACATATACATATATATATATACATATATGTTCACTAGGGTGTGGTTTTGGGGCGTCTAGGCCGATGGCCAGTTATTCTATGTGTGAGCGTCTACATTAACATTGATACTATTTTAATAGATTATAATAAAATTTATTTTTAACTGTTTACCTAAATGCTGCTCTTACATAAAATTTTTTAGAGATTGCAATGTCAAAGAATTTTAAATTTTACAAAACACCACTTCGATTCTATGACGCGTAAACATGTGTCCATCTCCCGCCCTGTATATACTTAAGTGACTTACAAACATCACTGCTGAGGCCGGCTACTGTATTGTATCCCTAAATCCACCAGGCTCTCATATATGGGATGATGGGCCATAAACATTTCAATGAACTACTGGCTATTTGGAGTCAAAAATACTTTAGGTGGCACATCTTTAGACGCCGGGGTGGTGTCATATTATTGGTGCTAGGGAAATTTTTCTGAGCAACCTTATCAAGAAGAAGTTATTAATCGACATAAGCAGGTTCAGCTCAAAACTGGTAAAACATGGGAGGAGGTGCAGAAGGTGACTGAATCTGGGTCCAGGAGCTTTGGAGGGCCCATAAATTCCCACTGTGGGTAGACCAAGACTATAAGACATTATAGTCGGTGGCTTGGTGCAGGATTTTGCATTGTAGCCAAGTGCCCAAGTTCATTGCCCTTATGGTTCTTCTAAGTCAATGAGTGTAGCTTGTTGGCACAACCTTAAAGATGAGTAAAGATGTGTCAACCCTTCCCTCTGTCCCAAGAAGAAGAGCAGTCCATTACTTGGTAGACCACCACTGAAAAAAATCATTCAGAAGGGAGAGTGAAGAAGCGTGTCCCAAATGGGGCAAATAATCTTATTCCTGATGGGAAGACACCAGTCCTCAAAGGCCTCTCTAAATAAAATATATCCATAGGTTTGGACTAGTCGACCATTGACGTTTATTGAAAAAAAATCCAGATAATGTCTTAGGACTAAAGGATTCAAGTCTTCAATTCGTCCGTGACGACACAATGCGCCTGTGACTTACACCACTCTCGCACATACCGCATCTCGTGTCATCTCAATGTTCTATTTCAATCCCAGATTTTCCTATTTACGTCTCAAAATATTAAATTATAGCGTTCACACAGTGGTCGGGGTCCCTGGGGTGGGCTGCCTTACATAGGCCAAGAAATTACCCGGGCCACATGTCACCGAATATTAAAAAACCTTTAACACGCTTATGCAGAGAGCAGGCCACGCACTTGAGGGAGACAAATTGGATCAAGTGGACGTCTTCTCGTCAGCGAGATAAAATCAATGATCTAAATATAGTCTGGAAATGGCATGAAGCTGGCATATCGGCTCTGCGCCGCTGATCGAGGTGACGAAGGCCGATGAAGTTAGTGAAAATAACAATTTCTTTTTATAGAAGGACATTGGGAAGGAATGAAGGGAACGTCTCTGCCTCCAGTCGCAGGCTACAAATTAGAAGGGGACCGGTAATTAGGGATAAGTGTTTGCTTGCATGTCCCCCCACCCCCACCCTGGAACAGGATGTTCAGAACCTATGGTAGACTTTGGGTGATCGAGAAAAAACCTTGTGGGAGTCACTCCAGAAGTTTACATTTATTTATCTCTACAACATCATCAGAACTTACGTACGTCACACAATTAGCCATCTACAGGTTATCGGATTTCTAGGCCGTGGGTTTAAGAGGAAAATCCCACTTCGTAGAAGATGGTGAACCCCAGCGGACCTGAGCGGGGAAGCGACACATGCAGGAAATCGGGCGCAGGATCCTAATGAATCACAGGCAGATGTGCGTTCCGCCGGACAACGCACCTCAGGGATCGCGCAGGGACCAGGTAAGTAAATGTGCCCCACTGGGTCCAGGTCCAAATGCACCCTCTGCCGCCCTATGATCCCTGGTAAATTAAGGGATAAGTGGGGGCTGACCTAATCCAGACACTACACAATACCATATTAGATGCAATATAAGGCCTTAGCAGGGGTGTGCAGCAGTCGTTAACAGATTTTGGAACTCTGCCTTCCTCCTGTAAATCTCCCATTGAGCCCAAATAGTAATTGTCTTTCCCGGGTCTGCAGAATCGACGGCCACCAGCTTCTCCATCCTTAGTATAAACTGGACCAACTGTATTCTCCCGGCTGTGGTAGGCGGTTATAGATGTCACACACCATATTCCAAAATGCTTGGAACGTAGAGAAAATCCACCGGATAAGAAGGGAAAACCGCACCTCCGCACCACACCTCAACTTAAAGCTTTACCTGTAAGTGGGACATAATTTAGAGCCCTGTAGGATGGCTCTGGTGATGATTGGGTACGATCCTTGTAGGCCAGTTGGAATGTTGAGTGGTAGACTGGGTAATTATCCGTTGTAACCAATAGGAAAGGCTCCATTCTGTTATGACCATCTTTGATAAGTGGAAAGACCAATCTCTGTTGGCCAGTTTAGTAGGGGAACCATACTAGACGACTAGTGGCAATCCTTATTGGGATGATTCAGTGGCTTTCACAGTTGAGGTCCCTATGTATGGTACTTACCCGCACCCCCATACAGTACTTATGTTAATAAATTTTTCCAAGGGTTAAATAACAATGTACGAGACTTGTTGGACAACTATTTTGTTTGGGCCAGATTTTATGGTCCATTAAACCAAACATAAGTCAGTGTAGCTTTCCATCAAAGACTCGTCCTACAGGTTACAGGATAATAATAAGTCATGTTTTTCTGTGTGAACTTAAGGGAAGGGTAATGGACGTGCACCGCGAACAAAAACAAAACAAGCCCTACAAAGGGCAGGCTGGCACATGGTGTATCGTACTCTCGACACCACCCACCTCCAGCCGCCTCTGCCCTGCCAACCGTATTGCAGAACTCCGCCCTGGGACTTGGCCAGCTCGAGATGTTTTATCACAATTCTTATTTTTATATCTTCTTCTATTTATATCGCCCTTCCCACGCAAGTCAGGTTGTGTACAGCCGAAGCTACAAGTGACCTTTACACAAATAATAAAAAGCAGCCAATCACATCCACAATCGCGTCCTTAAAATAAAACTAAAGCCTATGTTGGGGTCATCAAGATGGACTCTCTGGACCGAATCCCTACGCACAATTTATTAGAAAAATATTTACGTAATTGGGTCTCATAGAGAGCTTCTGCATGTTTCTAGAAAGGAGCAAAGCTGTGCTACCTGGGATTATCCCAACCTATATAGTAAAAGTAAAAAGTCTATATTGGTGACTACATGTCCCATGATGCCTTGCAGAGTCTGACCTGATCACAAACTTAAAGGGAACCTGTCATCAGATTATATACAGCTAGAGACGTGAATTGTTTCCCTTACATCCACATAAATCATCTTTATATTGTATTACCTGGCATCAGAGAGAGACTCTTCTGCTCAGCCAGGCCCTCCCATCTACTCCTACCTATACCATCCATGGATTTCTACTTCTCCCAATCCTTCATGGAGGCTGCTGTGATTTCATGTGATCAGATACATACATGGGGTAGACTTTGCAGATGTAACAGGACCTTTATTGATGTCATCCTGGTCACATAACTTTGATATCCTGCTGTATGGAGAGCTCTGTTACATTATTGGGCACTTATAGCCTGTCAATCAGAAACAAGGAGGGAGGGCAATGCAATGTAACATTGCAGCTATGGAAAGGAATCATTTAGGGATAAGGGCAATGCTTCTGAATCATAGTTTTTAATGAAGTCTTTATTTTGGGTGGGTTAATTTGCATGACAGGTCCTCTTTAAGGTAACTTGGAGTCAACTAGTCACCGACTTTTAAAAATATGGAGATCAGCAGATCTGAGGACTGATGGTGAAAGCCATATGGTTATTAATTACGGCCCTGAAATAATCAGAATTTTTTAAATCCAAAAATGTCATTCTTTCCCCCAAAAATTCCAAAAATGTTTGGTAATAATAAGGTCAGCATTGTGTCTGGATTGTTCTTCTCTGCTGAGATTTTCCCACCGTTTACCTGTTTCTGCAGTTGTTTCCTTTCCCAATTAAAATTGTGCCGCAGCGTCGGCTCTTCATCTGCTCTGAAATCAACAAAACATATAATTTACAGGACGATTACGTGAAATAACGAGGCAGAGATAAAATAAGAGCAGCGAGTACTCAATCTTCTACGCAAATAAAGCCATTTCCTGAACTTTATGCAATGCTGGGAGGCAGCCATACGTGAAGACTGAACACAGGCCGCAGTCATAGTGCCGCAGGCAACATCCTCCCGCAGAAGCCTCTAATTACAGGTACCGCGCATCCGTACATTTAGTTCTATTGAGATGTTGACCCACAGAAGACACAATGTCACATCTGAATGACTGCAGGATGTTAGGAGTAAAAAAAAACACAAGAACCTCTTATTATATTGTACTCCGAAGCAGAGAGCTCCAACCATGATTGTTTATAAACTCTATGACCGGTCCCGATACATCCAATCATTTCCAAAGATGATTTGGTAGCTGTTACAGTGTACAGTCACATCAAAACATCTCTAATTTACAGCAATTCCAGTCAAATATAAGTTTAAATTGAGTCAGTATTATAGTAGTTATATTCTTGTACACAGGGGGCAGTATTATAGTAGTTATATTCCTGTACATAGGGAGCAGTATTATAGTAGTTATATTCTTGTACATAGGGAGCAGTATTATAGTAGTTATATTCTTGTACATAGGGGGCAGTATTATAGTAGTTATATTCCTGTACATAGGGGGCAGTATTATAGTAGTTATATTCTTGTACATAGGGGGCAGTATTATAGTAGTTATATTCCTGTACATAGGGGGCAGTATTATAGTAGTTATATTCTTGTACATAGGGGGCAGTATTATAGTAGTTATATTCCTGTACATAAGGGGCAGTATTATAGTAGTTATATTCCTGTACATAGGGGGCAGTATTATAGTAGTTATATTTCTGTACATAGGGGGCAGTATTATAGTAGTTATATTCCTGTACATAGGGGGCAGTATTATAGTAGTTATATTCTTGTACATAGGGGGCAGTATTATAGTAGTTATATTCTTGTACATAGGGGGCAGTATTATAGTAGTTATATTTCTGTACATAGGGGGCAGTATTATAGTAGTTATATTCTTGTACATAGGGGCAGTATTATAGGAGTTATATTCTTGTACATAGGGGGCAGTATTATAGTAGTTATATTCTTGTACATAGGTGGCAGTATTATAGTAGTTATATTCTTGTACATAGGGGGCAGTATTATAGTAGTTATATTCTTGTACATAGGGAGCAGTATTATAGTAGTTATATTCTTGTACATAGGGGGCAGTATTATAGTAGTTATATTCCTGTACATAGGGGGCAGTATTATAGTAGTTATATTATTGTACATAGGGGGCAGTATTATAGTAGTTATATTCCTGTACATAGGGGGCAGTATTATAGTAGTTATATTCTTGTACATAGGGGGCAGTATTATAGTAGTTATATTCCTGTACATAAGGGGCAGTATTATAGTAGTTATATTCCTGTACATAGGGGGCAGTATTATAGTAGTTATATTTCTGTACATAGGAGCAGTATTATAGTAGTTATATTCCTGTACATAGGGGGCAGTATTATAGTAGTTATATTCCTGTACATAGGGGGCAGTATTATAGTAGTTATATTCCTGTACATAGGGGGCAGTATTATAGTAGTTATATTCCTGTACATAGGGGGCAGTATTATAGTAGTTATATTCCTGTACATAGGGGGCAGTATTATAGTAGTTATATTCTTGTACATAGGGGGCAGTATTATAGTAGTTATATTCTTGTACATAGGGGGCAGTATTATAGTAGTTATATTCCTGTACATAGGGGGCAGTATTATAGTAGTTATATTCTTGTACATAGGGGCAGTATTATAGGAGTTATATTCTTGTACATAGGGGGCAGTATTATAGTAGTTATATTCTTGTACATAGGTGGCAGTATTATAGTAGTTATATTCTTGTACATAGGGGGCAGTATTATAGTAGTTATATTCTTGTACATAGGGAGCAGTATTATAGTAGTTATATTCTTGTACATAGGGGGCAGTATTATAGTAGTTATATTCCTGTACATAGGGGGCAGTATTATAGTAGTTATATTCTTGTACATAGGGGGCAGTATTATAGTAGTTATATTCCTGTACATAGGGGGCAGTAT
The DNA here is from genome assembly GCF_040894005.1 of Engystomops pustulosus. Lineage (NCBI taxonomy): Eukaryota > Metazoa > Chordata > Amphibia > Anura > Leptodactylidae > Engystomops > Engystomops pustulosus. The sequence continues at coordinate 15,537,157 of NC_092418.1, forward strand.
TATAGTAGTTATATTCTTGTACATAGGGGGCAGTATTATAGTAGTTATATTCCTGTACATAAGGGGCAGTATTATAGTAGTTATATTCCTGTACATAGGGGGCAGTATTATAGTAGTTATATTTCTGTACATAGGAGCAGTATTATAGTAGTTATATTCCTGTACATAGGGGGCAGTATTATAGTAGTTATATTCCTGTACATAGGGGGCAGTATTATAGTAGTTATATTCCTGTACATAGGGGGCAGTATTATAGTAGTTATATTCCTGTACATAGGGGGCAGTATTATAGTAGTTATATTCCTGTACATAGGGGGCAGTATTATAGTAGTTATATTCTTGTACATAGGGGGCAGTATTATAGTAGTTATATTCTTGTACATAGGGGGCAGTATTATAGTAGTTATATTCCTGTACATAGGGGGCAGTATTATAGTAGTTATATTCTTGTACATAGGGGCAGTATTATAGGAGTTATATTCTTGTACATAGGGGGCAGTATTATAGTAGTTATATTCTTGTACATAGGTGGCAGTATTATAGTAGTTATATTCTTGTACATAGGGGGCAGTATTATAGTAGTTATATTCTTGTACATAGGGGGCAGTATTAGAGTAGTTATATTCCTGTACATAGGGGGCAGTATTATAGAAGTTATATTCTTGTACATAGGGGCAGTATTATAGGAGTTATATTCTTGTACATAGGGGGCAGTATTATAGTAGTTATATTCTTGTACATAGGTGGCAGTATTATAGTAGTTATATTCTTGTACACAGGGGGCAGTATTATAGTAGTTATATTCTTGTACATAGGGGGCAGTATTATAGTAGTTATATTCTTGTACATAGGGGGCAGTATTATAGTAGTTATATTCCTGTACATAAGGGGCAGTATTATAGTAGTTATATTCCTGTACATAGGGGGCAGTATTATAGTAGTTATATTCCTGTACATAGGGGGCAGTATTATAGTAGTTATATTTCTGTACACAGGAGCAGTATTATAGTAGTTATATTCCTGTACATAGGGGGCAGTATTATAGTAGTTATATTCCTGTACATAGGGGGCAGTATTATAGTAGTTATATTCCTGTACATAGGGGGCAGTATTATAGTAGTTATATTCCTGTACATAGGGGGCAGTATTATAGTAGTTATATTCTTGTACATAGGGGGCAGTATTATAGTAGTTATATTCTTGTACATAGGGGGCAGTATTATAGTAGTTATATTCCTGTACATAGGGGGCAGTATTATAGTAGTTATATTCTTGTACATAGGGGCAGTATTATAGGAGTTATATTCTTGTACATAGGGGGCAGTATTAGAGTAGTTATATTCTTGTACATAGGTGGCAGTATTATAGTAGTTATATTCTTGTACATAGGGGGCAGTATTATAGTAGTTATATTCTTGTACATAGGGGGCAGTATTAGAGTAGTTATATTCCTGTACATAGGGGGCAGTATTATAGTAGTTATATTCTTGTACATAGGGGCAGTATTATAGGAGTTATATTCTTGTACATAGGGGGCAGTATTATAGTAGTTATATTCTTGTACATAGGTGGCAGTATTATAGTAGTTATATTCTTGTACATAGGGGGCAGTATTATAGTAGTTATATTCTTGTACATAGGGGGCAGTATTATAGTAGTTATATTCCTGTAAATAGGGGGCAGTATTATAGTAGTTATATTCCTGTACATAGGGGGCAGTATTATAGTAGTTATATTCCTGTACATAGGGGGCAGTATTATAGTAGTTATATTCTTGTATATAGGGGGCAGTATTATAGTAGTTATATTCCTGTACATAGGGGGCAGTATTATAGGAGTTATATTCCTGTACATAGGGGGCAGTATTATAGTAATTATATTCTTGTACATAGGGGGCAGTATTATAGTAGTTATATTCCTGTACATAGGGGGCAGTATTATAGTAGTTATATTCTTGTACATAGGGGGCAGTATTATAGTAGTTATATTCTTGTACATAGCGGGCAGTATTATAGTAGTTATATTCTTGTACATAGGGGGTAGTATTATAGTAGTTATATTCTTGTTCATAGGGGGCAGTATTATAGTAGTTATATTCCTGTACATAGGGGGCAGTATTATAGTAGTTATATTCTTGTACATAGGGGCAGTAGTATAGAAGTTATTTTCCTGTACATAGGGAGCAGTATTATAGTAGTTATATTCTTGTACATAGGGGACAGTATTATAGTTGTTATATTCTTGTAGATAGGGGACAGTATTATAGTAGTTATATTCTTGTACATAGGGGCAGTATTATAGTAGTTATATTCTTGTACATAGGGGGCAGTATTATAGTATTTATATTCTTGTACATAGGGGCAGTATTATAGTAGTTATATTCTTGTACATAGGGGGCAGTATTATAGTACAGGCAGTCCCCAGGTTACATACAAGATAGGGTCTGTAGGTTTGTTCTTAAGTTGAATTTGTATGTAAGTCGGAACTGTATATTTTATCAATGTAACCCCAGCCAGAACTTTTTTGGTCTCTATGACAATTGGATTTTAAAAATGTTGGGTTGTCATAAGAACCAGGATTAACACTAAAGTTTCATTACAGACACATTTGATAACTGTTATAGATGTTTATTGTAGCCTAGGACTAAAGTAGAATAAATTACCAATATCCAGAGGTCAGTTTGTAACTAGGGGTCGTATGTAAGTCGAGTGTTCTTAAGTAGGGGACCGCCTGTAGTTATATTCCTGTACATAGGGGGCAGTATTATAGTAGTTATATTCCTGTACATAGGAGGCAGTATTATTGTAGTTATAATCTTGTACATAGGGGGCAGTATTATAGTAGTTATATTCCTGTACGTAGGGGGCAGTATTATAGTAGTTATATTCTTGTACATAGGGGACAGTATTATAGTAGTTATATTCTTGTACATAGGGAGCAGTATTATAGTAGTTATATTCCTGTACATAGGGGGCAGTATTATAGTAGTTATATTCCTGTACATAGGGGGCAGTATTATAGTAGTTATATTCCTGTACATAGGGGGCAGTATTATAGTAGTTATAGTCCTATACATAGGGGGCAGTATTATTGTAGTTATAATCTTGTACATAGGGGGCAGTATTATAGTAGTTATATTCTTGTACATAGGGGGCAGTATTATAGTAGTTATATTCCTGTACATAGGGGGCAGTATTATAGTAGTTATATCCCTGTACATAGGGGGCGGTATTATAGTAGTTATATTCCTGTACATAGGGGGCAGTATTATAGTAGTTATATTCTTGTACATAGGGGGCAGTATTATAGTAGTTATATTCCTGTACATAGAGGGCAGTATTATAGTAGTTATATTCCTGTACATAGGGGGCAGTATTATAGTAGTTATAGTCCTATACATAGGGGGCAGTATTATAGTAGATATATTCTTGTACATAGGGGGCAGTATTATAGTAGTTATATTCCTGTACGTAGGGGGCAGTATTATAGTAGTTATATTCCTGTACGTAGGGGGCAGTACTATAGTAGTTATATTCTTGTACATAGGAGGCAGTATTATAGTAGTTATATTCTTGTACATAGGGGGCAGTATTATAGTAGTTATATTCTTGTACATAGGGGGCAGTATTATAGTAGTTATATTCTTGTACATAGGGGGCAGTATTATAGTAGTTATATTCTTGTACATAGGGGGCGGTATTATAGTAGTTATATTCTTGTACATAGGGGGCAGTATTATAGTAGTTATATTCTTGTACATAGGGGCAGTATTATAGTAGTTATATTCTTGTACATAGGGGGCAGTATTATAGTAGTTATATTCTTGTACATAGGGGGCAGTATTATAGTAGATATATTCTTGTAGATGGGGGTAGTATTACAGTAGTAGTAGGAGGAGCAGTAGTGTAGTACATTCTTGTACATACTGGATGGCACTTAGACGAGCCTGTACTACATTACGGAGGTGTGATTATTTGTGAATGAAATTCCCTGACGTATTTCCACTTGAATGAAAAAAAAAAGCATCACATTAAAATTAACTTTTCTTTGTAAGAAACAATAAGACCTTGTGTATAACCGGGTAATGACTGGGTTTCATTCAGCAAAATAAGACAATAATCACTATGGGAGATAATGAAAGATCTGCAGACAGTGAACTGATTGTAAATAAAAGTGTGTGGTGCACTTCCAGGGGCGGAATCAAAGTCTTGAGTCACTGAACCCCACATACTCAGAACTCTTTAAAAAGTGTCTTACACAAGACCAAAGATCTGTATTTTCCGTCTTTCATATCATATATTTTGGGGAAGGTCTATTTTATGTCAATTTGCAACTTTAATACCTCTATAAAGGCATCTTTGATACATATATAGCAGCTTAGATACAGCAACTCAGATCTATGTATAGTAGATTATTCTATAATCACAGCTTAGATACAGCAGCTCAGCTCTATATATGGCAGATACCTCTACAGTGGCCTTAGTATCAGCTGCTTGGCTCTACATATGGTAGATACCTGTATAACGGAATCTTAGATACATAGGCTCAGCTCTACATAGGCTACACGTATCTCTATAATAGCAGCTTAGATACAGTGACTCAGATCTATGTGTAGTAGATTATTCTATAATGACGTGTTAGATACAGCAGCTAAGCTCTACGTATGGAAGAAACCTCTAAAACGTCAGCTTAGATACAGCAGCTCAGCTCTATGTATGGCAGATACTGCTATAGTGGCAGCTGAGATACAGCAGCTCAGCTTTATGTATGGTAGATACCTCTGTAATGGCAGCTTAGATACAGCAGCTAAGCTCTACGTATGGAAGAAACCTCTAAAACGTCAGCTTAGATACAGCAGCTCAGCTCTATGTATGGCAGATACTGCTATAGTGGCAGCTGAGATACAGCAGCTCAGCTTTATGTATGGTAGATACCTCTGTAATGGCAGCTTAGATACAGCAGCTCAGCTCTATGTATAGCAGATACTGCTATAGTGGCAGCTGAGATACAGCAGCTCAGCTCTATGTATGGCAGATACTGCTATAGTGGCAGCTGAGATACAGCAGCTCAGCTCTATGTATGGTAGATACCTCTGTAATGGCAGCTTAGCTCTATGTACGTTAGATACCTCTATAAAGGCAGCTTAGATACAGCAGCTCAGCTCTATGTACGTTAGATACCTCTATAAAGGCAGCTTAGATACAGCAGCTCAGCTCTATGTACGTTAGATACGTCTATAATACGGATAAGTTACCAGTTGTACACAGTGTGAAGCGATTACACTCCAGTTATGTGTGGTCTGTCTCAGTACCTCAGCTCCATAGAGCTCCATAATGGCAACTTAGATACAACAGTTTGTTGCCCAATCGTCTTCTTCTTCCTACAAATGAATGCCCAAGTAGACATGGCTCCACCCCCAGTGCACCAGGAAGCTCATTTGCATATAGATACATATCAGAATCGTCTCTTAACTTAAATATTTCTGTGTAACAAGACATCTATATGTAGAAACCTTATACAAATCTTTTTGGTGATTCTCTATTCTGATTATTGGAACCATAATTTTTGCAGCAATTCCGCCCTGTGTGAATACAGACATAGGCTGTGGAGACAGTCTCCTTTATGTAGGGTCCTCCTACACATGACCCTTCCTATTATATAAAGGGCTTCCTTAAAGGGATTTTCCATGACAATCTCTCTCTTAAATTTATCACTTCTGAAAATTATATATATTTCCTCTGACTGTTTTAAGAAGATAAGAATAAATCCATCAGTGACATCTATAGAAAAAACAGAAGCTTCTGGAAAGTCAGTGACAACAACCTAAATCTCCTCACATCAGGGCTAGAGGTAGCCATAGTAACAGCGCGGTCCCTTTCCAGTGACGTCATCGTCGGCGCCGTCGCGCAGCATACACGTCACGACCAAAGACTCCCGTACTGAGTGTGAGCGTCGCAGGACACGTGACGTGAGTCTCCGGTTCCCGGGGGAAAAACAAAAACAAAAAGTAAAGATGGCGACGGGCAGCCAGCCGCGAGCAAGCGAGGAGCCCGAGGAGGAGGAAGAAGAGGAGGAGGAGGCCGTCACCGAGGAGGAGGAGGAGGACTGCACCTTCTTACCGCTGGTGCACGATATTATCAAATGGTGAATATAGACCCGGGCGTGCGCATGCGCGGGTATGTTATACTGTGTGTTGGGGTCTGGCACGAGAGCGCATGCGCCGGAGGTAACTCATCAGGTATCTCATACTGACATCTGGGGTGTATTGGAACTACAAATCCCAGGATGACCTGCAGGTGTTCAAGCTAGTGACCCCCACTATGTGTGCTCATATGTTCTGCATCGCTTGCACTGACCCTAATTTAGGTGCTTGCCCCATACCTGACCTCCCACACTCTGCTCAGAGCCACATATACAGCCTCCTCCATGGCTCTCTATACCAGGGTCTACTGTAGTGTCCTAACCTGCTTAAAGGGCATGTCCAGAGTCTGAAAAAGAGCCTAACCATGTCAGATGTGACACTGGTTTTCAAACTGTGGACATCCCCTTTAAAGGAAACCTACCACTTCTGATGGTAGGTATTAGATGTAAACACCGGGAACCAGCTCACCATCAGAAGTGGTAGGTTTCCTTTAATTCTCCCTACTTAGTCCCTTTTTTTGCAGACCTCCCCATAACTGTATAACCGACTGTAATTATAATAATTATTATTATTCTTTATTTATATAGCGCACACAGATTACGCAGCGCTGCACAGAACTTGTCACATCAGTCCCCATGGGGCTCACAATCTAATCAACCTACCAGTATGTTTTGGAGTGTGGGAGGAAACCGGAGGAAACCCACGCAAACACAGAGAGCACATACAAACTCTTTGCAGATGTTGAGGCTGGGACTTGAACCCAGGATCCCAGCGCTACAGGGCTGTAATGTCAATGAAGCAAAAAATTTGAGCGGGCACTACCTATAAAGTAAGAATTCTGTATGATAACATCCATGCATCCCAATAGACTATATATGACCACAACAAAGACAAAGATGGATGCGTATATAGGATACAACAATAGAAACAAAGTTTATTAATTCATCAAAAAGACTAAACAAACAGGACAATCAAGGTTAAAAACAGTTAAAAATACATCCAGCGGATGTATACAGCCACACTCCCCCTCCCTCCTGCTCGCAATTACTGCCTATCCTCCAATTTTGGAACCATTTTTGGTATTGTATGACCATGCTCAGGGACACTATTACTTATGCACTTTATCTGCACTGGGCACTTTGTGTAATTTGTCTACATATTGTTTATACATGAAGTGTCATTGTACGTAGTCCCTGTATGCAGATTTTTGACTGACTAGTTTGGGACAGGGAGTCTAGGGCAGTGGTGGCGAACCTATGGCACTGGTGCCAGAGGTGGCACTCAGAGCCCTCTCTGTGGGCACCCAAGCCAACCAACCTCAACAGTTTTCAAGGCATCCTCCTGCAGTTCGATGAATTCCAGGACATGCCGAGTTAAGTGCTATTTTAAAGCATCAGATCCTGGGCTGCTTGGGACTAGAGGAGGAGGGAAATGGTGTAGACAAAGCTGGATTATCATTGTAGCTCCTGTGCAGGTCACACAATTCTTCCTCTTTTCTACTGTATTGGTGTCCTCAGTGAGCCATTACAATTGAAAGAGCAGGGAGCAAGGACCATGTTGGCACTTTACAATAAATAAGCAGGTTTTCATTGTAGTTTGGGCACTCGGTGTTTAAAAGGTTCGCCATCACTGGTCTAGGGCATCACTTGCCCTTGGTAGCTGTATACATCTGTGTTTTTAAGTGTTTTTAACCTTGATTGTCCTGTTTGTTTAGTCTTTTTGATGAATTAATTAACTTTGTTTCTATTGTTGTATCCTATATACGCATCCATCTTTGTCTTTGTTGTGGTCATACAGGGCTGTAATGCTAACCACTAAGCCACTGTACTGCCCTCTGTGCCCCATAGCCACCCACAGTGTGCCCCATAGCCACCCACAGGGTGCCCCATAGCCACCCACAGTGTGCCCCCTCTATACTGGGGGCTGCTTCAAACCCTTAACCCACTTTACAGGGATGGCTGCAGCGGTCTTCTTGGACAACCCATAAGTATTGGTGAGCCCAGGGGATAAGACCACCAGGAGCCCTGGGCTGTATGAATATTATATCCCCTACAAGTCTGTCGTCACTTCCTACATCTGGTACTAGCATCAGCTTCTTGGGGAAAGGACGATGTGTTCCTTCTGCTTTCAAACTGTGGTTTCAGGACCTTTGGGGACCTTCAAAGGTCCTGAAATGGCTCTTGTGTACATGTGTATTTAGAGCACGAACAGATGTGCGAGGATTTCATGGGTGAAGGTCCTTCTCAGTATAGAATGTGCCCAAACCGACCTATATTATAATGCAGCTCAGGGTGCACCCTACAGCAGACCTGGGGGCCATAGTGCACCTCTATGGTTTGGTGTTATCGCTGTGCCCTTAAAAGGGATTGACAGAGCACCCTCCAATAGTTTTGACTGCAAAGCTTTATCTATCCTCAATTGTGTCAGCTGTACGGACCCCTAATTGTTTTAGCAGGGTCATAGCCTTCACCCCCCATAATTGCATTAGTCGCTGCACCTCCCAATCCCCCCTAACAATGCCCCTTTCAGGGAACCAGATTTTCCATAAGACTAAAAATGTCCATAATAAAATATTTCCTCTCCCCCACAAGGAGGGCGTCTCGTGGGCGGCCATTGCCGGTGCCGCGTGTCTCTGGCTCTTTCCTATCACGTGGCCGCGCTCCCCGTACGTTGCGCCTTGGACACTGGGGATTGTTCCGTCTGCGTTCTGTCCCAATTACATAATAACATAACACCTCTGGGTGATCCTGAGGTAATATTACTCCGGACCCGTCCGCCGCCTGCATATTAAGCGATTACTGAGAATCCGCCGCAAATCAATGAATCTTTAACTTTGTTTATTTGCCCGTGAACTGGAAGGGCTCGGAATCAGCAGATGGGATATCACGCTGGATATTTAGAGGTGTCTGCACCCACTTAAAACCCCCTTTTCTGCAATGAGGGAGGGGCGGTGACTACCTTCTGTGTTAACCACACCCCCTAAGTATGACCTGATTGACTAATGAGCGCAATGCCAGTTCAATGGGCGGCTCTGGTGTCACCGATAGCATTGCCGCTGTGGGGGTGTTAAGGTTTAGGCCGGAGGTATCTGGTTGCCGCAGGAGACTACCCCCCCCCCCCCTCACATGTGAATACAATGCCAGAGCATCAGTATAGACTGACACTGCTGGGGGGGACTAATTCAGGGACATTCAGAGCTGGATAATACAACTCCTCTACATATGCTTAATTTGGACTAAGCTGCAATACCAGAGACCACCTGAGGACACACGTGGCTCTGTTTTCCAATCCTGCACAACCCCTTTAAATTTCTAAGCCGAAAACCCCTTAATAACCTAAAAACTTTTCTCAAAATTAAACAAAGTTGAACATTTACCCTGCGCTGATACATTGTAACAATCAATTCTCTGGTGGATGTCCAGAGAATACTGTATGGATTCTATACTATTGCTATGTGACCAGGACCAGGGTTCAATGACAGCAAGCAGAGATCTAGAAACCCGTGCACAGCTAATGGGAAATTTCCACCTCTTTGATTATACACTAATTGTTGACACTCATATTTACATGACTCCATCACTTTCAGCTGAATTATATACATCTCCCGGTGCCGGGGAATCTTCCTGGTGCGGTATAATGAGCGGGTGCCCGCGGTGTAGACGTCACAGCGTTGCCACATCCGCCCGCGTGTACGTTCTTCTGGTCGGTAATCTTACATTTCTCCTGCCACCTGCTCATTACATACATTCCCCGCACGTTGTGGCATCTGTACCATAAGGGCGCAGGCGGGAGCGGAAAATTTCTTACTCTGGGGTTGTATGATACATGCTAAGGTGCCTTGTGTATTGTCCCCAATGAGCATAGAAACTTCTCTCTTCTGAGTCTAGATAAAGTGCTTCATTTCCCTGGAGTGCCTCTGCAGGACAGGTGGGGAATTACACATAGTCCATTAAAGGGAACCGTTTGCCACTAAACTCTTAGCTCTCTGAGGTAGAGTATGAAATGTACTTTCTAGAATTCACTTTTTAATGTGATTTCTACCTGTGTTAAAAAAAAATAATCTTCTCCAAAGTCGGGCAAAAATGACTCTTCTCACCTCATTATCAAATAAGTCATGTTTAGTGGTTGCAGGGGGAGTGACCCTTCAGAAGCCACTATCTTCTCTGTTATAGCACCTAGAAACATGCTGCTGGTGTCATATTTAAGATAAGAATCTCCTCTCTTCACTTTGTGAGCTACAGACCTGAACATACAGGGAGTTAAAAAAAAAATAGGCATGAATTGGATCTGTATCTGTAACTCATAATTCCAATTATGTCTTTAGAAACCAGAATGTGTGGTTCTGTCGACAATAGAACGATAAACCTGAATTCAGATATGATCTGAAAGATGAGATTCTTGTCTTTAATATGACACCAGTAGCTTGCTTATGGGTGCTACAGAAGTGAAGATATAGGTGTCTGAATTGGCCCTCCCCCTTCAGCCTCTAAACTTGACTCATCTCATGTGAAAATTACTGTCCCTTTCAGCAGCACAGGTGTGCGGCCAGGATTGGGGGGTGTTACCAGGCCCCCTCGTCCTGCGGCACGTTGTCGGCTGGCTGCAGCACAGGTGACAGAGACGATGCTGGATATAAATATGGAGCTGAGCTCTGAAGCGCCCGCCGCTGCGTCGCCCTCCGAGGAATGCATATGAAAGACGGTAGCGGCCATCTGGCGGCAGATCGCTATCTACATCCTGAGCCCCGCGGCCGCCTGAGATGAACGTTACACTACAACAACAAGCGTGTTTACACAAGCGTCCTAATCTATAGCGCTGCCCTGCCGCGCCCCGGGATCAGCGCCCCCCGCTTGTTTTCACTCCAGGCATGAAGGCGACCCGTCTGTGCAGATGTAACGCAGGACGTGACGGAGACATGCTAAGCTCCAACGCTGTCATATCATAGTCCTCACCGGGGGGCGCTGACGCACACAGGGACCGGGGTCAGATTCACTTTATATATAACCTGCAGAGCTGTATGCCACGTCTGTTACATGCAGCTCTGGATGTGACTAGAGGAGAAACGTGTAATTCGGTTAGATCAGCACCCAGTGCACGAGGATTGGAATAATGTATCACAAGCAACCCGGGACTCGTGATGATGATCCGGAGCGTGCGGTCGTCCTTAATAGAGGAGAATCCGTGATCTAATTTAAGATAATTTAGAATAAATGCTGATTTATTGTAATCTGTCAGCATAAAAACCATGTAATACTAAAATATCTCTCATAGAGATGTGTAATCATACATGTATGTTAGTAGCAGCAGGGCTGTGAAATATGGATTTATCGTCCACGACTAGGGGCGTGTCCTCACACTGCTAGTGCTCTGTGCTCTCTGCAGCCAGGGTTGTGTATTGTCCCTAGAGATCTGTGTAATCAGACCTTTGTGTATGTTGTTAGTAGCAGCAGGACTGTGATATATGGATTTATATTGTATAATTACAGCTTCTCGGCTGTCCTCACACTGTTGTGCTCTGTGCTCTGCTCTGCAGCCTGTCCTCCTCCTTCTCTAATTGACTGTTGCAGTAACCAAACACCTGCTACATCTTTTACTTTGAGCAAAGAAGTGGCGCTGAGCAGCAGATCACTGCACAGAGCACAGCAGTGTGAGAGCATTCTGAAATATAAATCCATACATCGGGATTATAAACGCAGCTCTGGATGTGACTAGAGGATGTGACTCTTCTCCTTTTTCTCCAGCATGGACAAGGACAGCCAAGACGTCTACCAGGAGCTGAACGAGCTGAAGAGCAAGTTCCAGTCCATGAGGAAGCAGATCAACAACATGGCCGGCATCGAGCTGAGCCCCGAGCAGCAGCAGCAGCACCTGCAGAGCCTGAGGGTGCAGGTCCAGACCAAGAACGAGCTGCTGCAGAAGTACAAGAGCCTCTGCATGTTCGAGATCCCGAAAGATTAGGAGAGGGGAGAGAGGACTGCAGACTATGGGGTCACACCCATCTGACTACCAGAGACATTAGAGTCATGTGGGCTGGGCCTGACTACCAGAAAGAAACACTAGAGTCATGTGGGCTGGGCCTGAGCAGGGACGGATTGTCACCCGGTCCCAGCACCCGGCAGTTATTATTATTGGAAATACACCCGGGTGACGATGGATCTGTGACTCTGTGTCATAATCGGGTGTCGCCGGGCGTGGAGCGACTATGGCAGTGCCCACTGCCAGGGGTTGTTTATGTAGTGTCTTAAAGGGACACATCGCTGTAATAGATGCCTGTGCGAGTTGTGCTGCAATAAAGTCTACTCTGAATGTGAATGGGACCTGATTGGCTGTGAGGGACAATGTGGGTGTGTCCACGACTCATCAATGATTAGGGTTAGGGATGTGGGTATCGAACCAGGTCCTTCATGGTGACTGTTTCCTCAGGTTTTATCAGATCTATGGGGGAGGTTAGACCCTTGTACAAGACCCCTCACTATTGGGAATGAAAACCAAGTGTCACTGGCCTGTAATGGGTAACACAAAGCGTATCCCCCCCATTTATAACACAGCTGTCCCTATCAGTGACCACCTCTCCAACACCCAGCACTGACTGCAGCTGTCACTGGTCAATCCTGCTGACAGGTCCCCCCAGCGATCTATGGAGAACCCTGGAAGGAAGGTCTCATCTCCATATAGCGCCACCACAGGTGACATGAGGTATTACCCACTTATATTCCCTAAAGACACCCCAGGTGGCACAGCTGCTGCCCCTGCTGTAACCGTTCTTGGAGCTTGTCCCAGACCTTAAGACGTCAAGGATTATATTAACGAAGTCGTAATGGAGCATAATTTACATAACGTGCTAAAGACCTTGGAAGATGGTGCGGAGCCTCTGTTACCTGTCATCACACGTCGGTGCCACCCTAAGGACTCTATTAGTCGCTGGGTATGGTGGGGTCTAACACCTAGAAGAAGGGGGGGGCAAGGGTAGACCTGGGGTGTCAGCCACAGTTTCACCCCTTATATGGCGCAGGTTTAACATCCTGCAGGCAGACATCTATCGCCCTCTTCTGCTCCATATTTTGGCTCATTTTTAGTAGATGGCCTCTAGAGGGCGCCACATGACCTATGAAACTTCAGCGCCAAGTCCATGCAATTCTGTCTCTAATAGGGGGTGTGGCACCCAGCTTTACCAGGCAACTGCACGGCAATTCTCCCTCCCCAAAATATTTGATCTATTTAGGAGTCAGCGTAGATAATTCTCCTGTCTGGGCGCGTTTTGTGGTTCACCTTCTGGTGACGCGACTATATAAAAGAGGGAGTGTGGAGCCGGCTGTGGCTATAGGAGATTAGGGGTAATAACAGGGATATGCCCCCACCCATGCAGGAGCGGGCGTATCCCAGCACATCGTGGGTGGTTTATGTGCGGGTGTGCCAAGTCAGACTGCAGATTTAGCTAAAGCCATGATGGGAGTTGTAGTTATGCAGCAGCCTGGGGGGCATGGGTCACAACTCGGGGTCCTATTATGGAGTTGCCTTATTGTCCTGTAGGGGGCGGTCTGTACTGCTGTGTAGAACCCCTCAATATGGTGCAACCAGAGCATCATTTCTTCTGCTGCTGTTTGCTTTCTATTGTTCTCTGTTATCAGCCATTTCAGGCTGCAGAGAGGCCGATCATGGGGTTTAATAGGATGAATGATGGGAGGTCCAGATCTAGGGTGCGGAGACATTCCATATATCAAACGCGAGACTTGTATCTGCCCCATCAATTACATCTTATATAGTGGTACTGGCCCTTTAAATGCTCTATAGATTTTGGGGTGTAAGGGGTAAGCTCAGGCATCTTGTACATGCTTATGGGTGCTGGAGAAAAAGTTCTCATCTATACCTTATAGGGATTGTTTAGGATCTGCACATTTAATGAAAACAGCGCCACCCCACTTTATTGGTTGTGTGTGGTATTGCAACTGTGCTCCTTTGACGTGAATAGGGTCGTGCTTAAGAGTTTATTATGAACTGATCAGACCCTGGGTGCACTTGATTTGGGACTACAACTTCCACCATCGTCTTTATTACTCATGTGCTTCCTCCTATGGCCAGCAGGTGGCGCTGTGTCATAGCTGAAGTGTTGAGCACACTATTGCAGCCTTAGGATGCAGCTGCTTCATCGCCTCTTGGCACTGATCACGTATATTCTGAGACGTATGCGACTGTGCAGTGAACACCTACCCCCCAGGATACCTATAAATAATGCTGAGAGTTATAGTTCTCTCCCCCCGATGACAACACACAGAGACAAAAATATAAAGCTTCAATTTTGTTTATTACGTAAAAAAATACAGACACTTGAAAAACAGATCAAAACAATGAAATATTTGACCAGTATAAAGTTGGATTTGTTCAGGTCCATGTACAATACTCCAGGGCGGCGCCGCAGCACCATGTAAACAGTCACTCTCGCTGTACAGTCTGCTGTATCCCTTTAAGGCACCCCCTGTCCCCCCCTGCGAGACATTCACTATACAAGACAAGTCCAGAGTATGGGGGGGGACGGGTGGACGGAGTACTACAACTCCCACACTGCTCGATCCGCCAAGTCCAATGTACACCTCTCACTGCCGCTGTCCAGAATCGGCCACCACTTTCTACGCTGGCCCGGCCAGAAGGCATGGGGGGCAAAACGGTTTCCCCTCTACGGACATGCCTCCGCGGCTCGGAGCATCTCGTTGTTTCTCCAGATCTTTTGTTTCTCTATGTATATATTTATAAAGCCGGAGTGACCCGCGGAGGGGGAGGTCCTAGCTGATGACACAGCGTTCCTTGTCCTTACTCTGGCCACCACCGATAGCCTTCTCCCGGATATACATTAAGTCACTATGGATGCTCGGTCTACGGGCAAATGGAGCTACGATGCCATAGGCGTCTCCGTCTTCCTTCACCTTCTTGCCCTTGATGGACTTCTTGTGCAGGATCTCACAGTACTGGACGGACACCTTGCGGTGGAGGTCGGGGCTCATCTCGCTGGGCAGCTTGGCCATGGTGAAGAGCGCCTGGAACATCTCATCCAGCTGAGAGTTCTTCTTGGCAGAGACCTCAAAGTAAGAGCAATTATTGTCCTCTCCAACCAGCTGTTGGATCTCATGGGCTTGGACCTCACGGTAGAAGTCGCGGTCGCCCTTGTTGCCGCAGATCACCAGTGGCACGTCAATGTTCTCTTTGGTCTTGTTCTTCAGACATGACTTGGTCTCAATGATCTGCTGCTTCAAGCGTTGGACCTCCTCAAAGGAGTCTCGGTTGTCAAGGCTGAAGACCAGGATGAAGACATCACCTGGAAGGGAGAAGGAGAGGGATAGGTTAGTGGCTGATATTGAGGGTTATCCTTCTGTAACATAACAATCGACAGTTCCTGGAGAAGCTTTGCACGTCAACGGTTAAAGGACGCATGACTACTCGTACTAACGAGACACTCAGCAGCACAACATCTCCAGATCCTACATCTTCTGAGGACATCCTATATCACTACTCTGCCACAGTAACTTAGGACTACAACATCAGAACGAGAAGTCACCTGTAGATCCCTCACGTAATGCAATAATATGGACCATTTATGAGACCTGTAGAACCTCAACATCTATTGAGCCATCGTGCAACCTAATACTAGGGGTTGTAGCCCCCTCTAACTTTTTAGATTTAGAAAGTTATGCACTTGAGTGTACTTTTAGTGCATTTGAAGACAATCATGCAAACTAATAATGGGAGTTGTAGTCACTGGTCAGAAACACAAGAACTATAGGAGTTGTAACATCTCAACACTAGTTCTACCAAAGAAACCTACAAACTTACTGAATTGGGAGTAGTAGTCATCAAGTAATGCAACATTAGGGACTTGTAGCATCTCAAAAACATCAGATCTACCTTGCATCCTACTAAAAGGAAAAGTAGTCTCCAAAAACTTCAAAATCTGTCAAGGAACATCTCAAGAACTTCAGTATTTATCAATAACTTGCAGAACTATCAAGTAACACAACATTAGAGACCATTTATGGGACTTGTAGGATCTCAACAACTTCAATATCTACCAACAACTTGGAGATCCTGCACGGAACACAACATTCTGGAGCAGTTCTGGGACTTCTACCTCCTAGCTCAGGTTGGCAGTAGTGTCCAGGTGGTGGGTACCTACCGGTCAGGATGGAGAGCCTCCTCATGGCGGGGAAGGGATGGTTCCCGGAGGTGTCCAGGATGTCCAGCTGGTAGACCTCCCCTCTGATGCTGTAGAACTTGCGGTGGAAGTCCTCTATGGTCGGGGTGTACTGCTCCTCGAAGCGGCCGCTCAGGAAGCGGGACACGATGGAGGTCTTGCCCACCTTGGAGGAGCCCAGGATGACCATGCGGTAGCAGTTCTTGGCCGGGATGTTCAGCTCACTCTCCCCGGGACACATCTTCTTGATCATCGCCGTCAGTTTCTGTCTGACAGTGCACGGAGCGGCGGCGCTGAGCAGCATAAGGAACTAAGAGCAACTGAGCGGAGCCGCAGAGTGTGACTGGCACCCAGCCGCCGCCAGCGCTTATATACACCGCCAGGACACGCCCAGCCCGCCGCCGCCCCGCCCCCTGCAGAACACACAGGAGCCGCACTATACAGCACACATAGGGATAGCAGAGGTATATAGTATCATAGTGTATACAGAGGTATATAGTGCCATAGTGTATGCAGAGGTATATAGTGCCATAGTGTATGCAGAGGTATATAGCATCATAGTGTATGCAGAGGTATATAGCATCATAGTGTATGTAGAGGTATATAGCATCATAGTGTATGCAGAGGTATATAGCATAATAGTGTATGCAGAGGTATATAGTGCCATAGTGTATGCAGAGGTATATAGTGCCATAGTGTATGCAGAGGTATATAGTGCCATAGTGTATGCAGAGGTATATAGTGCCATAGTGTATGCAGAGGTATATAGCATCATAGTGTATGCAGAGGTATATAGTGCCATAGTGTATGCAGAGGTATATAGTGCCATAGTGTATGCAGTGGTATATAGCATCATAGTGTATTCAGAGGTATATAGTGCCATAGTGTATGCAGAGGTATATAGCATCATAGTGTATTCAGAGGTATATAGCATCATAGTGTATTCAGAGGTATATAGTGCCATAGTGTATGCAGAGGTATATAGTGCCATAGTGTATGCAGTGGTATATAGCATCATAGTGTATAGAGGTATATAGTGCCATAGTGTATGCAGAGGTATATAGCATCATAGTGTATAGAGGTATATAGTGCCATAGTGTATGCAGAGGTATATAGCATCATAGTGTATGTAGAGGTATATAGTGCCATAGTGTATGCAGAGGTATATATCATCATAGTGTATGCAGAGGTATATAGTATCATAGTGAATGCAGAGGTATATAGTGCCATAGTGTATGCAGAGGTATATAGCATCATAGTGTATGCAGAGGTATATAGTGCCATAGTGTATGCAGAGGTGTATAGTGCCATAGTGTATGCAGAGGTATATATCATCATAGTGTATGCACAGGTATATAGAGGAGCTATAGGGCATTACACACTGGTATATAGAGGAGCTATAGGGCATTACACACTGGTATATAGAGGAGCTATAGGACAATACACACTGGTATATAGAGGAGCTATAGGGCATTACACACTGGTATATAGAGGAGCTATAGGGCATTACACACTGGTATATAGAGGAGCTATAGGACAATACACACTGGTATATAGAGGAGCTATAGGGCATTACACACTGGTATATAGAGGAGCTATAGGACAATACACACTGGTATATAAAATGAGCTATAGGGCATTACACACTGGTATATAGAGGAGCTATAGGGCATTACACACTGGTATATAGAGGAGCTATAGGACAATACACACTGGTATATAAAAGGAGCTATAGGGCATTACACACTGGTATATAGAGGAGCTATAGGGCATTACACACTGGTATATAGAGGAGCTATAGGACAATACACACTGGTATATAAAAGGAGCTATAGGGCATTACACACTGCTATATAGAGGAGCTATAGGACATTACACACTGGTATATAGAGGAGCTATAGGGCATTACACACTGGTATATAGAGGAGCTATAGGACAATACACACTGGTATATAGAGGAGCTATAGGGCATTACACACTGGTATATAGAGGATCTATGGGAGATGACACACTGGAATATAGTGTATCCATAAGATATTATATACTGGAATATAGTGTATTTATAGGATATTACACACTGGAATATAGTGTATCCATAGGACATTATACACTGGTATATTAAGGATCTATAGGAGATTGCACACTGGTATAAAGTGTATATATAGTGGATTGTACTCTGCTATATTGTGCTCTTCTCTATAGTGGATACAAAGTATACAATATCTTTAAATGCATTACCCATAATATACAATGTATCTCCAGCAGAATATTTCACCCAGAAGAGGAGACGGATCCCAGTGATGCAGGTACAATGTATCCACCCAGCAATACAGCTATATACTGCAGCAGCTCTGTTATACTGAGTCTACCTCTCTGTGTACCTTCAGGAGCCCTGCAGGATATACATGTATACACACTGCCTCTCTATATGTACCCATAGGAGCCCTGCAGGATATACATGTATACACACTGCCTCTCTATATGTACCTATAGGAGCCATGCAGGATATACATGTATACACACTGCCTCTCTATATGTACCCATAGGAGCCCTGCAGGATATACATGTATACACACTGCCTCTCTATATGTACCTATAGGAGCCATGCAGGATATACATGTATACACACTGCCTCTCTATATGTACAAATAGGAGCCCTGCAGGATATACATGTATACACACTGCCTCTCTATATGTACCTATAGGAGCCATGGAGGATATACATGTATACACACTGCCTCTCTATATGTACCTATAGGAGCCCTGCAGGATATACATGTATACACACTGCCTCTCTATATGTACCCATAGGAGCCCTGCAGGATATACATGTATACACACTGCCTCTCTATATGTACCTATAGGAGCCCTGCAGGATATACATGTATACACACTGCCTCTCTATATGTACCCATAGGAGCCCTGCAGGATATACATGTATACACACTGCCTCTCTATATGTACCTATAGGAGCCATGCAGGATATACATGTATACACACTGCCTCTCTATATGTACCTATAGGAGCCATGGAGGATATACATGTATACACACTGCCTCTCTATATGTACCTATAGGAGCCATGCAGGATATACATGTATACACACTGCCTCTCTATATGTACCTATAGGAGCCATGGAGGATATACATGTATACACACTGCCTCTCTATATGTACCTATAGGAGCCCTGCAGGATATACATGTATACACACTGCCTCTCTATATGTACCTATAGGAGCCATGCAGGATATACATGTATACACACTGCCTCTCTATATGTACCTATAGGAGCCATGGAGGATATACATGTATACACACTGCCTCTCTATATGTACATATAGGAGCCCTGCAGGATATACATGTATACACACTGCCTCTCTATGTGTACCTATAGGAGCCCTGCAGGATATACATGTATACACACTGCCTCTCTATGTGTACCTATAGGAGCCCTGCAGGATATACATGTATACACACTGCCTCTCTATATGTATCTATAGGAGCCCTGCAGGATATACATGTATAAACACAGCCTCTCTATATGTACCTATAGAGGCCATGCAGGATATACATGTATACACACAGCCTCTCTATATGTACCTATAGGAGCCCTTCAGGTTATACATGTATACACACAACCTCTCTGTATTTATCTATAGGAGCCATGCTGGATATACATGTATACACACACAGTCTCTCTATATGTACCTATAGGGGCCACACAGGATATGCATGCATACACAAAGCCTTTCTATGTACCTATAGGGGCCCTGCTGGATATACATGTATACACAAAGCCTGTCTATATGTACCTATAGGAGCCCTGCAGGATATCCATGTATACACACAGCCTCTCTATGTACCTATAGTAGCTCTGTAGGTCGATCCATAGTACATCAGAGCTGTAACGTAGAGAGATATTAGAGATTCTTGGAACCTTTGTGTATTAATTCCTGTAGATAGAGGTGTCAGTAATCTATGGATATCCTGTACTGGAGGTCACTGGGTCACACGTAGGGTCATTACCTGAGTGACTAGTACACACTATTAGATATGAAGTAATGACACCTCCGCGTTAGGTAGATTGTCAGCTCTGTGGGCTAGTGTAATCCCATCATGTATCAGTGCACATCTATGGTGGGGCTGGGCTGTGGAGCTTGCACTCATCTCCTATAGAGTGTATCCTGCCATGTGTTGAAGCTGTGGATCTTGTTAATATTTAATAGTCAGGTCTCATGAACTCCTTCCAGGGATCTGCATTGTAACTGTCTATGGACTCATTAGAGCCCCTGCCGATCCCTGTACTGTACAGGAGACTTATGTAATTTGCTCCAGGAGCTGTACACTCATCTATGTGTCCTGTGCCTTTAAGGGCTACACACAGCCCTGGCATAGCAGCTGCATTACCGGCCTGGGCTGTGAGAGGGCGCCAGCGCTCTGACTCCTGTAATGTCACATACTACAAGTTGTTGTGCTCGGTGATTCTCAGTGGACACGTGGATTGTCAGGGACTCAGGTGACCGCAGGTGATCATCCCATGGAAGTGGCCTCAGGAGATAAGGAAAGGGATGAAAATACGGACTTAATAACACATAATGTGGAAATGGCTGATATTTCCCTCCACGTGAGGGCGGTCCAGGGCACGGGGACAGAAAAGACTTAAATTACTGTAAATAATTCATTTTTATGCTTCAGCCGCATGAAACTAATCTGGACTGTAGATCCAAATAATATCTCCAAACACTACCTATATAGTACTGAGATACATTGCCTATATAATACTGCCATATACTCCCCGAAAAATACCACCATGCACTACCTATATAATACTGCGATACACTGCCTATATAATACTGCCATACACTGCCTATATAATACTGCCATATACTCCCCGAATAATACCACCATGCACTACCTATATAATACTGCCATACATTATCTATATAATACTGCCATATACTGTGTATATAATACTGCCATATACTCCCCGAATAATACCACCATGCACTACCTATATAATACTGCAAAACATTGTCTATATAATACTGCCATATACTCCCCGAATAATACCACCATGCACTACCTATATAATACTGCCAAACATTGTCTATATAATACTGCCAAATACTCCCCGAATAATACCACCATACACTGCCTATATAATACTGCCATACATTATCTATATAAAACTGCCATATACTCCCCGAATAATACCACCATACACTGCCTATATAATACTGCCATATACTCCCCGAATAATACCAGCATGCACTGCCTATATAAAACTGCCATACATCGTCTATATAATACTGCCATATACTCCCCGAATAATACCACCATGCACTACTTATATAATACTGCCATACATTATCTATATAATACTGCCAAATACTCCCCAAATAATACCACCTTACACTACCTATATAATACTGCCATACATTGTCTATATAATACTGCGATATACTCCCCGAATAATACCACCATACCCTACCTATATAATACTGCCATACATTGCCTATATAATACTGCCATATACTCCCCGAATAATACCACCATACACTACCTATATAATACTGCCATACATTGCCTATATAATACTGCCATATACTCCCCGAATAATACCACCATACACTACCTATATAATACTGCCATACATTATCTATATAATACTGCCATATACTGTGTATATAATACTGCCATATACTCCCCGAATAATACCACCATGCACTACCTATATAATACTGCAAAACATTGTCTATATAATACTGCCATATACTCCCCGAATAATACCACCATGCACTACTTATATAATACTGCCATACATTATCTATATAATACTGCCAAATACTCCCCAAATAATACCACCTTACACTACCTATATAATACTGCCATACATTGTCTATATAATACTGCGATATACTCCCCGAATAATACCACCATACACTACCTATATAATACTGCCATACATTGCCTATATAATACTGCCATATACTCCCCGAATAATACCACCATACACTACCTATATAATACTGCCATACATTGCCTATATAATACTGCCATATACTCCCCGAATAATACCACCATACACTACCTATATAATACTGCCATACATTATCTATATAATACTGCCATATACTGTGTATATAATACTGCCATATACTCCCCGAATAATACCACCATGCACTACCTATATAATACTGCAAAACATTGTCTATATAATACTGCCATATACTCCCCGAATAATACCACCATGCACTACCTATATAATACTGCCAAACATTGTCTATATAATACTGCCAAATACTCCCCGAATAATACCACCATACACTGCCTATATAATACTGCCATACATTATCTATATAAAACTGCCATATACTCCCCGAATAATACCACCATACACTGCCTATATAATACTGCCATATACTCCCCGAATAATACCAGCATGCACTGCCTATATAAAACTGCCATACATCGTCTATATAATACTGCCATATACTCCCCGAATAATACCACCATGCACTACTTATATAATACTGCCATACATTATCTATATAATACTGCCAAATACTCCCCAAATAATACCACCTTACACTACCTATATAATACTGCCATACATTGTCTATATAATACTGCGATATACTCCCCGAATAATACCACCATACCCTACCTATATAATACTGCCATACATTGCCTATATAATACTGCCATATACTCCCCGAATAATACCACCATACACTACCTATATAATACTGCCATACATTGCCTATATAATACTGCCATATACTCCCCGAATAATACCACCATACACTACCTATATAATACTGCCATACATTATCTATATAATACTGCCAAATAATCCCCGAATAATACCACCATACACTGCCTATATAATACTGCCATATACTCCCCAAATAATACCACCATACACTACCTATATAATACTGCCATACATTGTCTATATAATACTGCCATATACTCCCCGAATAATACCACCATACACTGCCTATATAATACTGCCATACATTATCTATATAATACTGCCAAATACTCCCCGAATAATACCACCATACACTGCCTATATAATACTGCCATACATTATCTATATAAAACTGCCATATACTCCCCGAATAATACCACCATACACTGCCTATATAATACTGCCATACATTATCTATATAATACTGCCAAATACTCCCCAAATAATACCACCATACACTAACTATATAATACTGCCATACATTGTCTATATAATACTGCCATATACTCCCCAAATAATACCACCATACACTACCTATATAATACTGCCATACATTGTCTATATAATACTGCCATATACTCCCCGAATAATACCACCATACACTACCAATATAATACTGCCATACATTGTCTATATAATACTGCCATATACTCCCCAAATAATACCACCATACACTACCTATATAATACTGCCATACATTATCTATATAATACTGCCAAATACTCCCCAAATAATACCACCATACACTACCTATATAATACTGCCATACATTGCCTATATAACACTGCCATATACTCCCCGAATAATACCACCATACACTGCCTATATAATACTGCCATACATTGTCTATATAATACTGCCATACATTATCTATATAATACTGCCAAATACTCCCCAAATACCCCCATACGCTACCTATATAATACTGCCATACATTGTCTATATAATACTGCCATATACTCCCCGAATAATACCACCAAAAACTGCTTATATAATAATGCCCTAGGCTGGCCAAATAATAGCGCCATACACCACCTATATACAGTCCATATAACTTCATCATACTAAATATATATAATGCTGCCATAAAAGGCTCATATAATACCCAAGTACATTACCTTTATAAAACTACTTAAAATACCACCATACATAGCTTAAACAATTCTAACATACTGTACACAATAAATGCAACCACACATTGCCCATATAATACTGTCATACTGTCCAGATAGTACCACCATACAATACCTATATTATGTTGCCATAGACTGATCAAATAATACCACTATACTTTGCTCCCACAATAAAGCACTATATTTCCTAAATACTACTACCATGGAGTGCCCAAATAAAAACCTCCATATAGTATCTAAATGATCCTTCCATAAAATGCCCACACAATACTGCCCTTAGTTCTCAGTCCCAAACTATAACTTTCGCAGAGTAATAAAAATACTGCCATACATTGTCTATATGCTATCAACTATATACTGCCATGAGTGCATAATACCGCCACACACTACTGAATACAAAGGCCATACAATACCTAACCTGCAAGCTACCACCATGAGTGCCCCCATCCCTACAGAGACCACATCTACAATGTTCAGTATTTCAAATAATACCGCAATATGGTAACAAATTAGTAATCAATTTCGGATCTGAGAGGTCATAAGAAGTGAGGGTGTTAATAGTGAAATAATATACATCATCCTGACATTTACCACTGAGCCGTAACGGGATGTGACCCATACACAACCCTGTGCTGCGGTTCATTTGAGTTTTACACATTGTATACGTCCATGCACACAAGTCACGTGACTCTGAGCGATACACAACACTGCACATACAAAGTTACCGTATAACTAGAATGAAAGGTCCGATTGAGTGCATGTATGTACACAGTGACTGCACCACCAGCAGAATAGTGAGTGCAGCTCTGGAGTATAATACAGGATGTAACTCAGGATCAGTACAGGATAAGTAATGTCATGTATGTACACAGTGACTGCACCAGCAGCAGAATAGTGAGTGCAGCTCTGGGGTATAATACAGGATGTAACTCAGGATCAGTACAGGATAAGTAATGTCATGTATGTACACAGTGACTGCACCAGCAGCAGAATAGTCACTGCAGCTCTGGAGTATAATACAGGATGTAACTCAGGATCAGTACAGGATAAGTAATGTCATGTATGTACACAGTGACTGTACCAGCAGCAGAATAGTGAGTGCAGCTCTGGAGTATAATACAGGATGTAACTCAGGATCAGTACAGGATAAGTAATGTCATGTATGTGCACAGTGACTGCACCAGCAGAATAGTGAGTGCAGCTCTGGAGTATAATACAGGATGTAACGCAGGATCAGTACAGGATAAGTAATGTCATGTATGTACACAGTGACTGCACCAGCAGCAGAATAGTCACTGCAGCTCTGGAGTATAATACACGATGTAACTCAGGATCAGTACAGGATAAGTAATGTCATGTATGTACACAGTGACTGTACCAGCAGCAGAATAGTGAGTGCAGCTCTGGAGTATAATACAGGATGTAACTCAGGATCAGTACAGGATAAGTAATGTCATGTATGTACACAGTGACTGCACCAGCAGCAGAATAGTGAGTGCAGCTCTGGAGTATAATACAGGATGTAACTCAGAATCAGTACAGGATAAGTAATGTCATGTATGTACACAGTGACTGCCCCAGCAGCAGAATAGTGAGTGCAGCTCTGGGGTATAATACAGGATGTAACTCAGGATCAGTACAGGATAAGTAATGTCATGTATGTACATAGTGACTGCACCAGCAGCAGAATAGTGAGTGCAGCTCTGGAGTATAATACAGGATGTAACTCAGGATCAGTACAGGATAAGTAATATCATGTATGTACACAGTGACTGCACCAGCAGCAGAATAGTGAGTGCAGCTCTGGGGTATAATACAGGATGTAACTCAGGATCAGTACAGGATAAGTAATGTCATGTATGTACACAGTGACTGCACCAGCAGCAGAATAGTGAGTGCAGCTCTGGAGTATAATACAGGATGTAACTCAGAATCAGTACAGGATAAGTAATGTCATGTATGTACACAGTGACTGCCCCAGCAGCAGAATAGTGAGTGCAGCTCTGGGGTATAATACAGGATGTAACTCAGGATCAGTACAGGATAAGTAATGTCATGTATGTACATAGTGACTGCACCAGCAGCAGAATAGTGAGTGCAGCTCTGGAGTATAATACAGGATGTAACTCAGGATCAGTACAGGATAAGTAATATCATGTATGTACACAGTGACTGCACCAGCAGCAGAATAGTGAGTGCAGCTCTGGGGTATAATACAGGATGTAACTCAGGATCAGTACAGGATAAGTAATGTCATGTATGTATGCAGTGACTGCACCAGCAGCAGAATAGTCACTGCAGCTCTGGAGTATAATACAGGATGTAACTCAGGATCAGTACAGGATAAGTAATGTCATGTATGTACACAGTGACTGCACGAGCAGCAGAATAGTGAGTGCAGCTCTGGGGTATAATACAGGATGTAACTCAGGATCAGTACAGGATAAGTAATGTCATGTATGTACACAGTGACTGTACCAGCAGCAGAATAGTGAGTGCAGCTCTGGAGTATAATACATGATGTAACTCAGGATCAGTACAGGATAAGTAATGTCATGTATGTACACAGTGACTGCACCAGCAGCAGAATAGTGAGTGCAGCTCTGGAGTATAATACAGGATGTAACTCAGGATCAGTACAGGATAAGTAATGTCATGTATGTACACAGTGACTGCACCAGCAGCAGAATAGTCACTGCAGCTCTGGAGTATAATACAGGATGTAACTCAGGATCAGTACAGGATAAGTAATGTCATGTATGTACACAGTGACTGTACCAGCAGCAGAATAGTGAGTGCAGCTCTGGAGTATAATACAGGATGTAACTCAGGATCAGTACAGGATAAGTAATGTCATGTATGTGCACAGTGACTGCACCAGCAGAATAGTGAGTGCAGCTCTGGAGTATAATACAGGATGTAACGCAGGATCAGTACAGGATAAGTAATGTCATGTATGTACACAGTGACTGCACCAGCAGCAGAATAGTCACTGCAGCTCTGGAGTATAATACAGGATGTAACTCAGGATCAGTACAGGATAAGTAATGTCATGTATGTACACAGTGACTGTACCAGCAGCAGAATAGTGAGTGCAGCTCTGGAGTATAATACAGGATGTAACTCAGGATCAGTACAGGATAAGTAATGTCATGTATGTACACAGTGACTGCCCCAGCAGCAGAATAGTGAGTGCAGCTCTGGGGTATAATACAGGATGTAACTCAGGATCAGTACAGGATAAGTAATGTCATGTATGTACATAGTGACTGCACCAGCAGCAGAATAGTGAGTGCAGCTCTGGAGTATAATACAGGATGTAACTCAGGATCAGTACAGGATAAGTAATGTCATGTATGTACACAGTGACTGCACCAGCAGCAGAATAGTGAGTGCAGCTCTGGGGTATAATACAGGATGTAACTCAGGATCAGTACAGGATAAGTAATGTCATGTATGTACGCAGTGACTGCACCAGCAGCAGAATAGTGAGTGCAGCTCTGGTGTATAATACAGGATGTAACTCAGGATCAGTACAGGATAAGTAATGTCATGTATGTGCACAGTGACTGCACCAGCAGCAGAATAGTGAGTGCAGCTCTGGAGTATAATACAGGATGTAACTCAGGATCAGTACAGGATAAGTAATGTCATGTATGTACACAGTGACTGCACCAGCAGCAGAATAGTGAGTGCAGCTCTGGAGTATAATACAGGATGTAACTCAGGATCAGTACAGGATAAGTAATGTCATGTATGTACACAGTGACTGCACCAGCAGCAGAATAGTGAGTGCAGCTCTGGGGTATAATACAGGATGTAACTCAGGATCAGTACAGGAGAAGTAATGTCATGTATGTACACAGTGACTGCACCAGCAGCAGAATAGTGAGTGCAGCTCTGGAGTATAATACAGGATGTAACTCAGGATCAGTACAGGATAAGTAATGTCATGTATGTACACAGTGACTGCACCAGCAACAGAAAAGTGAGTGCAGCTCTGGGGTATAATACAGGATGTAACTCAGGATCAGTACAGGATAAGTAATGTCATGTATGTACACAGTGACTGCCCCAGCAGCAGAATAGTGAGTGCAGCTCTGGGGTATAATACAGGATGTAACTCAGGATCAGTACAGGATAAGTAATGTCATGTATGTACAGTGACTGCACCAGCAGCAGAATAGTGAGCGCAGCTCTGGGGAATAATACAGGATGTAACTCAGGATCAGTACAGGATAAGTAATGTCATGTATATACACAGTGACTGCTCCAGCAGCAGAATAGTGAGTGCAGCTCTGGAGTATAATACAGGATGTAACTCAGGATCAGTACAGGATAAGTAATGTCATGTATGTACACAGTGACTGCACCAGCAGCAGAATAGTGAGTGCAGCTCTGGAGTATAATACAGGATGTAACTCAGGATCAGTACAGGATAAGTAATGTCATGTATGTGCACAGTGACTGCACCAGCAGCAGAATAGTGAGTGCAGCTCTGGAGTATAATACAGGATGTAACTCAGGATCAGTACAGGATAAGTAATGTCATGTATGTACACAGTGACTGCTCCAGCAGCAAAATAGTGAGTGCAGCTGTGGAGTATAATACAGGATGTAACTCAGGATCAGTACAGGATAAGTAATGTCATGTATGTACACAGTGACTGCACCAGCAGCAGAATAGTGAGTGCAGCTCTGGGGTATTATACAGGATGTAACTCAGGATCAGTACAGGATAAGTAATGTCATGTATGTACACAGTGACTCCAGCAGAATAGTGAGTGCAGCTCTGGAGTATAATACAGGATGTAACTCAGGATCAGTACAGGATAAGTAATGTCATGTATGTACAGTGACTGCACCAGCAGCAGAATAGTGAGCGCAGCTCTGGAGTATAATGCAGGGCCAGTAATTCTGTCTCTCTTGTGTTTTCTGGGTCATTTATACCTTGTTATAAGAAGTAAATCTGGATTGTGATATTCGTCTCATTTAGGAAGTAGACCCAGGGGTAACGGGATGTAACGGGTAATTTGCAGGGATTAATGGGGTAATGATTGTAGTTTATCAGTTGCTGTGAGATTATTAATATCTCGGAGTCTATAAATAGTCCCGGATGAACCGTCTGCTCAGTCCCGGGGGAGCGGTGATAACATCCATCAGCCGGACGCTGGAGGAGACAATAGGACGCGTCTATCATTGCAGCTGCGGACGTTTTTTCTCTGTGACTTCACGCTTTGGAGCTTGGACACGTATTTGTGAAGTGTCTGCGCCAGTTTTGTGTTGGGGGGTGCATTGTGTCCCCCGCGTCATAACTACCGAGTTATAGTAGTTATATTCTTGTACATAGGGGGCAGTATTATAGTAGTTATATTCTTGTACATAGGGGGCAGTATTATAGTAGTTATATTCTTGTACATAGGGGGCAGTATTATAGTAGTTATATTCCTGTACATAGGGGGCAGTATTACAGTAGTTATATTCCTGTACATAGGGGCAGTATTATAGTAGTTATATTCCTGTACATAGGGGGCAGTATTATAGTAGTTATATTCCTGTACATAGGGGGCAGTATTATAGTAGTTATATTCCTGTACATAGGGGGAAGTATTATAGTAGTTATATTCCTGTACATAGGGGGCAGTATTATAGTAGTTATATTCTTGTACATAGGGGGCAGTATTATAGTAGTTATATTCTTGTACATAGGGGGCAGTATTATAGTAGTTATATTCTTGTATATAGGGGGCAGTATTATAGTAGTTATATTCTTGTACATAGGGTGCAGTATTATAGTAGTTATATTCCTGTACACAGGGGGCAGTATTATAGTAGTTATATCCCTGTACATAGGGGGCAGTATTATAGTAGTTATATTCTTGTACATAGGGGGCAGTATTATATTAGTTATATTTCTGAACATAGGGGGCAGTATTATAGTAGTTATATTCCTGTACATATGGGGCAGTATTATAGTAGTTATATTCTTGTACATAGGGGGCAGTATTATAGTAGTTATATTCCTGTACATAGGGGGCAGTATTATAGTAGTTATATTCCTGTACATAGGGGGCAGTATTACAGCGGTTATATTCCTGTACATAGGGGCAGTATTATAGTAGTTATATTCTTGTACATAGGGGGTAGTATTATAGTAGTTATATTCCTGTACATAGGGGGCAGTATTATAGTAGTTATATTCTTGTACATAGGGGGCAGTATTATAGAAGTTATATTCCTGTACATAGGGGCAGTATTATAGTAGTTCTATTCCTGTACATAGGGGGCAGTATTATAGTAGTTATATTCCTGTACATAGGAGCAGTATTATAGTAGTTATATTCTTGTACATAGGAGGCAGTATTATAGTAGTTATATTCTTGTACATAGGGGGCAGTATTATAGTAGTTATATTCCTGTACATAGGGGCAGTATTATAGTAGTTATATTCTTGTACATAGGGGGCAGTATTATAGTAGTTATATTCCTGTACACAGGGGGCAGTATTACAGCGGTTATATTCCTGTACATAGGGGCAGTATTATAGTAGTTATATTCTTGTACATAGGGGGTAGTATTATAGTAGTTATATTCCTTTACATAGGGGGCAGTATTATAGTAGTTATATTCTTGTACATAGGGGGCAGTATTATAGTAGTTATATTCTTGTACATAGAGGGCAGTATTATAGTAGTTATATTCTTGTACATAGGGGGCAGTATTATAGTAGTTATATTCCTGTACATAGGGGGCAGTATTATAGTAGTTATGTTCTTGTACATAGGGGGCAGTATTATAGTAGTTATATTCTTGTACATAGGGGGCAGTATTATAGTAGTTATATTCTTGTACATAGGGGGCAGTATTATAGTAGTTATATTCTTGTACATAGGGGGCAGTATTATAGTAGTTATATTCTTGTACATAGGGGGCAGTATTATAGTAGTTATATTCTTGTACATAGGGAGTAGTATTATAGTAGTTATATTCTTGTACATAGGGAGCAGTATTATAGTAGTTATATTCCTGTACATAGGGGGCAGTATTATAGTAGTTATATTCTTGTACATAGGGGGCAGTATTATAGTAGTTATATTCTTGTACATAGGGGGCAGTATTATAGTAGTTATATTCTTGTACATAGGGGGCAGTATTATAGTAGTTATATTCCTGTACATAGGGGCGGTGTTATATATGTGTGATATGATATTATGTTGCACAGTTAGATACTTGCTCTATAAATCTTCGTTACTATGTGGTGAATAACAGCCTGTAATGGTCCTGGCTGAGCTGTGGGTAGGAGCAGTCAGGTCATGATGTAGGTCAGGTCATAAGAAGGTCTCGCTCACCTGCTTAATCCTTATTTTATTTTTCTGCGCTCTCAAATAACCTGCAACATGTTGTTACTCGGAGAATGGACTCAGTATAATTAGAAAATGACAATCCCTGATGGTAATCTTGGGTATCGGTTTGCTGGTGGTTGGGGGTTTATGTGACCTTGTGGAGCCAGGCGGAGGCTCCGCGCTGTGATGTGCGGTATATGACACACTGCCCTGGCGGCTATATGGAGTCATAGACGGGTTTGCCGCCTGAGTCTGGAGTATTAGGGTTAATAAAAAAAATTACATTCCGGCCTAAAGTGTGTTTACTTCTACACAAGATATTACGGATAATACCGGATAGAAGTTGATTCACTAGAACAAATTTACTAAATATTGAGAAATCTTTCAAGGTTAAAAGGGAACCTGTCACAGATAAATCCTTTCTAGAATTCTCTTTTTATGTGAAATCTCACTCGTTTACCTATAAAGTCATGTGACAATGAGCAGAGAAGAGTCATATTTTACCTGAGATGGGTCAAATTTAGAGGTTGCACTTCAGATTCTCCTATCTCCTGTTCTATAACACCTAGAAACGTGGTGCTGGCATCATCTTAAAGATAAGAATTATATCTTTTATAGATCACACTTCCAACTATGTGTTTTATTGCATGTATCTTCAGTTCTGTAGCTCACAGAACCTCAAAAATCTTAAAGTTTTGATTCTTAGCTTTAATTTGACACCAGCAGGATTTCACATGAAAAACAAAAATTCTAGAAAGGACATTTCATACTTACCTCAGGGTCTCATTTGCATGATTTGTAAAGCACTTTCTTCGTTAAAACAAAGTCATAAGAAGCGGATCCTGCCAGAGAGGACACATAACAGCATGTCAGTGCTTGGTTGACAATCCTTCATCCTGGTGTTAGATTTCCTTTAAGATCTTCTAATCTTCTGTACAAGTCAAACAATTGTCTAAAACAATTCATAATCTTGGCAAAGGCATGTTAGACAGTTCTTTGGTGCAAATAAGCAATCTGGTGCAGTTTGTACAAAGAACACATTGGGGGTAATTTACCAAGGGCCCGATTCGCGGTTTCCCGACGTGTTACCCGAATATTTCTGATTTGCGCTGATTGTACCTGAATTGCCCCGGGATTTTGGCGCACGCGATCGGATTGTGGCGCATCGGCGCCGGCATGCGCTCGACGGAAATCGGGGGGCGTGATCGAACGAAAACCCGACATATTCGGAAAAAAACGCCGCATTTAAAAACGGAAAATGTGTCGCTCGGGACGCACTTACCTTCACTCAGCCGGCCTCGGTGAATTCCGGCGCCTTCAGATGCTTTTCAGCGCAGCAGCGCCACCTGCTGGACGGCAAGGGAACTACCTTATTAAATCCCGGCCGGACCCGAATCCAGCGCAGAGAAAGCACTGCTGGATCGCGAATGGACCGGGTAAGTAAATCTGCCCCATTATGTATTATACTCCAGAGCTGCACTCACTATTCTGCTGCTGGTGCAGTCACTGTGTACATACATGACATTACTTATCCTGTACTGATCCTGAGTTACATCCTGTATTATACTCCAGAGCTGCACTCACTATTCTGCAGGTGAAGTCACTGTGTACATACATGACATTACTTATCCTGTACTGATCCTGAGTTACATCCTGTATTATACCCCAGAGCTGCACTCACTATTCTGCTGCTGGTGCAGTCACTGTGTACTTGCATGACATTACTTATCCTGTACTGATCCTGAGTTACATCCTGTATTATACCCCAGAGCTGCACTCACTATTCTGCTGGTGGAGCAGTCACTGTGTACATACATCACATTACTTATCCTGTACTGATCCTGAGTTACATCCTGTATTATACTCCAGAGCTGCACTCACTATTCTGCTGCTGGTGCAGTCACTGTGTACATACATGACATTACTTATCCTGTACTGATCCTGAGTTACATCCTGTATTATACCCCAGAGCTGCACTCACTATTCTGCTGCTGGTGCAGTCACTGTGTACATACATGACATTACTTATCCTGTACTGATCCTGAGTTACATCCTGTATTATACCCCAGAGCTGCACTCACTATTCTGCTGGTGCAGTCACTGTGTACATACATGACATTACTTATCCTGTACTTCTCCTGAGTTACATCCTGTATTATACCCCAGAGCTGCACTCACTATTCTGCTGGTGCAGTCACTGTGTACATACATGACATTACTTATCCTGTACTGATCCTGAGTTACATCCTGTATTATACCCCAGAGCTGCACTCACTATTCTGCTGCTGGTGCAGTCACTGTGTACATACATGACATTACTTATCCTGTACTGATCCTGAGTTACATCCTGTATTATACTCCAGAGCTGCACTCACTATTCTGCTGCTGGTGCAGTCACTGTGTACATACATGACATTACTTATCCTG
The DNA here is from genome assembly GCF_040894005.1 of Engystomops pustulosus. Lineage (NCBI taxonomy): Eukaryota > Metazoa > Chordata > Amphibia > Anura > Leptodactylidae > Engystomops > Engystomops pustulosus. Next base: position 15,571,139 of record NC_092418.1, read on the forward strand.
TACTGATCCTGAGTTACATCCTGTATTATACCCCAGAGCTGCACTCACTATTCTGCTGCTGGTGCAGTCACTGTGTACATACATGACATTACTTATCCTGTACTGATCCTGAGTTACATCCTGTATTATACCCCAGAGCTGCACTCACTATTCTGCTGGTGCAGTCACTGTGTACATACATGACATTACTCGTTCTATATTACACCCAAGAACTGTGCTCATTCTTTGTATCTTCACCCTTCAGTGTCTGTAGATACTCTCTCGTGTAATTGCCCTTCTGGTCATTTTGATACCAGGAACTGGTGTTATCTGAAGTAGGGAAACTAAATGCCTCCCCCACCTATAATAATTGTCCAGGTCCTTGATGCTGGCAAACACTCAGCAGTGGAGAGCGATGCACATTATACTATTGACAATGATAGAGAACACTGTGTACAGGAGGGAAATCCATCCTGTATCAGACACCATAAAAGAGGAGATTATCTGCGACAAAGCCAGAGACCTGAGCTGTGCATTGTGCTGACGGCCACAAATCTCCTGGACCTGACTCTTAAAGAACACCTCCTGTTGTTAGATTTGGTTATGTTGGTTTATTTCCTAGTATTGTAGAAGGTCACTAGAGAAGAAGTGTCCTAGGTGTAGGCTTAAATACGCAGTACTCTCATCTCCAATAGCACCAATAGCTTTGGAGAAAGCTCCACTCAACCGGCTCTCCGAGGTTCTGGAACTTCTGGATAAGGATGGAAACATGTTGCGTCTTCCCCTTGACCTTGATATTGTTCAATAAAGAAGAACATTTATCTCACAGTTGTGGTATCAGGTGCACAAAATTACTGCTCGCCCTTCATTATTCTTCTACGAGATGGTACATATTAGACCGACGGGGGCTCAGGTGATCAAGAGACCAGGAACACTACAAGCCTTTAATTGCTGCATTCTGTGATCTGTGTAATAGAACGTCTTCACCATTGTCATGTCACCCGAGTCAATCGCTCTTCAGACAATGTACGAGAACTTATCCGAAGATCTTGGCAAGATCAGGAATCCCAGAAAAAGCCTACAGAGAACATTGGTATAAATGTGGCTACACAATGTCCGCCTCCACTTTTTCCGATGAGGCACAAGAAAAGAGTAAAGAATGAGAAAAGTAGGTCATAGAGGAAAGAACTTGGAGAAGACACTTCCGAGGTAAGGAATGGTATGGCCACAATCATGTTCTTGAATGATCTTGGCCAGTCTACTGAGCGTCTAAGTGTGTGATGGTGTCTCCACGCTACCCCATGCCAGATGGTGGAGAAAAGATGGGTACGAAATCTTACATTTCAACATTTTCCAATTTCCAAGTAGATGGAAACCCCCTTTTTATCATGGGAACACATGCGGGTTCCATCACGTCTAGCATTCTAGCAGGATAGATGGCTCCTCAACTTTCGGGAGAACAATTGGCCATAGACATTAAAGAGCCATTGGCTTGATATCATTTGAGATACACAGGTTGCATCATAAATTTCTGATTAATGAATGTCCTACTTCTGGAACTTACATCTACTGGAAAACTGGGGTCTCCAACCCCTGTCTCCATGGTAAATGGAGAGGTGGTCATTCATATGTGGCTCTCTCTAAATTCACATAGCAAGATCCAATCTTGAGACCTCTGGAAACTACATAGACATAAAAGTTTTGTTGGGTCCTGATGAAATTTTCAAATCCTAACCCAAAATCTCAAAATTGCAAAAGATATACCGTATGGTCCTCTTCACCTCTCTTAAGACCTTGCTATACAGGGAATTCTTTGAAGGAAGACACACAGGATAAAGGATTGAAAATTTGCTAACGAACATGAAAACATCTTTGAGTCCATCCAGAGTGGACAACTATCAGTATTAGCCCTAGGGCAGATTAGGGAGAGGATTGGGAAGCAATGGTTCCAAAAACAGGAAGTTTTTATAGTTGGAGTTTGAAGACCCTTAAACATGTCGTTGGTTCTTCATGGTTGGTTCCTCAAGGTTGAATAGGTCAACATCTCAAGTTGAGTCAAGATAGACGGGCATGACAGAAGGGAACAAGGAACGAAAAGTTCTGACCAAAGTACTATGAGGTGGTGGCCTCCAGCCCGGACTCCCACAGCTCCTAGTCTGAGGTTGCAGGACATACTGGAAGCTTTTGTTTTGCAACATGTGGAGAACCACAGACTGGGAAAAAGTTTTGCAAGGCTCTCGGTTTTGTTTGCACGTGATTTGCCACCAGATAAAAACTGATCACACTCGAATCTCATCTACTTGACTCATTAGTTGCTGGAAATTTCATTCGATTGTTTACACACACATATTTTATAGGTTTACTCTGGCGAAGGTTTAGGTAAATCAGACAATGGAAGGAGGAGAGAAATAACAAACCAGTGGGTCGGCCGAGTGGGAAATCATTCCAAACTAGGTCACAGGCTAAAGTGGCCCAGGGGCAAAAGTCTGTGTATTATCTCTGGCATGAAAAACAAATGCTCAAAAGGGGTTGAAAAACATGGGCACCTTCTTGTAGACAGCGCCACACCTGTTCACTGGAGAGCTTAGCATCCCCAAACCTTATTATGGAGGTGGAATGAGGTGGGACCCAATAGCCAATGCCTGGTATCTCTACAGTTCATAGAACTGTACCTTTACTTAGAATATAGCTTCAACCCCCCACCATAACTAAGTTATGGTTGGTTCCACCATGGACCTTGTAATAAAGTCCTGCTCCTCCCAGTGGTTACTTATGGGGTCTGATGCCCCCTCTTATTCTGCTGGTGTTCTGTAGGATGCATCCCTACATAAGGGAAGCATAAGTGTTCATCCCTTCTCTTAAAGAGCCAGTACATGAATTGTTTCCCCAACAACACCTGGTGATAAGAGGAAGGTGCCTGAGCAATAGGGACTCCTGGCCTTTGCTAGTTCATGTGACGCTATGTAGCATTCCTGTGTGCCCTACCCAAAACTTTTTTTGAGCTTCTGTAACTCATTCTTCACCGGTTGTTCCTCAATATTGACGTTGCCTTGTCTTGAACTACAAATCTGTGCTGCTGATTTCCTTCCTTGTAAGAAGTCCACCTGCCCTGACTTTGACTGGTACCTGTTGACTCTTTGCCTGACCACTGCTGCTTCATGCACCCTCTTGCTCTGTTCTGGAGGATGCTAGTATGCTCACCTTCTCTTAGAGAGCCAGTATATGTCTCCCTGGTGATATGAGGAAGCTGCCTGAGCAATGCAGGAAAGTGCCTGAGCAATAGGGACTCCATGACCACTTCAAGAGACAGTGACCATGATGTCCAAAGACCTGTGTAGGGGTTAAAGGGAGGACATTATGAGGTCTTATGAATGACCCAAGACCAAATTGGTTAGGTGACGACATAGGATTTAGCACCCCCTGCTTGTTACCCACCAGTGCACCATAACAGTGCCCCCCTCTGGTTAAACCCTGTAGCACAAGACTGATAAAAACATGATGCATGGAGGATGCACGTGAGCGCAGAAATGCCGAGAGCAATAACATAAAAAGCAATAATTATAAGGAGGTGGTGATGTAATTTATGTGTTTATTCACACTACAACACCTCGCTCCTTTATTATAGGTCTAGTGATATGAACCCAAGCAAAACAAACAGACACACGTGGGGCAGGCGTGGACTGGTAGATGATTTGGAGAAGACAATTCTAGGTCAGACCTCAACGGAGATGGTAGAACGTCAACAGCGTCTTCTCCTGGGTCACGTGACATCATGTAAGATCGGGAAGGTTGTAGACACGAATAGGGAGGAGTTTAGGTGGAGACGGATAAAGGGACTGTCCATGGAATCTGCTCCACATGTCCACAGCCGCAGCTTCACTCCGATCACATCAATAGAACCATGTTTTTGTCATCCTGGACCACCCCTTTAAGACTAGTTTATGTCAGTAAGAGGAGATAAGTAGATGGATGACAACATGGTCTGTGGTCATATGATGTAATACTACCACTCTCAGCATGTCCAAGGATGGTACTAGTTGTAGTACACAAAGGTTGGAACAAATAGCAATAATAAAAGGGTCAAATTTTCATCTCTACCCCCGAGCCTTTACTATAACGTCCAAAAGAAGAAGCAACTGAACAAGCAGGACCCAAGACCAAAACAGAAAGTCTTAGTAAAAGATGAATCATGGGTGATGAGATCACGTGAGACAGAATTAAAGGAGAAGTGATGATGAGAAATAACTGAGCTCCAAAACTGCTGCAGGAGATCTGGCAAGAAATGAAAGTCGAGCACAAGATACATGATTGTTCCCATGACCGAGCGCCTCCGGATCCCTTCGTCTGAAGTTACAGTAATTTACTTCCTGTAGAGTCTTGTAGAAAATGGCGCAGCGGGAGGAACGGAGAATCTCAAAACCCGAATCTGCTAAATCAGAAACAGCTTCGCTCAGCCAGAATATATATATATATAAATAATATATTAATGGTTATTTTGTTTCTACATGTTTATTTTTGGACACTGAAACAGCAGGGGCTTCCAGGAAGTGTGAAGATAAACCATGATCTAAAGACCTAAAACAAGATAAATTGTGTCAAGTATTGAATGTAGCAGGTGACTGCGCCCTTGATGTTTCAGATGGTGCTGTCTGAGGCAAGAGGCTCAACTCACCTCATGGCTGTAAGTGAGAAGGGTTAGTACAGAACATGTAGAATATATACATCTGATCCCTGGACAGTAATGATAAGTAGCAGTGAAGTTCTCTCAACACTGAGCTCTCTGTGGTCAGACATCACACACATGTAGTTCAGCACCAGGGACAGGGAAACTGAGCAAACAGCAGCAGTCACTGCTCACCCACAGTCCTCATTAAAGGGGCGCGAGACCTACATCCGGACACTTCGATAGGTGAACACTAATCAGCTGTGACATAAAAACCTTACATACAACGTAACAACTTATCGACACCAGGACTCCACAAGATGTCTGAAGGAGTCCTGCGGTATCGGGCACAAAGACGTTACCAGCAGATCCTCCAGATCCTATCACTTTCTCTTGCTTCACTATCGCTGGATCACACCCCACACATTGCCTTCGAGCTGCCATGACTGGTCGATGTTTGTCCTTTCTATGACCACTTTTGGTAGGTACAATGGCAGGTGATGGGCACAATGCAGAGGACATGATAGATGGTGAGCAGGATGATGTGGGGATGGGCACAACGAGCCTGATAAAGCATGCGATTGGCACAATGTGTGCGATATAGCAGATCTTGGTTACAATAAATGATCATAATAGCCACAATGAGGAGGACATGGCAGGAGATTGACACAATGAGTGGGGCACGGCTGGTGATGGGCACAATTATAGTTATGTGGTAGATGAAGGGTACAGTACATGGCAGGTGATGGGCATGATGATGGGAACATAGCAAGATTTAGGCTACAGGACATGGCAGGTGGGCATGAGGAGGAGGACCTGCGTTGGCTGAGATGAAGACATAGCAGATAATGGGCATGATCACCATGACAGAGCAGTTGTTGGGCACATGACTAAGAAAAGAAATGAGCTCATTGTATCCCTGTGTGTAGACTCACTCTCTCTGGCTGGCATGTGCCCAGGGAGCTGCCTGAGCTTCTGGTAACTGTTTTCATTAGTCTCCACAATGCGGGCATTGTCACCTCCTCTTGTTGTGTCACCGAGTCATCCACAACTTCCCATAATAAAATGAATAGTAAACACATGATGGCATGTCTGGAATGTACCGCTGCCTGTGCCCACAGTGGTCCTGAAGACTACGGAGGATACCACCTGTACAGGCAGTGGTCCAGAAGACTATGGAGGATACCACCTGTGTCCACAGTGGTCCAGAAGACTATGGAGGATACCACCTGTGCCCACAGTTGTCCAGAAGACTATGGAGGATACCACCTGTGCAGGCAGTGGTCCAGAAGACTATGGAGGATACCATCTGTGCACACAGTGGTCCAGAAGACTATGGAGGATACCACCTGTGCAGGCAGTGGTCCAGAAGACTATGGAGAATACCACCTGTGCCCACAGTGGTCCAGAAGACTATGGAGGATACCACCTGTGCCCACAGTGGTCCAGAAGACTTTGGTGGATACCTCCTGTGCCGACAATGGTCCAGAAGACTATGGAGGATACAACCTGTGCAGGCAGTGGTCCAGAAGACTATGGAGGATACCACCTGTGCCCACAGTGGTCCAGAAGACTATGGAGGATACTACCTGTGCCCACAGTGGTCCAGAAGACTATGGAGAATACCACCTGTGCCCACAGTGGTCCAGAAGACTATGGAGGAGAACACCTGTGCCGGCAGTGGTCCAGAAGACTATGGAGGATACCACCTGTGCCCACAGTGGTGCAGAAGACTATGGAGGATAACACCTGTGCCCACAGTGGTCCAGAAGACTATGGAGGATACCACCTGTGCAGGCAGTGGTCCAGAAGACTATGGAGGATACCACCTGTGCCCACAGTGGTCCAGAAGAATATGGAGGATACCACCTGTGCCGACTGTGGTCCAGAAGACTATGGAGGATACCACCTGTGGCGGCAGTGGTCCAGAAGACTATGGAGGATAACACCTGTGCCCACAGTGGTCCAGAAGACTATGGAGGATACCACCTGTGTCCACAGTGGTCCAGAAGACTAAGGAGGATACCACCTGTGCCAGGCATCGCCCTAGTGCCACCTGAAGCCATGTCTACCTAATGGCGAGCTCATCTCTAGGAACCCTCCATCTATACGTGTCACAATGTGCTCCTCTACAAGAACTGGGCAAACATAGATAGATCCACTATTCAAGAATGTATTTACTGACAGCAAGCAGAGATGTTCAACATGCTCTGACACTGCGCTCCAAATAAACTGCATGAGCAGAGTGATAAAAGAAAACATTCTGTTTGGTTGCCACTAGAGGGAGTTCAGGAGTTTACTGCAGACAGTTCATGCATTGAACTATATGTTAACGTAGTATACAGTCAGCTCCTGAGCTCCCCCTAGTGGTGACATCGAAAATGTTATAATTTTTGGTACGATTTAAAAGCTGAGATTTTTTTTTGCATATTAAAGAGCAAATGCCCTATAAACGCTAATCTTTTGTAAACTTTTACATGACTGATAATAAAGCAGCTGCTGTATATCTCATATATTATATGTATTTATATATATATTATAATGCGTCTTCACTACCTCCATATACAGTGTAGTCACTGCTGAAGACTTCCTGCTGCCTGCGTTTCCTTGTCAGGTCCTGCCTAGTGCCAAGTTTTTGTTTGCCCTCTGCTGGAACGTTCTCCTCAGATTACAGTAATTGTTGTTTCCTTCTGCTGTATACCAGTAATTATTAGAAAATCCGAAATATTTCCTCAGACAACCCCACATTCCCCAATTGACCTGTGTTCCTAATGACAGACAAAATCCATTACAGCTCCTTCAGGGGCCTAGGAAAGCTGGGTAACTGGAAGTGGTGAAGGTCATCCTGATAATGCAGTGTAATAGTAGAGATATAATAATGGGGCAGATTTACTTATCCGATCCAGTGACGATCCCGCGGTGCGTTGTCACGAGGATTCGGGCCCAGCGCAATTCACCAAGCTCGTGCGTCCAATTTCCTGCATGTGTCGCTTCTGCCCCGAGGTCCGCCGGAGTTCACCTGCTTCTTCCCGGTGCATGTGAGTGCTTGATCTTGCGACACAATCCCGTTTTTATATTTTGCGGTTTATACGAATCCGTTGGTTTGTCCGATGTCCACACCCCCCGATTTGTGCCGCGTGCAAGCCGGCGCCAATGCGCCACAATCCAATCACGTGCGCCAAAATCCCGGGGCATTTCAGAGCAAAACAGAAATCGTCGGGAAACCCGACGAAAGTGTGTCCGACAGACCCTTAGTAAATGAGCCCCAATGTTGTAGCTTTGCCATTCAGGAACTTGTAATAAATACTATGGGATGGACTATGGAGGCCATGTTGATTTTATGGTGTTGCATCTTACAATAACCCTCTAAAGTACAGATTTTATGTACATTCCGGAGCCTGGGAAAGCTGGGTGACAACTGTAGCTCAAGACAGATAATGAAAGCGGCAGGTCTACTCAGTCATGTGATGTTTACACCATATTTTTTAGAAAAAAAATCCACTCCGGACACTGACAATTCCGGAGAATCCCCCCCTCCCAGTGGTCAGTAATAGGAGTATTTTTAGTATGTGGCGGTAGATCCTGTGTAGGTCCCGGGGGATCCTTGCATCCCGCAGACGTGACACAGGCCACTCGTAGTCTCCGCTAGTCTCTCGTCTTAGGGGAGGAAGTTTTTACCAGACCTGGGAAAGTTCTCCTGAAATACAGCAGGATTTCTATTTTGGGAGCAGTGCATTCATCATCCATGTTTCTACACAATTTCTGGTGTACAGGATGAAGACGTCTTTGAGGAGCCTGAACACGAGGATATTACACGCCGCCCTGCGGTGCACATCACTACAGTGCAAACCGCTCGGGAACATCCGACTTCTAAGCTGAGAAATGTTTAATAGAAGTTGTAGGCCCGAAGCCTGAGGCTGCGACTACATTTGTATTGTGTTGCTATGGAGACCTAACATGGATGTAAATCACAGTCATACATACACAGAGCCGGCACTACTGAGGCCACAGATATGGAGATATAGGGGCACCTTATGGCCTATGGAACCACAGGATCAAAAGTAACACAGCACATATGATTTTATAGTGTACGGTAGTATTATATGATCTGTATGTGTCTATTGTCTATATACCGTATGGCAGCATTATAGGCCTGTATGTGTCTATTGTCTATATACTACATGGCAGTATTATGTGATCTGTATGTGTGCACTGTCTATATACTACATGGGAGTATTATATGACCTGTATGTGTCTATTGTCTAAATACTATATGGCAGTATTATGTGGCCTGTATGTGTCTATTGTCTAAATACTATATGGCAGTATTACGTGGCCTGTATGTGTCTATTGTCTATATACTATATGGCAGTATTACGTGGCCTGTATGTGTCTATTGTCTATATACTACATGGCAGTATTATGTGGCCTGTATGTGTTTTTGCCTTGCCCTTATATTGTACTATTGTGTATTGTATATGTACTATATGACAGTATTATGTGCACTGTATTAACATTATCTTGGCAATGTATTGTAGTTCTATGTAGGCTGTATATCTCAATTTACTGATGGCCCATTATGGCAGTATTATCTTGGTGCCATATGGTAGCATTAGGTCAGCATCATTACCATGGCACTATATGGCGGTACACTGTGGTGGTATACTATTGCTAGTATAACTCAGCATTAGTGTTATATATCGGTATTATATGAGTAGTCAGTGGGTTGTATCGGTATTATCTGGGCACTACTTGGTGCCATTAGGTCAGACTTATTAACGTGGCACTATATGGTGGTAAACTGTGGCCTGATTATGTCAGTATCATCTCAGAAGCATATTCTGGTATTATCTTGGCCCATATGGTAGTATAATATTGGCAGTATACCGTGACACTACATGGCGGTGCTCTAGGGTTGTATGTGACCTTGGCACTATATGGCGGTATTATGTGGGCTGAAAATATGATACTATTCTTATAAAACTGCTTGTAATAACTATAACAACACCATATACGGCAGATATATAATCAGGACGATGCTTCCGCCTGCAGGTGCTACTGCGCACTCCCGTTCCTGCTCCGTGATGTCATCTCTTTGTATTGGAGAACGGCCCGGAATTCACAAACTACTCATGAAACCTGCAGAAATGTTCCCTTCCTAAACGGATGGGCACCGGATTGCACCATCAGATTCTAAACCCAAAACAGAAGCGGCTCACAGGCCCAATGATTGGACATCGGTTCATAAATGTGGAATTCCCCTTTAAATATTCACCGTTTGCATCAGCAGTAGTGTCTGACCTCTGCCAGACAGTAGTTTACACAGGGATCAGCCTCCGGTTAGTTCTGCTCAATTTCACCCCATAGTTCATGGAGTTTATCTAACGGATGGAGAGACAGAACCTAGAATTTTATAAAAGGCGATTTTTTTTCGCCCTCTCCTTAAGAGGCAGAGGAGGTAGAGATTACCCTGCAGAGGAAACTGCATAAAGTTATTATAGTCCAATCCAATCGCACCTATAGCTATATATTGTATCATTTACACTTGTGATTAGATTTTTTATTAATGTATAAGGTCAATGGGGGCTTAGGGACCCTGATCTACTTGTCAAAGTGAAGAAAAGGCAAGACATGAACAGCTCATTGATATTGATTTTATTGTGTTGTAATACCTCATTTCCCCTGCAGGGGTGCTGTAGGGAAATTGATTCTTGATTTTAGTTACCTTCTTCTGGAGGATTGTGTGTGGTCACTAGTAGAGATGAGCAGACACAACGGTCCGGTTCGGACGCCTGACCCAGATATATAATACTGGATGAGAGGTCAAACAGCCAATCAAGCAATATGTCCGGGTCAGGTGGCCAAACCCAACCATCGGGTCTGCTCATCTCCAGACCACGATCCTCATGCCCTCCCAATGGAGACTTTGACCTAGAAGGTTGATAGACCTGATTGAAGCAGAAAAATAGATGGGCTATACCCCTCAGCCCCAGCCACAGGGACCCAGTGACCCCCTATCTCATCCATTGGGGGCACATCATTTTTTGGAAGAAACTTGCACGCTTTTTTAGTAGCAAATTAGGCCCCACTGCATATTCAAAGTGTCCCCATATACAAAACAGGGTGATACCATAGACCCTGCTACCACCATGGAAGGTTAGATCTCAGATATCATCCCCCGCTATAATGTTTAACCTACGTTATAGGATGACCCGTTCCCCCCACTCCCCGGTGCTGCACATATGTCTCTGCCGCTCGGGTCATGGAGTTCACAGCTCACTTCCAGTAAGACACTCGCTTCATAGGGACATTTTAATATGCATTGCACACTTTCTGCCCTGATCCACCATGAATCCCCTAAAAATTTTAATGAAAATGTAAAATCTTTATTACTAGAAACTGGGTGTTGAAATCCCAATTAGAGAAAAAAAATTCACAAATTACAATATTTTTTTCTATGTAATATAAGTACAGAGGCGTCTTTTTAAAATTCTGTGGGTCGTTCTGGATACAGACTACAGGACAGCTCCAGCTGTTGTCAGACATGTGACCCAATACTGGAAATGCATCATGTGACTTGTCATCAGACATGTGACCTAATACTTCCTCACAATGCCCTGGTGACAGGAACCCATCGGAATTTTTGGACTCCCCCGGTTTCATTTCTTATTGTTCCGTATAATGTTGCAGCCGGAGGAACAGGTGTCTGTGTAAACAAAGTGCGAGATGCGGCAAGGAACCTTCTCAGAATTATTTGTGTACAATTAGGAAGACTAACTGTTCCATCATTACCGGATTACCTTGGCTGACTTTATAAAGAGAGGTCTAACTGCATTGGTGCGCAAGGTAGAAATGTTTTTTTTTGTGCCAAACATATTCAATATATCACTAATACAGAATTAAAAAAAAAAAAAAAAAAAAAAAAAAAATACTATCCCTGGTGGTCTAGGGGTATTATAAGTAGTGATTTAAGATCCCTGGTGGTCAAGTTTGGATAGTGTGATACCCCTAGTGGTCTGGCAGTGGTGATAGGGTGGACTAGAGATGTGTTGGAATCAATGTAACATCCCTGGTGGTCTAGTGTGCTAAAAGGGTAATGGGGAGAATGAGATTCCTGGTGGTCCAAGAGTGTGGATGGGGTTGATATAACAACCATGGTGGTCCAAGATGGTAAAAAAGGAGATGTAATCCACAGTGGTGAGTCAGTACAACATCCCTGGTGGTGTAGTGTGATAAGCTGATACACCCAGAGCCACCTAGCTTTATGTATACCCTCACTTAAAGGGAATCAATCAGAATTGGCAATGTAAAAGTGCATAAGGGTTAGGCGGCAGCCCGGAGGAGCGGTCATGTGGAACCAAATGCACTAGATATGTCCTCACACTGCTGTGCTTTTTGTGCTCAGTGTAGGATGCCTTTAGCTGAAGACTAAAGCAGTCACTCAGATGGAAGAGGCTCTGAAAGTTCTGTATTAGAAGTACAGCAGTGTGAGGACACCCCAAAGTGCTACATTATGGAATATAAATCCATATATCACAGTCCTGCTGCTACTAACAACATACACAAAGAGGTCTGACTACCCATCTGTGAAGGATTAATAACTAACAATGGTTGCAGGGAGCACAGAGCACAGCAGTGTGAGGAAACACCACCAGTGCTACAATTATGGAATATAAATCCATATATCACAGTCCTGCTGCTACTAATAACACACACAAAGGTCTGTAAAGTCTTCAATGAAAATTAACTGGGTTTGATTTCGCTTATTTAGATTTTTGGTGTTGCCTCTTCTCTCTCCTGCTCATATTCCCATGTAAGGAAGTTTATAAACAAGACTTAGGACTCCCGAATCTGAGCAGGGGCTCCCGTGTCCAGTGATCTCGTGCGAAGGACTCGATCAGAGGTGGAGACTCGTCCCGCACGTTGCTTCTCAGCCCCCTGTGACCTCGTAAATAAATGGCAGCCCGGATAATACTGACCGGGCACATTCCTGCCCCTCAGGCGTCTCTGCTCTCCGCTTTGAAGTCATTCTCAAGGAGCCGAGTGTAAACATTACCAGGAACGTGCGCCCAGGTTGGCGAGGTCCCGTCATGTCGCAAAACCTTGTGGACCCCTGACCTACAGGTGGTTAATATGTGTAGTAGCATCTGCTGACCTGCCCAAAAGACCAGGATCGGGCCGGAGGCTACGACATCAGAAATCTAACAATAAGAGTAGCGCAGGCTCAGGGTCCGATCTCATTACTCCTCCCCTCAGATTTCTCAGAACATCTATAAAAAAAACTAAATAATAATCTCCTGCCGAGAACAAGAAGGTAAGAGCCGACATCACTGCCAAGACTAATGCACCCGCAGGATGACGGGAAAAGAAGCTGGAACCGGTTTCTACAGAAATCCCAAAAGTAAATGTCACATATACAGGAAAGAGGTCATAATAGTGATACATGACTGAATCAGCAGTCGTGTATGATCAGTGGTCAAATTTATAATACTGCCCCCTATGTACAAGAATATAACTACTATAATACTGCCCCCTATGTACAGGAATATAACTACTATAATACTGCCTCCTATGTACAAGAATATAACTACTATAATACTGCCCCCTATGTACAAGAATATAACTACTATGATACTGCCCCCTATGTACAGGAATATAACTACTATAATACTGCCCCCTATGTACAAGAATATAACTACTCTAATACTGCCCCCCATGTACAAGAATATAACTACTATAATACTGCCCCCTATGTACAAGAATATAACTACTATAATACTGCCCCCTATGTACAAGATTATAACTACTATAATACTGCCCCCTATGTACAAGATTATAACTACTATAATACTGCCCCCTATGTACAAGAATATAACTACTATAATACTGCGCCCTATGTACAAGATTATAACTACTATAATACTGCCCCCTATGTACAAGAATATAACTACTATAATACTGCCCCCTATGTACAAGAATATAACTACTATAATACTGCCCCCTATGTACAAGATTATAACTACTATAATACTGCCCCCTATGTACAAGATTATAACTACTATAATACTGCCCCCTATGTACAAGAATATAACTACTATAATACTGCGCCCTATGTACAAGATTATAACTACTATAATACTGCCCCCTATGTACAAGAATATAACTACTATAATACTGCCCCCTATGTACAAGAATATAACTACTATAATACTGCCCCCTATGTACAGGAATATAACTACTATAATACTGCCCCCTATGTACAAGAATATAACTACTATAATACTGCCCCCTATGTACAGGAATATAACTACTATAATACTGCCCCCCTATGTACAAGAATATAACTACTATAATACTGCCCCCTATGTACAAGAATATAACTACTATAATACTGCCCCCTATGTACAAGAATATAACTACTATAATACTGCCCCCTATGTACAAGAATATAACTACTATAATACTGCTCCCTATGTACAAGAATATAACTACTACAATACTGCCCCCTATGTACAAGAATATAACTACTATAATACTGCGCCCTATGTACAGGAATATAACTACTATAATACTGCCCCCTATGTACAGGAATATAACTACTATAATACTGCCCCCTATGTACAAGAATATAACTACTATAATACTGCCCCCTATGTACAGGAATATAACTACTATAATACTGCCCCTATGTACAAGAATATAACTACTATAATACTGCCCCTATGTACAAGAATATAACTACTATAATACTGGCCCCTATGTACAAGAATATAACTACTATAATACTGCCCCCTATGTACAAGAATATAACTACTATAATACTGCCCCCTATGTACAAGAATATAACTATTATAATACTGGCCCCTATGTACAAGAATATAACTACTATAATACTGCCCCCTATGTACAGGAATATAACTACTATAATACTGCCCCCTATGTACAGGAATATAACTACTATAATACTGCCCCCTATGTACAGGAATATAACTACTATAATACTGCCCCCTATGTACAAGAATATAACTACTATAATACTGCCCCCTATGTACAGGAATAGAACTACTATAATACTGCCCCCTATGTACAAGAATATAACTACTATAATACTGCCCCCTATGTACAGGAATATAACTACTATAATACTGCCCCCTATGTACAGGAATATAACTACTATAATACTGCCCCCTATGTACAGGAATATAACTACTATAATACTGCCCCCTATATACAGGAATATAACTACTATAATACTGCCCCCTATGTACAGGAATATAACTACTATAATACTGCCCCCTATGTACAGGAATATAACTACTATAATACTGCCCCCTATGTACAGGAATATAACTACTATAATACTGCCCCCTATGTACAGGAATATAACTACTATAATACTGCCCCCTATGGACACTTAATAAAAGAACATTCTCTGGAATGATCTGGAATTATTATTTGCATCTCAGGTCTCTGCTTACAGAAAACAATTTCAGAGTCTGACAACAGTGCGAGTCTGAGGACATGATGCAGTAATATAAACCAGATATATCCTGCAAGTAACATTAATACCGCCATAAACAATCACATAACAGAAAACACTGTGACTGCTTGTGCAGCGTTATATCAGGTTGTGGTGATGTATCTGTGTGCTGGGGATGGTTATAGATGCTGTATCTCTCGGTGTATGTTGGGGCAGGGGTATGTGGCCGGTGGGCGCTGTGCCATGCCCCTGGCTGTGCTGTAATGGCACAGGACAATTAGTGGTGGTATTATTTTCTCTTGCGGTATAATTACCTGACACAATGTGCTCGGAGGGGAACATTACTCTAATTAGGCAGGAATGTCTCCATGTGAAATTAGATAATCAGGCCACAGAATATCATTTCTACATTTTCTCGTCAATGACAAGAACAAAGATTTTTTTTTTTTTAATTAAAAATTTTTTTTATTTTTGTGAGTTTTACAACTTTCTTAAACTAAAATTAGACAAAATGCATTTTAATTGTTCGCTAAAAAGTGAAACATCTCGGTGTGGGAAAATGTATCAGCACCGGGGTGGGTGACATCTCTCAGGTGCCTTATAATACCGTATAATAACTTGTATGATGACCCCTGTGTTTTATAATACCGTACAATGATGGGCCCTGCGCCTTATAATAGCGTATGAGGACGTGTATGATGATCCCTGTCTATTATAACTCTGTATAATATTGTGTATGATGGCCCCTGCGCCATATAATACCGTATAATGTTGTGTATGATGGGCCCTGCGCCATATAATACCGTATAATGTTGTGTATGATGGGCCCTGCGCCATATAATACCGTGTACTGTTGTGTATGATGGCCCCTGTGTCATATAATACCGTACAATGACGTGTATGATGGCCCCTGTGTCATATAATACCGTACAATGACGTGTATGATGGCCCCTGTGTCATATAATACCGTACAATGACGTGTATGATGGCCCCTGTGTCATATAATACCGTATAATGTTGTGTATGATGGGCCCTGCGCCATATAATACCGTGTACTGTTGTGTATGATGGCCCCTGTGTCATATAATACTGTATAATGATGTGTATGATGGCCCCTGTGTCATATAATACCGTACAATGACGTGTATGATGGCCCCTGTGTCATATAATACCGTACAATGACGTGTATGATGGCCCCTGTGTCATATAATACCGTATAATGATGTGTATGATGGCCCCTGTGTCATATAATACCGTATAACGATGTGTATGATGGCCCCTGTGTCATATAATACCGTATAGTGATGTGTATGATGGCCCCTGTGTCATATAATACCGTATAATGATGTGTATGATGGCCCATGTGTCATATAAAACCGTATAATGATGTGTATGATGGCCCATGTGTCATATAATACCGTATAATGATGTGTATGATGTCCCCTGTGTCATATAATACCGTATAGTGATGTGTATGATGGCCCCTGTGTCATATAATACCGTATAGTGATGTGTATGATGGCCCCTGTGTCATATAATACCGTATAGTGATGTGTATGATGGCCCCTGTGTCATATAATACCGTATAGTGATGTGTATGATGGCCCCTGTGTCATATAATACCGTATAGTGATGTGTATGATGGCCCCTGTGTCATATAATACCGTATAGTGATGTGTATGATGGCCCCTGTGTCATATAATACCGTATAGTGAATAGTGATGTGTATGATGGCCCCTGTGTCATATAATACTGTACAATGACGTGTATGATGGCCCCTGTGTCATATAATACCGTATAATGATGTGTATGATGGCCCCTGTGTCATATAATACCGTACAATGACGTGTATGATGGCCCCTGTGTCATATAATACCGTATAATGATGTGTATGATGGCCCCTGTGTCATATAATACTGTATAGTGATGTGTATGATGGCCCCTGTGTCATATAATACCGTACAATGACGTGTATGATGGCCCCTGTGTCATATAATACCGTATAGTGATGTGTATGATGGCCCCTGTGTCATATAATACCGTATAGTGATGTGTATGATGGCCCCTGTGTCATATAATACCGTATAGTGATGTGTATGATGGCCCGTGTCATATAATACCGTATAGTGATGTGTATGATGGCCCCTGTGTCATATAATACCGTATAGTGATGTGTATGATGGCCCGTGTCATATAATACCGTATAGTGAATAGTGATGTGTATGATGGCCCCTGTGTCATATAATACTGTACAATGACGTGTATGATGGCCCCTGTGTCATATAATACCGTATAATGATGTGTATGATGGCCCCTGTGTCATATAATACCGTACAATGACGTGTATGATGGCCCCTGTGTCATATAATACCGTATAATGATGTGTATGATGGCCCCTGTGTCATATAATACTGTATAGTGATGTGTATGATGGCCCCTGTGTCATATAATACCGTACAATGACGTGTATGATGGCCCCTGTGTCATATAATACCGTATAATGATGTGTATGATGGCCCCTGTGTCATATAATACTGTATAGTGATGTGTATGATGGCCCCTGTGCCTTATAATACTGTATAGTGATGTGTATGATGGCCCCTGTGTCATATAATACCGTATAGTGATGTGTATGATGGCCCCTGTGTCATATAATACTGTATAGTGATGTGTATGATGGCCCCTGTGCCTTATAATACTGTATAGTGATGTGTATGATGGCTGCCAGTGGTCCCCAGACATACGATTGTTATGTCACCCGCTGGTGGTGGAACAATCAGCAGATTATCAACTCTTCTTGGATTTCGCTTTGTTTCTATAAATCATCTCAGTAAACGGCCTGAAAGAGAAGAAGAAGAGACGTCAGAACTATCACCTATATATATCCTGTATATGTACGGCCATACATCTCATACCTATCACCTATATATATATATCCTGTATATGTACAGCCATACATCTCATACCTATCACCTATATATATCCTGTATATGTACAGCCATACATCTCATACCTATCACCTATATGTATCCTGTATATGTACAGCCATACATCTCATACCTATCACCTATAAGTATCCTGTATATGTACAGCCATACATCTCATACCTATCACCTATATATATCCTGTATATGTACAGCCATACATCTCATACCTATCACCTATATGTATCCTGTATATGTACAGCCATACATCTCATACCTATCACCTATAAGTATCCTGTATATGTACAGCCATACATCTCATACCTATCACCTATATATATCCTGTATATGTACGGCCATACATCACATACCTATCACCTATATATATCCTGTATATGTACAGCCATACATCTCATACCTATCACCTATATATATCCTGTATATGTACAGCCATACATCTCATACCTATCACCTATATAGATCCTGTATATGTACGGCCATACATCTCATACCTATCACCTATATATATCCTGTATATGTACGGCCATACATCACATACCTATCACCTATATATATCCTGTATATGTACAGCCATACATCACATACCTATCACCTATATATATCCTGTATATGTACAGCCATACATCACATACCTATCACCTATATATATCCTGTATATGTACAGCCATACATCTCATACCTATCACCTATATGTATCCTGTATATGTACAGCCATACATCTCATACCTATCACCTATATGTATCCTGTATATGTACAGCCATACATCTCATACCTATCACCTATAAGTATCCTGTATATGTAGAGCCATACATCTCATACCTATCACCTATAAGTATCCTGTATATGTACAGCCATACATCTCATACCTATCACCTGTATATATATCCTGTATATGTACGGCCATACATCACATACCTATCACCTATATATATCCTGTATATGTACAGCCATACATCTCATACCTATTACCTATATATATATATCCTGTATATGTACAGCCATACATCTCATACCTATCACCTATATATATCCTGTATATGTACAGCCATACATCTCATACCTATCACCTGTATATATATCCTGTATATGTACGGCCATACATCACATACCTATCACCTATATATATCCTGTATATGTACAGCCATACATCTCATACCTATTACCTATATATATATATCCTGTATATGTACAGCCATACATCTCATACCTATCACCTATATAGATCCTGTATATGTACGGCCATACATCTCATACCTATCACCTATATATATCCTGTATATGTACAGCCATACATCTCATACCTATTACCTATATATATATATCCTGTATATGTACAGCCATACATCTCATACCTATCACCTATATAGATCCTGTATATGTACGGCCATACATCTCATACCTATCACCTATATATATCCTGTATATGTACAGCCATACATCTCATACCTATTACCTATATATATATATCCTGTATATGTACAGCCATACATCACATACCTATCACCTATATGTATCCTGTATATGTACAGCCATACATCTCATACCTATCACCTATATATATATATCCTGTATATGTACAGCCATACATCTCATACCTATCACCTATATATATCCTGTATATTTACAACCATACATCACATACCTATCACCTATATATATCCTGTATATGTACAGCCATACATCTCACTACATTCTCTGTGTGGTTCTATGCCAGGGCAGAGCATTGCACTGGTATCGGGTCGGTGCTTATAAGGACGTGTGAGGACAGGTCCGGCCCCGGGTGCCCCAGGTGGACGCTTCATTATCCCTCATTAGGCGTCACCTCATGGAGCCCGGTGCTGGCGCCGGTGCCAGTTCTGTGTGTGCCGAGGACGCCGGACTCCATTAATGAGGCGCTGGACACTCATCCGCCGTTACCGGGTGCGGAGCCGTCACACGTGACCCTGCGCCTCATCACATCCCCCGCACGTGTTATGGGCCATCATCTGCAAAATCACATAATCACCCCCATCACTGCCGGGATGTAACGGCGCTAACAATAGACTAAAATTGCTAGAAAAAATCTTTCAATTTCCTAAAAATCCTTCGGTCGCCCGGAGTTTGAAAAACTGAAAGGAAAATAATTGAAAATGAATGAAATTAATTTAAAAAAATTGGGCCAGAACCTCGGAGAGATTCTTATAGCGTTACAATGTTGCCTCTTCATGTATCAGTGACTGATGTCTATGGTAACGGCTGTTATGGTATTTGATTCATGAACCAGGAGGAACAGGATGAACGGCACAATAGACAGGTATCACAAGTGCCTGCAAATATTGGAAGAAAGACAAATGCATCCGTATACAAACATCAAGGAGCACCTACCCCTCAAACATGATGGCGACCTTATAGCACAGAGCGACCACAGCTGTGAGGAGGAGACCGGCTGGACTGGAGCCCCTGAGGAGAGATAGACACGAGTGTAAAGAGGGCAACATCATACTGACATCACTACATACAGGGGGCACATGGTGACCACCGACCTATGACCCACCAAAATATTCCACCACCAAGAGTTATAACTAACACTATTATAGTAGTTATATTCTTGTACATAAGGGACAGTATTATAGAAGTTATATTCTTGTGCGTAGGGGGCAGTATTATAGCAGTTATATTCCTGTACATAGGGGCAGTATTATAGTAGTTATATTCCTGTACATAGGGGGCAGTATTATAGTAGTTATATTCTTGTACATAGGGGCAGTATTATAGTAGTTATATTCCTGTACATAGGGGGCGGTATTATAGTAGTTATATTCCTGTACATAGGGGGCAGTATTATAGTAGCTATATTCTTGTACATAGGGGGCAGTATTATAGTAGTTATATCCCTGTACATAGGAGGCAGTATTATAGCAGTTATATTCTTGTACATGGGGGGCAGTATTATAGTAGTTATATTCTTGTACATAGGGGGCAGTATTATAGTAGTTATATTCTTGTACATAGGGGGCAGTATTATAGCAGTTATATTCCTGTACATAGGGGCAGTATTATAGTAGTTATATCCCTGTACATAGGAGGCAGTATTATAGTAGTTATATTCTTGTACATAGGGGGCAGTATTATAGTAGTTATATTCTTGTACATAGGGGGCAGTATTATAGTTATATTCCTGTACATAGGGAGCAGTATTATAGTAGTTATATTCCTGTACATAGAGGGCAGTATTATAGTAGTTATATTCCTGTACATAGGGGGCAGTATTATAGTAGTTATATTCTTGTACATAGGAGGCAGTATTATAGTAGTTATATCCCTGTACATCGGGGGCAGTATTATAGTAGTTATATTCTTGTACATAAGGGACAGTATTATAGAAGTTATATTCTTGTGCGTAGGGGGCAGTATTATAGCAGTTATATTCCTGTACATAGGGGCAGTATTATAGTAGTTATATCCCTGTACATAGGAGGCAGTATTATAGTAGTTATATGCCTGTACATAGGGGCAGTATTATAGTAGTTATATTCTTGTACATAAGGGACAGTATTATAGAAGTTATATTCTTGTGCGTAGGGGGCAGTATTATAGTAGTTATATCCCTGTACATAGGGGGCAGTATTATAGTAGTTATATTCTTGTACATAGGGGGCAGTATTATAGTAGTTATATTCTTGTACATAGGGGGCAGTATTATAGTAGTTATATTCTTGTACATAGGGGGCAGTATTATAGTAGTTATATTCTTGTACATAGGGGGCAGTATTATAGTAGTTATATTCTTGTGCGTAGGGGGCAGTATTATAGTAGTTATATCCCTGTACATAGGGGGCAGTATTATAGTAGTTATATTCTTGTACATAGGGGGCAGTATTATAGTAGTTATATTCTTGTACATAGGGGGCAGTATTATAGTAGTTATATTCTTGTACATAGGGGCAGTATTATAGAAGTTATATTCTTGTACATAGGGGGCAGTATTATAGTAGTTATATTCTTGTACATAGGGGGCAGTATTATAGTAGTTATATTCTTGTACATAGGGGGCAGTATTATAGTAGTTATATTCTTGTACATAGGGGGCAGTATTATAGTAGTTATATTCCTGTACATAGAAGGCAGTATTATAGTAGTTATATACTTGTACATAGGGGGCAGTATTATAGTAGTTATATTCTTGTACATAAGGGACAGTATTATAGAAGTTATATTCTTGTGCGTAGGGGGCAGTATTATAGTAGTTATATCCCTGTACATAGGGGGCAGTATTATAGTAGTTATATTCTTGTACATAGGGGGCAGTATTATAGTAGTTATATTCTTGTACATAGGGGGCAGTATTATAGTAGTTATATTCTTGTACATAGGGGCAGTATTATAGTATTATATTCTTGTACATAGGGGGCAGTATTATAGTAGTTATATTCTTGTACATAGGGGGCAGTATTATAGTAGTTATATTCTTGTACATAGGGGGCAGTATTATAGTAGTTATATTCCTGTACATAGGGGGCAGTATTATAGTAGTTATATTCCTGTACATAGGGGGCAGTATTATAGTAGTTATATTCTTGTACATAGGGGGCAGTATTATAGTAGTTATATTCTTGTACATAGGGGGCAGTATTATAGTAGTTATATTCCTGTACATAGGAGGCAGCATTATAGTAGTTATATTCCTGTACATAAGGGGCAGTATTATAGTATTATATTCTTGTACATAGGGGGCAGTATTATAGTAGTTATATTCTTGTACATAGGGGGCAGTATTATAGTAGTTATATTCTTGTACATAGGGGGCAGTATTATAGTAGTTATATTCTTGTACATAGGGGGCAGTATTATAGGAGTTATATCCTTGTAGGGGGGCATCTCACATAGCACAGTACATTCAGCTATAACGGACAGATCCTGTAGTATTACGTTGTACACCCTGGTAGGGTGTGTGATGTCGGAGGCGCAGTAGATGAGTACTAGGCAGCGATTACTCACTTTGTCGCCCGGGGGATAGCAGTATTATTAATGTCTGTACTGTGGTGCTGAGTCTGGATACAGAGCGGTGAAAAATATTCATTGCTGTACATGAGTGATATTCGCTATTTTTACTTGCAGCCACCGCGGTGCTAGAGGCAAGTCTCTGCTGCGGGTGTCACGACTCTCTCCCCCCATGACACAGGTGATGCACCGAAGCGGCTGTGACATCAGAGAGCAGGCGCTGCCCAGGTTATAGCAACACAATGGATCAATTCTTGATGCCAGGATGTCGTAATGACACATAACCTGGTGAACATGGAGCGAGGCTCATATGCCGTGTCATGTAGTGCAGGGCCTGAGGGCCACACAGTCACTGGGTCAATGTATTACTCAATGTTCTGCAACTTATACTTTGTGTTCCAATCACTGCTGAGGGTTTGCCACACTAGCAGCCAGTCTAGAAGATCCTCTAGAAAGCTCAAGCCATTGGATCCATTTTATCTATATCATAAGCAGAAAAGATGAAGGATGTGGATGTGTTTCTAACAGATACATAATGGCAAACCCTCAGCTGTGTGACAAGGACTAGCTCAGTCTACAGACCGGTCAGCTCAGATGTTACTTTGCTACAATGTATCAGTGCAGTTTGAGAATTGCTTGGTCCTGCCTCTAACAGCAGAGAGTTTCTATGTAGGGAAACGTTACAATGTTGCAGGATGTTTTGCTACACCGCGATTCCGCGTCTTGTTACATTGTTGCAGGATGTTTAGTTACACCGCGATTCCGCGTCTCGGTACATTGTTGCAGGATGTTTTGCTACACCGCGATTCCGCGTCTTGTTACATTGTTGCAGGATGTTTTGCTACACCGCGATTCCGCGCCTTGTTACATTGTTGCAGGATGTTTTGCTACACCGTGATTCCGTGTCTTGTTACATTGTTGCAGGATGTTTGGTTACACCGTGATTCCGTGTCTTGTTACATTGTTGCAGGATGTTTGGTTACACCACGATTCCGTGTCTTGTTACATTGTTGCAGGATGTTTGGTTACACAGCGATTCCGTGTCTTGTTACATTGTTGCAGGATGTTTGGTTACACCACGATTCCGTGTCTTGTTACATTGTTGCAGGATGTTTAGTTACACCGTGATTCCGTGTCTTGTTACATTGTTGCAGGATGTTTAGTTACACCACGATTCCGTGTCTTGTTACATTGTTGCAGGATGTTTGGTTACACAGCGATTCCGTGTCTTGTTACATTGTTGCAGGATGTTTAGTTACACCGTGATTCCGTGTCTTGTTACATTGTTGCAGGATGTTTGGTTACACCACGATTCCGCGTCGTGTTACATTGTTGCAGGATGTTTAGTTACACCGTGATTCCGCGTCTTGTGTCTTGTTACAATGTTGCAGGATGTTTGGTTACACAGCAATTCCGCGTCTTGTGTCCCGTTACAATGTTGCAGGATGTTTGGTTACACCGCGATTCCGCGTCTTCATATACGCAAAGTGAGGAATCGGCACGCGCAGAACGTCCGCCATTCAGAATATTTTTAGGCCTTATTTTGTGGAGACGGATGAAGCCTTCCCCCAGCTGTGAACGAATAATACCGCTCCCTCACCAGGTAATGAGGTCATGAATCAGATAATGGGCGCCCGCTCCTTCCCCTGTACTCGTCCCGCAGGGATAATCTTTTCTGGGAACAATCCATGTTTCATCTGCGACCCAAAAGGCGAATGGATAAAAAGATGGCTGCCAAATACAAAGGACCTGGAGGCTTAACCCTTCCCTTTACACCCCTCCGCTACAATACAGAACAAGAGCCTTGATGTCCGCGGCAGGAGCGCAAATCAAAAAGACTACGGTCCTGTTATTTATCTGCAGTAATGAGGTGCGGTTCTGTTACACTGTGTCATCCCTGTGATGTGATGCCATCCCACCGCCCACATGACCTTATTATAAATGTAGCGGGCCTGGGTTTCTATGTTCTGTGCCGACCGCAGCGTTTGGTCTAAGTTTAGCACCGGAGTGACAGGTTTCCTTTATTTATATTTTAGTTTCATTCTTGTTTTCTCCTTTTTCATCTGACAAAAAGTGTCTATTCAGTTTTTTAGTATTCTATTTGTTTTTTTTTAAATTTATGTATTTCAAGAAGAAGAGTGATTTTTATGATCCAGGAATTGATATTCCCACCTTTTGCCGAGAAAAAGCGAGGAAGTGAGATTAGATTTATTGGGCTCTCCATGGAGATGTCAGAAGAGAGATTTGGCTCTCAGAAATATCAGTGTCGGAATTTGCTCTCTTCTGAGGTATCAGAAGGTGGACTGGGCTCTCTCCTCGGAGATGCCAGCAGGAGGATTGGGCTCTCCTCGGAGATGCCAGCAGGAGGATTGGGCTCTCCTCGGAGATGCCAGCAGGAGGATTGGGCTCTCCTCGGAGATGCCAGCAGGAGGATTGGGCTCTCCTCAGAGATGTCAGCAGGAGGATTGGGCTCTCCTCAGAGATGTCAGCAGGAGGATTGGGCTCTCCTCAGAGATGTCAGCAGGAGGATTGGGCTCTCCTCAGAGATGTCAGCAGGAGGATTGGGCTCTCCTCAGAGATGTCAGCAGGAGGATTGGGCTCTCCTCAGAGATGTCAGCAGGAGGATTGGGCTCTCCTCAGAGATGTCAGCAGGAGGATTGGGCTCTCCTCAGAGATGTCAGCAGGAGGATTGGGCTCTCCTCAGAGATGTCAGCAGGAGGATTGGGCTCTCCTCAGAGATGTCAGCAGGAGGATTGGGCTCTCCTCAGAGATGTCAGCAGGAGGATTGGGCTCTCCTCAGAGATGTCAGCAGGAGGATTGGGCTCTCCTCAGAGATGTCAGCAGGAGGATTGGGCTCTCCTCAGAGATGTCAGCAGGAGGATTGGGCTCTCCTCAGAGATGTCAGCAGGAGGATTGGGCTCTCCTCAGAGATGTCAGCAGGAGGATTGGGCTCTCCTCAGAGATGTCAGCAGGAGGATTGGGCTCTCCTCAGAGATGTCAGCAGGAGGATTGGGCTCTCCTCAGAGATGTCAGCAGGAGGATTGGGCTCTCCTCAGAGATGTCAGCAGGAGGATTGGGCTCTCCTCAGAGATGTCAGCAGGAGGATTGGGCTCTCCTCAGAGATGTCAGCAGGAGGATTGGGCTCTCCTCAGAGATGCCAGCAGGAGGATTGGGCTCTCCTCAGAGATGCCAGCAGGAGGATTGGGCTCTCTCCTCGGAGATGTCAGCAGGAGGATTGGGCTCTCTCCTCGGAGATGCCAGCAGGAGGATTGGGCTCTCTCCTCGGAGATGCCAGCAGGAGGATTGGGCTCTCCTCAGAGATGCCAGCAGGAGGATTGGGCTCTCTCCTCGGAGATGTCAGCAGGAGGATTGGGCTCTCTCCTCGGAGATGCCAGCAGGAGGATTGGGCTCTCTCCTCGGAGATGCCAGCAGGAGGATTGGGCTCTCTCCTTGGAGATGCCAGCAGGAGGATTGGGCTCTCTCCTTGGAGATGCCAGCAGGAGGATTGGGCTCTCTCCTTGGAGATGCCAGCAGGAGGATTGGGCTCTCTCCTTGGAGATGCCAGCAGGAGGATTGGGCTCTCCTCAGAGATGTCAGCAGGAGGATTGGGCTCTCCTCAGAGATGTCAGCAGGAGGATTGGGCTCTCCTCAGAGATGTCAGCAGGAGGATTGGGCTCTCCTCAGAGATGTCAGCAGGAGGATTGGGCTCTCCTCAGAGATGTCAGCAGGAGGATTGGGCTCTCCTCAGAGATGTCAGCAGGAGGATTGGGCTCTCCTCAGAGATGCCAGCAGGAGGATTGGGCTCTCCTCAGAGATGCCAGCAGGAGGATTGGGCTCTCTCCTTGGAGATGCCAGCAGGAGGATTGGGCTCTCTCCTTGGAGATGCCAGCAGGAGGATTGGGCTCTCTCCTTGGAGATGCTAGCAGGAGGATTGGGCTCTCTCCTCGGAGATGCCAGCAGGAGGATTGGGCTCTCTCCTTGGAGATGCCAGCAGGAGGATTGGGCTCTCTCCTTGGAGATGCCAGCAGGAGGATTGGGCTCTCTCCTTGGAGATGCCAGCAGGAGGATTGGGCTCTCTCCTTGGAGATGCCAGCAGGAGGATTGGGCTCTCTCCTTGGAGATGCCAGCAGGAGGATTGGGCTTTCCTCAGAGACGTCAGCAGGAGGAAGATTTGGATCTGCTCTGTGATGTCTGTGGGGGATGTGGCTCTCCTCGAAAATGTCAACAGGGAAATTGGGCTCTCCTTTGAGATGTCAGCTGTTGGATTTGGCAGGTAAGGACAAACTGTGGACACTGGATCCCTATGACCAGTGGCATCTCCAAGCTAAAAGGCTCAAAAATTAAAATAAAAAAAGGTGGAAAATATCTGACTATCATATTTAAAAATGTTGTTACACTGTCCGCTGGTCATGCTATTCCAGTGCCAGATTTCAGGCAGGTTAAACTCCCTGATCTGTTACATAAACATTTCCTGGATAATTGTTGGAGCGACACTGATTCATGGGTCTACGAGTTCATAAACCGCCCCATAAATGACTGGGTGCATCACCTGCTCCCAACCCTGATCCGGAACCGATGAGAGCGCATGACCAGGGTGATTGAGTTCGAACCACATCTGAAGGCATAGTCCCCAAAAATAAGATTTAAAAAGACGTTTGCACTTTCCAACAGATGCTGTAATACTGGGTAATAACCATTAAGTAGATATCTCAATATTAGATATCTCCAATATCTGTAAAAGGAAACTCCAAAGGACACTTACTTCTCTAAGTGCAATGGAGCCGGGTCCTCACACTGCTGCGCTCTCTGCACCACAGTCCCTTTCCAAGAGCCCTGCTGACTTCCATTTGGACTATAGGATGATAACTTGTGACAATACCATAACATGGCAGCATGTCCTCTGCAGGATGAAAGCTTCCAGTGTCCTTGCGTGCTCCACTTGTAGTAATTACAAGTCCGCTGGTTAATACGGGATGCGTACGATGGCTGTTTACCTGCTCGGTGTCCGCATTCAGCAGGACAATGACTTACATTATAGACTGAAATTGACAACGCTTGAGTGAAGGCAATCCTGAATGCGCGGAGTTCAATGGTGGCGGCCGGGATCAAGTGAGGTCAACAATCAAACAGTGAATGTAAAGGAGACGACCTGGTGAGAACTGAAGTCAAAGCAGAATGTTGGGATGTCCAGAAAAGGGATACTTTTGAGATGAGGAGTATGATGTGTTTTTTTTTTTTTTTAGAAAAATCCAATTTTGTCTGCCAATTTGGTTGTCAAGCATAGTGACCCATAGCTCAGAACCCAATGCATGTGGACGTCGAAAGATGCAGATGAAGGGCTTTCAGAACCCAACATATAGGGATGTTGAGAGAAACATATGTAGATGTCAGGAGGAACAGGAGTTGCGCGCGTGCAGAGCCCGGTGCGCGGGGGAATCAAAGTGATGCAGTGATGGGAATTCAGAACCTAGTGGGTAGAGATGCAGGGAGATGCAGATGCCGGACGTGGAGTGTCCAGAACCTGGTGTATGTAGAGTAGGAGTGTTCAGATCCCAATGTAAATACAGTGTATTGGGACATCAGATGCGTAGAGATAGAGCTCCCTGCCAGAGCTTACTGTATGGCCATACACCAAGAGAAAACTTTGTTCATATACACACAATGGGGGTCATTTACTAAGGGCCCGATTCGCGTTTTCCCGACGTGTTACCTGAATATTTCCGATTTGCGCCGATTGTACCTGAATTGCCCCGGGATTTTGGCGCATCGGCGCTGGTGTGCACGGGACGGAAATCGGCGGGGCGTGGCCGAACAAAAACCCGACATATTCGGGAAAAGCGCTGCATTTAAAAACCGAAAATGTGTCGCTTGGGAAGCGCTTACCTTCACCTGGTCCAGCTTGGTGTATTCCGGCACGTTCCGATGCTTTTCAGCGAATCCTGTTCAGAGAACGAGCCGCTGGATCGTGAATGGGCCGGGTAAGTAAATCTGCCCCAATCTGTGCAGATGTTGCCCATGACTGACCCTCCAATGTCAAGCAGTGACCCAAAACCAGTGTGGTCCATTGTGAGCGGGTACACTCCAGATCATCACACAAGTGTTTTTCCTGATCTTTTTTCCCCCCCATATAACCAGGACGTCAATGAGATCTTGCTGGCGTGGCATGACACTGTCCCCGTCCCCGGGGATCAGGGTGTTACACTTCCATGAAGTAACACTTGTTGGCACCGGGGTCCGCAGCGCTGATCCGGCGTTATTACAGCTTACATTCTAGGGGCGGCCGGGCTTGATTTTACTAATACATCTCCTGTCAGCAACATGATTTATTTATGCAAAGAAGAACAAATTTACATGGCCGCGCTAATCGCCTCGCTGTGTGCGCTCCCCCAGGGCCGAGCGTGGTTAGAAGGCATTAATTCATTACACAACAGCCTATGGGAGAGCCACTCGCCGACTCCCTTATGTTACAGGCGCTTGTTACTGTAACTGCTGGGTGATATACATTAAATCAGCTCATAATCGCCTAATGAGGACAATAATTAGACAATGTACTTTCTGCAATTACTGATCCTTGCACGCCAGCTGTGCCGAAAGCTTGGAACAAGGCGATTAACAGTCCCTCCAGTGCCCCCCGGGGGTGGGTGGACATACAGAAGGTTCCAGAACTGACCCGCACCTTTTCTAGAACATGTTAGATGAGATTTGTAATATAGGTAGATCCTAACGGCTGCGGGATAAACAGCAGGGGGTCATACGACTGGATATTTGGGACCCTAGTGGGTCTTGGTGCAGTGTAACCTGAAAAAAACCCAACACCGAAACGCAATCCACATTGCAGAATATGGTTAGTCTGTCTCATTGGCTATTGTCTGGGCCCGCCTACTTCCTAAACTCCACCCATTTATGCTTTTATCCCCACCCACTCTACAGAACACATCCTGCTCTGATACGATTTGTGTCATGGCTTGATCCCTGTTGCATTGTTCTTTCGTATGATTTTATCGGCTTATAAAAAAAATTAAAAAAAGGTCATTTCGGACCCATTTCACCTTTTCACTTACTGGATCTTTGACTTTTAAGACTACAGAACACAAAACTGGACATTGTGGAGTTAATTACACTGACGGCAGAAGATTGACCATGAGATGCCCCCCCTACTGACCCCTCCTGACCTTCACTGGGTATAAAATACCAAAAATAAAATGCAAGTTCAGAAAAAACAAGGACAAATATATTTCATGTGAAGGATCAGGGAAAAATATTCCTCTAGGGTTCGTTATATAATACATCTATCTCTATGTGGACGCGATCATAACATTGTTAATGTGGGAAATGACTATTCTAGCTGCAAACATCTGGTTTTTAATGCATTATATACTTAGGTGTATATGGGCCCCATCTCCAACAACCCCCCCACTCCACTGGTTAAATGGTACATTGTGTTTGCTAACTCTGTAAGAAGGCCTTGAAAACCCTTGTTCAAGTAGGCTAGCACAGCTGAAAACAATTTGGCTGATTAGAGAAGCTATAAAACTGACCTTCCTTTGAGCTGGTTGAGTATCTGGAGCATTGTATGAGGATTACACCAGGTTGTGCCAAATTTGCTAGTGCATTTTCGATATTGGCATCTACGGTTAATGTATGTTTTAAAGCTTTGTGCCAACTCCATTTTAGAAGTTTTGTTTCTTGTAATTTTGGATATTTACTTGTTTTATGCAGATGGACGCCATTGTTTACAAAGTTCCTCTCCATGACGCCCTCCGTGGTGCAGTGATATAAACCTCACAGCCAGCGGACGGGTAACGTCAATGAGAAAGCCTTCCATAGCGTGAAACGGACCGCAACCTGTGCCCTGCCTGGCGTCCTCCCGCACCTCCGCTGCGATTAAATAAAGATATTTGGATTTTACTGGGCGAGTGCAGGTGCATTTTGGATTAGTTTTGGATGAGAAACCGGAGCATCACATTTGTTTGTATGAAACTTTTACAATAAACAGAAAAACAGAACATGTGAAACTCGACAGTCTCTAACCTGAGTAGTAAGAGAAGTGGGAGGCCCTGCTGCACAACTAAGCAACAAGACAAATACATTGGAGCCTCTAGTCTAAAAGTGTTATGGACAGACCAATCTAAGTTTGAGGTCTTTGAGGAGTCTGGTAATCTCCAATGAGGCCAGGACTCTGCTGCAGGTTCTCTCTAGGCCCCCCAAATGACCTCCGCATTCTGTAGGGAAAAGTATAACTAGCAGGAGTGCCCCAGCGGGGGGCAGCAATACTTACAGGAGCGCCAGACCCAGGTAGTTGATGGTACTGCCCCAATACATTGGATTCTCCATGATATTAAACGGGAATCCCGTCACCTTCTTTTCCATCAGAATTCCAAAGTAATCACCTGGAAAAGGGGAGGAGGAAAAAACAAAAACAGGAATAAATATTGTAACTAGATTAAAAAAAAAAAATCTCAAAAAGCTACGGTGGAATTACTAATATTATCACATCATCCCCTGTAATAAAAATACCATCAGAAGCTCTAATAAATAACACGCTAAGATCTCTAGAGTGATTAACTTATATATTGATTATATCTGTAGCCAGGAAAGCTGGGTGACATGAACATATTCTGGGATGTCACACAGCTCTCCTAGGATCCTGCATATCTAATTGGTCTAGTAACAGTGTCATATATCAGCAGGGGAAGTGTTCTGTAACCCAGGTAAATTTGCCATTCAGGAACTGGGAAAGTAGGATAATATGTAACTTAACAGAGAAATCCGGGTCACAACTGGTCCTCATTATAATGATGTACAACACATATATCCGATTGACTTGTGAGAGACCTGGAAAGTTTTACATGGTCGTACGTCTGTACGTCTCTGGGCAGAACCTCGTGTCCTAAAGTCTCCAGTCTATGACTCTGGATCCTGACTCACGGCTCGCACTCCTCTGTCATGGATGAGGAATAAGGAGGGGAGCAATCTCCAGGAAAACAAGGGCACAGAGCAGGAACGTACAAATCCCGGGAAGACGGTCACTTCAGGGATTCATGTGGAGACTTCAAAGGATCTCTGCTCATTTCTCAAAGTTGTCAGGTCTGTCATTTTTTTCCTGGTGGTCAGGGGGGGGGGGGGGCTGAACTACGGAGTGATGGGAAGGAGAAAAAGATGTGACTATGCGGAACGGAAGAAAGGAGTGATGGGAGGAACGGAGGGAAGGAAAGAGATGGAAGGAAGGATGGGAGGAAGGAAGGAAGGAAGGATGGGAGGAAGGAAGGATGGATGGAAGGAAAGAGAGAGTGATAAAATGAAAAAAGGAAGTAAAGAGTGATAAAAGGAAGGAAAGAGAGTGATGG
This sequence comes from Engystomops pustulosus, assembly GCF_040894005.1. Classification (NCBI taxonomy): domain Eukaryota; kingdom Metazoa; phylum Chordata; class Amphibia; order Anura; family Leptodactylidae; genus Engystomops; species Engystomops pustulosus. The sequence goes on from NC_092418.1 coordinate 15,603,534, forward strand.
GAGAAAGAAACATGTGACGGGTGGAAAAAAGGAAAGAGCAATGGGAAGAAGGAAGAAAGGCGAAAGTGATGGGAGAAAGAAAGGATGGAAAGAGTGATGGGAGGAAGGAAGGAAGGATGGAAAGAGTGATGGGAGGAAGGAAGGAAGGATGGAAAGAGTGATGGGAGGAAGGAAGGAAGGATGGAAAGAGTGATGGGAGGAAGGAAGGAAGGATGGAAAGAGTGATGGGAGGAAGGAAGGAAGGAAGGAAGGATGGAAAGAGTGATGGGAGGAAGGAAGGAAGGATGGAAAGAGTGATGGGAGGAAGGAAGGAAGGATGGAAAGAGCAATGGGAAGAAGGAAGAAAGGCGAAAGTGATGGGAGAAAGAAAGGATGGAAAGAGTGATGGGAGGGAGGAAGGAAGGAAGGATGGAAAGAGTGATGGGAGGAAGGAAGGAAAGAGTGATGAAAGGAAAAAAGGAAGGAAAGAGTGATGGGAGAAAGGAACAAGTGATGGGTGGAAGGAAGAAAAGAGCGACGGGAAGAAGGAAGAAAGGCGAGAGTGACGGGAGGAAGCAAAGAGTGATCGAAAGAAAGAAAGGAAGGAGTGATTAGAGAAAGGGCGAAGGACTGATTTGGGGGGGGGGGGGAGGAAAGAGTAATGGGACAATAAAGATTAAAGGAAGACTTAGGATAAATTATAACAGGGGAGTAGTGAGGAAAAGACAAGTAGGCAAAAAAATATAGAGGAAGATAAGAGGAGGAGAGAGGGCAGAGCGAAAGGGAGGAAATAACAACTGCTAATATTGTAAAAGACGAGGCCATCTAATTGTTGTCTTAGGATTTCAGGAAAGAAGGAGGGAAAAAAAAAAGAAAGAAGAAGGATATCAAGGTCCCCAGTATTTTAGTGGTTTTCTTAAAGGAAATCTACCATGAAAATCCATGTTGATAAACCAGGGTCGTTACTCTGCCCCAATCAGAGCCCCATACACCTCTATGGCTCGCGGTCACTGGCCCATACACCTCTATGGCTCGCGGTCACAGGCCCATACACCTCTATGGCTCGCGGTCACTGGCCCATACACCTCTATGGCTCACGGTCACAGGCCCATACACCTCTATGGCTCGCGGTCACAGGCCCATACACCTCTATGGCTCGCGGTCACAGGCCCATACACCTCTATGGCTCGCGGTCACTGGCCCATACACCTCTATGGCTCGCGGTCACAGGCCCATACACCTCTATGGCTCGCGGTCACAGGCCCATACACCTCTATGGCTCGCGGTCACAGGCCCATACACCTCTATGGCTCACGGTCACTGGCCCATACACCTCTATGGCTCGCGGTCACTGGCCCATACACCTCTATGGCTCGCGGTCACTGGCCCATACACCTCTATGGCTCGCGGTCACTGGCCCATACACCTCTATGGCTCGCGGTCACTGGCCCATACACCTCTATGGCTCGCGGTCACAGGCCCATACACCTCTATGGCTCGCGGTCACTGGCCCATACACCTCTATGGCTCGCGGTCACTGGCCCATACACCTCTATGGCTCGCGGTCACTGGCCCATACACCTCTATGGCTCGCGGTCACTGGCCCATACACCTCTATGGCTCGCGGTCACAGGCCCATACACCTCTATGGCTCGCGGTCACAGGCCCATACACCTCTATGGCTCGCGGTCACAGGCCCATACACCTCTATGGCTCGCGGTCACAGGCCCATACACCTCTATGGCTCGCGGTCACTGGCCCCATACACCTCTATGGCTCACGGTCACTGGCCCATACACCTCTATGGCTCGCGGTCACTGGCCCATACACCTCTATGGCTCGCGGTCACTGGCCCCATACACCTCTATGGCTCACGGTCACTGGCCCATACACCTCTATGGCTCGCTGTCACGGCCCCATACACCTCTATGGCTCGCGGTCACTGGCCCCATACACCTCTATGGCTCGCGGTCACTGGCCCCATACACCTCTACGGCTCGCGGTCACTGGCCCATACACCTCTATGGCTCGCGGTCACTGCCCATACACCTCTATGGCTTGTGCTCACGACCCCATATACCTCTACGGCTCGCGGTCACGACCCCATATACCTCTATGGCTTGTGGTCACGGCCCCATATACCTCGACGGCTCGCTGTCACTGGCCCCATACACCTCGCGGTCACGGCCCCATACACCTCGACGGCTCGCGGTCACGGCCCCATACACCTCTATGGCTCGCTGTCACGGCAAGCGCATAATGCATCACCGTCACCAAGTCTTGGCGGCCGCGTTCCAAAGTAAAGGACATGTCCCCTCATGTGCCTATGGAGGGGGAGCGGTGAAGACCACTCCCCTCTCCCAGCCCTGTTCTCCCCCGGGATAAGCTCTGCCTAGCACTTGGCTGTGGGAATTAAGCCTAAGTGCCCCTGAATATTTCCACAACTTCAGTGTCTGAAGTTTCTATAAAACTATTTGTCCTCTCCAAACCTTCTCCTCTCCATGTAGCGTCCGTGTCCTCACAAATGTTCTCCATGTTACATACAGTAGACACTACATTATGTCCTCGCCCCAGATCCACAAATATCACCCCGGTAAAGTGGGGCACAGCAAGTCAGCAGCGAGAACAACAAGTCAACTATACAATCTACAGAAATAAACTCCGGAGCATTGATCCTCAGACAGCGGGATGAAGCAATTAACCGAGAGAGAAGAAGAGCGAGATCCATCAGCGCTCAATTATAACCCGCACCACATCCACCTCTGTAACAGTCCTAAAGACACCTCATATACAGAGAGTCATACACCCCATCCCGCATACAGCACAGGATGACACCCCACATCACCCATCACATTATAACATTACTCATATCCACAAAACTGAGAACTTATTTCTTATTTACACATTAATATGAACTTTAATAACCATAATATACAGACATCGGGGGGGGGGGGGGGTACAGGACAGGGACACGGCGACACTTGGGAGACAGGACAGGGACACGGCGACACTTGGGAGACAGGACAGGGACACGCCGACACTTGGGGGGGACAGGACAGGGACACGCCGACACTTGGGGGGGACAGGACAGGGACACGCCGACACTTGGGGGGGACAGGACAGGGACACGCCGACACTTGGGGGGGACAGGACAGGGACACGCCGACACTTGGGGGGGACAGGACAGGGACACGCCGACACTTGGGGGGGACAGGACAGGGACACGCCGACACTTGGGGGGGACAGGACAGGGACACGCCGACACTTGGGGGGGACAGGACAGGGACACGCCGACACTTGGGGGACAGGACAGGGACACGCTGACACTTGGGGGGGACAGGACAGGGACACGCTGACACTTGGGGGGGACAGGACAGGGACACGCTGACACTTGGGGGGGACAGGGCAGGGACACGCCGACACTTGGGGGGGACAGGACAGGGACACGCTGACACTTGGGGGGGACAGGACAGGGACACGCTGACACTTGGGGGACAGGACAGGGACACGCTGACACTTGCGGGGATAGGACAGGGACACGCCGACACTTGGGGGGGACAGGACAGGGACACGCCGACACTTGGGGGGGACAGGACAGGAACACGCCGACACTTGGGGGGACAGGACAGGGACACGCTGACACTTGGGGGGACAGGACAGGGACACGCTGACACTTGGGGGGACAGGACAGGGACACGCTGACACTTGGGGGGAGAGGACAGGGACACGCTGACACTTGGGGGTACAGGACAGGGACACGCTGACACTTGGGGGTACAGGACAGGGACACGCTGACACTTGGGGGTACAGGACAGGGACACGCTGACACTTGGGGGTACAGGACAGGGACACGCTGACACTTGGGGGGACAGGACAGGGACACGCTGACACTTGGGGGGACAGGACAGGGACACGCTGACACTTGGGGGGACAGGACAGGGACACGCTGACACTTGGGGGACAGGACAGGGACACGCTGACACTTGCGGGGATAGGACAGGGACACGCCGACACTTGGGGGGGACAGGACAGGGACACGCCGACACTTGGGGGGGACAGGACAGGGACACGCTGACACTTGGGGGACAGGACAGGGACACGCTGACACTTGCGGGGATAGGACAGGGACACGCCGACACTTGGGGGGGACAGGACAGGGACACGCCGACACTTGGGGGGGACAGGACAGGAACACGCCGACACTTGGGGGGACAGGACAGGGACACGCTGACACTTGGGGGGACAGGACAGGGACACGCTGACACTTGGGGGGACAGGACAGGGACACGCTGACACTTGGGGGACAGGACAGGGACACGCTGACACTTGGGGGACAGGACAGGGACACGCTGACACTTGGGGGGAGAGGACAGGGACACGCTGACACTTGGGGGTACAGGACAGGGACACGCTGACACTTGGGGGTACAGGACAGGGACACGCTGACACTTGGGGGTACAGGACAGGGACACGCTGACACTTGGGGGGACAGGACAGGGACACGCTGACACTTGGGGGGACAGGACAGGGACACGCTGACACTTGGGGGGACAGGACAGGGACACGCTGACACTTGGGGGGACAGGACAGGGACATGCTGACACTTGGGATCCCCCAGTGTCTCACTACTCTCCGTATATAATGGTGGTCTGTTGGTGATGGTGCGAGTTCTCAGAAGTCGGGGGGACGTCAGCGGAGGCTCCACATAAAAGCTTCACCATTAAGCTGTCGCTTTCGCTGCTTTTACTTTGCATTTCAAAGGCAGAGGCTGTGGTTGCACGCCGCTGTCACATCACTCAGTATTTCTTCCCTTGGTGCGATTTTCACGTCTCCCCGAGGAATGCGTTCTCCATGGTGACGGCGGTGGGGCTCTTTAGAGGGGGGGGGGGCGATGATTGGGGCCACAATTATCAATTTCGGAGAACACTTACTTACATTACATTCCAGACTGGTAAATAATTCTCCCATTCACAACAATACCGAGAATCACGGCACAGAAGATTGCGCCCCTTTACTGGCGGTAGCATTGGCGTGTAATCTATATGTTAATGTATAGACATACACGTGAGTCATCCTCATAGTGGCCGATCCGTATGATGCAAGGCGCATTAGTCACGCCGCTGCCGTGGTCAACATTGCTTCACTGCCGGTATCGCACTTCGTCTTGACCTTGGGAGGGCGCCCTCGCCAGTTTATGCGTTGTTCTTGGAAAAGCTGGGTATTTTTACTGGTCGAAAGAGATAAGAAAAACACAGCCGCTTGGTCCATAAACAGCACCTCACTTGTCCAGAGGTTGCATCAGGTTTTACGGATCTCTCCTGGATCTGAGCTGCAATACCAGACACAACCACTGGACGGGACTAAAGCAGGCATGCTCTTCTAAGCTAGACAACCCCTTTGAGAAGCTCCATGAAAGGGGTTTTGCAATATTCCTGGAAAACCTGTTGAACAAGGACAGCGCCATGCATACAAGTGTGGCTGTGCTGAGTACTGCAGCTCAGCCGCATGCATTGCAATGCTTTTCCCCATTGCCTATGGTCCAGGCATTCACCAATTTTATATTGATGGCCTGGTCCTATAACCCACAAGATTCACTATGGCAACTAAAGGGTTACATCTTCTAAAATAACACCATCGTCCTGGCCAAACATGATCCACAAAAGACATCACGTGACATCACATAATGCCCCCCATCTACAATGCATTCATAGGTTTTTGGACCCCCTTAATCCAGGTTTGACGGCATATCTTATACCCCCTATTGCTATACCCCAGGACAACATCCTAAAACCGCTCAACATGTGACTCAGGGCAACAATCCCTGTAAGAGCTGTAACAAGGACACTCAGCTTTCCCAGGATCAGACAACCCCGCTTTCCTATCCTCTATATAATGTATAATATTGGCTTCTAGCGGAGGTTATTACTATGAGCGGCGGCGGCTTCTTTCTTCGTGTGATTACCGCTGCCGCCTGCGCTCGCACTACATCCCCCCCGTAACATACAGCACAAGGGTCTCGTCGCCAGATGCTTCGTGGCCTAATAACAGGTGAAGTGGCCCTTCAAGAAGAGAAGGACGGGGCCAGAAAGCAAGAGCGAAGAGAATCCAACCCTGGCAGGACGCGGCGGGGCCGGGAGCCGAGCATTAGTGCCGCACATACAAAAATAGCAGCGAGCGCCGCGCTCTTATCCGCTCACCCTATCTAGGGGGATGACATCATATACACCCATGTGTCCCCTAATAATTATACTCCCCCTAATCTCTATCCTACTATCCCATGTGCCAAAGGAAACAGGATGAACCAGGAGGCTCAGGATGAGCAGTTTTTTTTTTATTAACCCTGCCAGGTTAATAGATTAATCTAGTATCACTGTGAATATAGTATAATACAGCAGCAAGTGGGGTGCTAGACAACCCCTTTATGTTTGAAGGGTCCCCAGATGCGTAGATAATTGCAGGTTATTGTGCTGCCGCGGCTGAGACCTCTAGTGATCGCCATGTAATGCACTGGAGAACTTTGTAACAGGTGTTTAATATTCCTACAGCGCACCCGCAGGTGAAGTGAGGTATTGCACCCAATACAATACCACATCTGTGTTGTATATGGACGAGCTTCATCCTCCAGTGCAGGAGACCATCTGGATTGTAGATCAGGGTCCTAAAAAAAGAAACACCCTTCTATTACTTTTCTCATACAGTGCCTGGTCCGGAAAACAGGATTCTGAGTGGTCCATGATTCACGAAAAGTCAAGACAGCCATAAGAAAGGAGAAAAGGATGGAAAATCCGTTCACATCCATCAGGGACACTGATCATCCACAGCTGTGGAATCGGTTACCAAAAGATCAATTTGCCTACAGCACCCCCGCAGGGGAGAAGAGGTATTACACGGTATCCATAACATGTTTAATGTAAGGACCCGCTGCATCCTCCACACACAGATGAAGGTCCCGTTTGGGAATCCCAATTCTAATCCTTCCCTCGCACCGAAAAAGAAATTTGGCTTTCTAATCCAGACATCCCCTTTAAGAACTCACAACAGGTTTTTAGAGACTGTAATCATCACAGGGCACCCCCTATTGCTGACCCTAAAAGCTATGGTGATCAAGTAACAGGCGACTATTATCGCCACAGCACTCCCGCAGGTGACACAAGGTATTGCACTATTGCATTATACAGACAATGGAGAGAGAAGCTCATATGACCACTGGATGACGGTCCCGATGGATGTCACAGGTATTAGTAGTAAAGCACAAAGTCTAATTCAGGCTGTGGAGGTGACCGATATTGTACTGCGGCCGCCGTACATGGCGGTATAACAATGATAACACGGCATAGACATCGCTGCCGTCAACAAAGCAATATTATTAGGGATGTTGACCTTATTACCGCTCGGTAACCCCCTGCAGGGCAAGCGACAAGAAGCGGGTCCATGCCTCCCGCGGTTGTGTTAGTCACCGCTCTCCTTACATCTCTGGTCGCTGTCATGTTCACATCCTGCCTGACCTGTAAAACATATGTCTCTACGTGTTTCTATTAAAATCTTCCCAAAGCGGAAAACAAAGGATCAAATACAATACTGCTAGCACAAAAAAGGAGAGAAAATACATCATCAGTGACAATATCGAGCTGTGGCCGCAGCACAGAGGATTTAAGAACATCAAAGTAAAGACCTGGGGTTATATCTACAAGGAAGAAGCTACAATCACATATCAAATATTTACCAGTAGATCTGTTACAAAGAATGAATCTATATAGACCTAAAAATATAAAAGGTCACCGTGTACATACATGACATTACTTATCCTGTACTGATCCTGAGTTACATCCTGTGTTATACACCAGAGCTGCACTCACTATTCTGCTGCTGGTGCAGTCACTGTGTACATACATGACATTACTTATCCTGTACTGATCCTGAGTTACATCCTGTATTATACACCAGAGCTGCACTCACTATTCTGCTGCTAGTGCAGTCACTGTGTACATACATGACATTACTTATCCTGTACTGATCCTGAGTTACATCCTGTATTATACTCCAGAGCTGCACTCACTATCTGCTGCTGGTGCAGTCACTGTGTACATACATGACATTACTTATCCTGTACTGATCCTGAGTTACATCCTGTGTTATACACCAGAGCTGCACTCACTATTCTGCTGCTGGTGCAGTCACTGTGTACATACATGACATTACTTATCCTGTACTGATCCTGAGTTACATCCTGTGTTATACACCAGAGCTGCACTCACTATTCTGCTGCTGGTGCAGTCACTGTGTACATACATGACATTACTTATCCTGTACTGATCCTGAGTTACATCCTGTATTATACACCAGAGCTGCACTCACTATTCTGCTGCTAGTGCAGTCACTGTGTACATACATGACATTACTTATCCTGTACTGATCCTGAGTTACATCCTGTATTATACTCCAGAGCTGCACTCACTATCTGCTGCTGGTGCAGTCACTGTGTACATACATGACATTACTTATCCTGTACTGATCCTGAGTTACATCCTGTGTTATACACCAGAGCTGCACTCACTATTCTGCTGCTGGTGCAGTCACTGTGTACATACATGACATTACTTATCCTGTACTGATCCTGAGTTACATCCTGTATTATACACCAGAGCTGCACTCACTATTCTGCTGCTAGTGCAGTCACTGTGTACATACATGACATTACTTATCCTGTACTGATCCTGAGTTACATCCTGTATTATACTCCAGAGCTGCACTCACTATCTGCTGCTGGTGCAGTCACTGTGTACATACATGACATTACTTATCCTGTACTGATCCTGAGTTACATCCTGTGTTATACACCAGAGCTGCACTCACTATTCTGCTGCTGGTGCAGTCACTGTGTACATACATGACATTACTTATCCTGTACTGATCCTGAGTTACATCCTGTGTTATACACCAGAGCTGCACTCACTATTCTGCTGCTGGTGCAGTCACTGTGTACATACATGACATTACTTATCCTGTACTGATCCTGAGTTACATCCTGTATTATACACCAGAGCTGCACTCACTATTCTGCTGCTAGTGCAGTCACTGTGTACATACATGACATTACTTATCCTGTACTGATCCTGAGTTACATCCTGTATTATACTCCAGAGCTGCACTCACTATCTGCTGCTGGTGCAGTCACTGTGTACATACATGACATTACTTATCCTGTACTGATCCTGAGTTACATCCTGTGTTATACACCAGAGCTGCACTCACTATTCTGCTGCTGGTGCAGTCACTGTGTACATACATGACATTACTTATCCTGTACTGATCCTGAGTTACATCCTGTGTTATACACCAGAGCTGCACTCACTATTCTGCTGCTGGTGCAGTCACTGTGTACATACATGACATTACTTATCCTGTACTGATCCTGAGTTACATCCTGTGTTATACACCAGAGCTGCACTCACTATTCTGCTGCTGGTGCAGTCACTGTGTACATACATGACATTACTTATCCTGTACTGATCCTGAGTTACATCCTGTATTATACCCCAGAGCTGCACTCACTATTCTGCTGCTGGTGCAGTCACTGTTTACATACATGACATTACTTATCCTGTACTGATCCTGAGTTACAGCCTGTATTATACCCCAGAGCTGCACTCACTATTCTGCTGGTGCAGTCACTGTGTACATACATGACATTACTTATCCTGTACTGATCCTGAGTTACATCCTGTATTATACTCCAGAGCTGAACTCATTATTCTGCTGCTGGTGCAGTCACAGTGTACATACATGAAGTATCTTATCCTGTACTTATCCTGAGTTACATCCTGTATTATACCCCAGAGCTGCACTCACTATTCTGCTGCTGGTGCAGTCACTGTGTACATACATGACATTACTTATTCTGCACTGATCCCGAGTTACATCCTGTATTATACTCCAGAGCTGCACTCACTATTCTGCTGCTGGTGCAGTCACAGTGTACATACATGAAGTATCTTATCCTGTACTGATCCTGAGTTACATCCTGTATTATACTCCAGAGCTGCACTCACTATTCTGCTACTGGTGCAGTCACTGTGTACATACATGACATTACTTATCCTGTACTGATCCTGAGTTACATCCTGTATTATACTCCAGAGCTGCACTCACTATCTGCTGCTGGTGCAGTCACTGTGTACATACATGACATTACTTATCCTGTACTGATCCTGAGTTACATCCTGTGTTATACACCAGAGCTGCACTCACTATTCTGCTGCTGGTGCAGTCACTGTGTACATACATGACATTACTTATCCTGTACTGATCCTGAGTTACATCCTGTGTTATACACCAGAGCTGCACTCACTATTCTGCTGCTGGTGCAGTCACTGTGTACATACATGACATTACTTATCCTGTACTGATCCTGAGTTACATCCTGTATTATACCCCAGAGCTGCACTCACTATTCTGCTGCTGGTGCAGTCACTGTTTACATACATGACATTACTTATCCTGTACTGATCCTGAGTTACAGCCTGTATTATACCCCAGAGCTGCACTCACTATTCTGCTGGTGCAGTCACTGTGTACATACATGACATTACTTATCCTGTACTGATCCTGAGTTACATCCTGTATTATACTCCAGAGCTGAACTCATTATTCTGCTGCTGGTGCAGTCACAGTGTACATACATGAAGTATCTTATCCTGTACTTATCCTGAGTTACATCCTGTATTATACCCCAGAGCTGCACTCACTATTCTGCTGCTGGTGCAGTCACTGTGTACATACATGACATTACTTATTCTGCACTGATCCTGAGTTACATCCTGTATTATACTCCAGAGCTGCACTCACTATTCTGCTGCTGGTGCAGTCACAGTGTACATACATGAAGTATCTTATCCTGTACTGATCCTGAGTTACATCCTGTATTATACTCCAGAGCTGCACTCACTATTCTGCTACTGGTGCAGTCACTGTGTACATACATGACATTACTTATCCTGTACTGATCCTGAGTTACATCCTGTATTATACCCCAGAGCTGCACTCACTATTCTGCTGGTGCAGTCACTGTGTACATACATGACATTACTTATCCTGTACTGATCCTGAGTTACATCCTGTATTATACCCCAGAGCTGCACTCACTATTCTGCTGCTGGTGCAGTCACAGTGTACATACATGAAGTATCTTATCCTGTACTTATCCTGAGTTACATCCTGTATTATACCCCAGAGCTGCACTCACTATTCTGCTGCTGGTGCAGTCACTGTGTACATACATGACATTACTTATTCTGCACTGATCCTGAGTTACATCCTGTATTATACTCCAGAGCTGCACTCACTATTCTGCTGCTGGTGCAGTCACAGTGTACATACATGAAGTATCTTATCCTGTACTTATCCTGAGTTACATCCTGTATTATACCCCAGAGCTGCACTCACTATTCTGCTGCTGGTGCAGTCACTGTGTACATACATGACATTACTTATCCTGTTCTGATCCTGAGTTACATCCTGTATTATACCCCAGAGCTGCACTCACTATTCTGCTGCTGGTGCAGTCACTGTGTACATACATGACGTTACTTATCCTGTACTGATCCTGAGTTACATTCTGGATTATACTCCAGAGCTGCACTCACTATTCTGCTACTGGTGCAGTCACTGTGTACATACATGACATTACTTATCCTGTACTGATCCTGAGTTACATCCTGTATTATACCCCAGAGCTGCACTCACTATTCTGCTGGTGCAGTCACTGTGTACATACATGACATTACTTATCCTGTACTGATCCTGAGTTACATCCTGTATTATACTCCAGAGCTGAACTCATTATTCTGCTGCTGGTGCAGTCACAGTGTACATACATGACATTACTTATTCTGCACTGATCCTGAGTTACATCCTGTATTATACTCCAGAGCTGCACTCACTATTCTGCTGCTGGTGCAGTCACAGTGTACATACATGAAGTATCTTATCCTGTACTTATCCTGAGTTACATCCTGTATTATACCCCAGAGCTGCACTCACTATTCTGCTGCTGGTGCAGTCACTGTGTACATACATGACATTACTTATCCTGTTCTGATCCTGAGTTACATCCTGTATTATACCCCAGAGCTGCACTCACTATTCTGCTGCTGGTGCAGTCACTGTGTACATACATGACATTACTTATCCTGTACTGATCCTGAGTTACATTCTGGATTATACTCCAGAGCTGCACTCACTATTCTGCTGCTGGTGCAGTCACTGTGTACATACATGACATTACTTATCCTGTACTGATCCTGAGTTACATCCTGTATTATACCCCAGAGCTGCACTCACTATTCTGCTGCTGGTGCAGTCACAGTGTACATACATGACATTACTCATCCTGTACTGATCCTGAGTTACATTCTGGATTATACCCCAGAGCTGCACTCACTATTCTGCTGCTGGTGCAGTCACTGTGTACATACATGACGTTACTTATCCTGTACTGATCCTGAGTTACATTCTGGATTATACCCCAGAGCTGCACTCACTATTCTGCTGCTGGTGCAGTCACTGTGTACATACATGACATTACTTATCCTGTACTGATCCTGAGTTACATCCTGTATTATACCCCAGAGCTGCACTCACTATTCTGCTGCTGGTGCAGTCACTGTGTACATACATGACATTACTTATCCTGTACTGATCCTGAGTTACATCCTGTATTATACACCAGAGCTGCACTCACTATTCTGCTGCTGGTGCAGTCACTGTGTACATATATGACATTACTTATCCTGTACTGATCCTGAGTTACATCCTGTATTATACCCCAGAGCTGCACTCACTATTCTGCTGCTGGTGCAGTCACTGTGTACATATATGACATTACTTATCCTGTACTGATCCTGAGTTACTTCCTGTATTATACCTGTTGCTGCTTTAGATGTAACTGGAGAAAAGAATATGAACCTATTGAAAAACCAAAGACAAACAATAAGAAATGGATTTATAAAGATGTCCAAGCTTTTTAAAAGGCTAAACTAAAAGTTATTGTCAGACATGGATGAAATGTTCTCAGGCCTCCTGCTGAGTGATGTGTCCCTGTTAACAATCCATGTTATCCGTTTGTCCCAGATTCCAGCGTTACAGGTGAAAATGGCGGCTTTTCCCTTTATATAAGCCTGAGTCTTGTCTATGGGACATAACAAGTGACTCAGCTCCTTATATAAGGAGACATCACTTTCACATTAGGAAAATTCTAGAAGTCTTCGATGTAGGTTAGGCTGGTGTAACGCTGTCAGAATAAGGTTACTGTGCCACTCAGAGCCGGCCCTTTGCCGCTGCATCCTGTCCATTGTTGGTCCTTTGTCACCTCATCCGCATCCTCACATGAACAATAAGTCATCTCTGGTGGCCGGACACCTGCGCGCAACACGACAGAGCTCCACTCGTATTCACCGTCAGACCTTCTCCTTAGAAGCGGCCTTGGCATTTTTAAGACTTCATTGTCTTTCTCCGGCTGCCCTAGTTACTGACGTGGATGGCGAGTGCGTCTATGTCAGACCCCCTCATATCACACACCTGGTAACCGCAGAGCATCAGTCTGAAGATCACTAATGCCACCCTGCATTAGTGAATTATTCATTAGTCAATTATTATTATTTGGATAGATTAGGAACGTCAGTCTCCAGAGCTACACTGACTATTCTACAGTTATACAGTATGTCACAATGATTCCACAAGCAGAATAGTGAGTACACCTAATTTACTTGTTACCTTGTTAGCAGAGGTTGCGGTGGTTTCTGCTCCTGGAGGAAGATCCGTCCACCCGTCGTTTCTGCTCCTGCCCACCCAGTCCCTATTCTCTCCTCTCTCAGGGAGGGAGTTAGCTTGTGGGGATGAGCAGACTAGTTGGATTTCAGGCTCCTTCTTCTTGGACCAGGCCGTCGGAGGGCAGAAGAGGACAGCAACCAGTCAGCGTAGTGGGGGACTTCAGGTGCGGGCTGCACATGGAAGGCGGATTGCTCAAGGAGGTCAGGCTGACCATGCAGGGGGAGGCTGGGTGGCACAGAGACCCCCGGAGTCCCTGTACACCCACGTTTTCCCGGTGCAACGCCACCTCTGTGAGTATTAAGAGGCAACTAAAACCATCAGAAGACACCTGGAGGAGCTGGGATGTGCCTGCACTTGCAACAAGCTTTTCTAGTAAAGAAAAAAAACTTAATTGACGATAGAGCTGCGGACATGGCCGATACCTGAAATGGCTGATAGAGTTGCAGCATGAAAGCCAGGTGGAGGATGATGATGGCCAGGTGCAGGAGACATCTGGCAGCCTGCAGGAAGATCAGCAAGCCATGTGCAGTTGGCCCCCTGCAGGACAGCCAGCAGTAACATTCGGTGAAGAAAAGGACACCGGCAGCCAGGGAGGGGCGCTCATGGCAAAGATCTGGCTGCTGGAGTCCCCAGTGCGCATGGGGAAAATTTAGCTTTAAGCTAAATTGCCAAAGTAGGCACCTGGTGGCCACAGCCAAAGAAAGGCCCAGCCAAGCCGCAAGTGGCAAATTATATTTACATTCTCCTCCCAGTAATAACCCCTGAGGGTGAAGACACACATGGCGTTTTTGGGCCGTTTTTACTAAGTGCGTTTTCAGATCGTTGAAAACGCATGAGTTTTTGTCCGTTTTTCATTGCGCAATTTCGGAAAAACGGACAAAAACGCATGCATTTTCAAAAAACGCACGCGTTTTTAAAAAACGGATGCGTTTTTTAACGATGTGAAAACGCACTTAGTAAAAACGGCCCAAAAACGCCATGTGTGTCTTCACCCTGAGGCCGCAGAGTCGTCTCACTGTGCAAGCCCCGTTACCAAACTAAGCCTCTTGTGGACGCTGCGCAGAGGGAGATTTAATAGAGGGAAATAGTCGTAAGGACATCTCCATGAATGTATTTCCTCAATAAGGAGGAGGTCTGCCCCGATCTCGTGTTGAGAACTGGCGTCCCATAGCGCTTCTCAATACGGACAGAAAGGTTTTGGCAAAGGTGCTGTTTAATCGGCTGGTGCAGTTTGCGCCCCGGCTCCTTTCGGGGACCAAGCACTGCTCTGTTCCAGGCCGCAGTACATTTAGTGCTGTGCTTTGTGTCCGGGAGGCAGTGGAGCAGGGCAGGGCTGGTAACTGGAAGGGGTACTTGCTGTCCTTGGATCAGGCAAAAGCGTTTGATCGGGTTAACCACGAGTACCTCTGGTCTGTCCTTCTGAGATATGGCCTGCCGGGGGATCGGCTGAAGGTGTTTTATGCAGGGGCAGAGAGTCTCCCATTTGGATTGGCCGCTCTTTTCAGATTGGGTCCAGTGTTCACCAGGGCTGTGGACTAAACTCACTGCCATTAACCGATCCTTAGGGGGGTTGATTTGGATTTAACCAATCCCACCAACAGATTGTGGTCTGTTGGTGGGAGTCAAGATGGCACCAGAAGCCATTCCAGTGACGATACGCTGAAGATGGCAGTGCATGTCAATGATTTCACAGTCTTTTCTTATTTACTATGTATAACCTGAATTGGTCTCCGTTTTGCCATTTTGGCCTCAGCGACAATATTGTTACCCATTGTTGCAAAATTAGTCATCACAACAAAACAAAGTATATATCGCGTGTCGGTGGTTACTTCACGGGATGAGCATCATGGAAGAATGATAAGGAACTAGATGCACTCTCTGCCCTCCAGGACTTCTAGATCCTTCCTAGGGTGACCTACGGCTCGCACACAATGGGGTGTTGCGTAGTCAGGCGACAATGGGCGCTTTTCATTCTTGCACAGGAGCTCATGTGTTCATCACTAACACAGAAACCTCAATCTGGGCCGGTGATTCACTCTCCGGTGCTGCATTATTCACCAGCCTGGATAAGGCAAGCAGCGTCTGGTCAAGGGAACCCATTGCCTTTGCTCCAAAATAATCCAATAATCAGAGCTCATTATATAGCTCTAAAATCCTAGTTCCAAACACCACAGGAGTGTATAGATAGAGGTTCCCCATTTAGCTTTAAAGTATGTGTCTTTAAAGTATGAGTACCCCTGCACGTCCACACATTACAAAGACCGCTCACCAATTTCAATGCGAGTGGTGTAATACTTCCCCTCACCAGTGGTGTCACTGCA
This sequence comes from Engystomops pustulosus, assembly GCF_040894005.1. Classification (NCBI taxonomy): domain Eukaryota; kingdom Metazoa; phylum Chordata; class Amphibia; order Anura; family Leptodactylidae; genus Engystomops; species Engystomops pustulosus. The sequence continues at coordinate 15,619,661 of NC_092418.1, forward strand.
GGGAAAATGAGACAGATGCTGCCATAGATTACAGCTGATCGCTGTCGATCTGAGCAGAGGGATGATCTGGGATCAACTTGTGACAATAGATATGAAATAGCATTGTTATAATAATGATAACAAAGGATCCAACAGCGATTGAGTGTACTCTATGGTAGTTTCCCTGCAGTGTCACCACTGGAGAAATGAAGTATGACACCAATCTAATTAAAATGTAAATGAACCTTTAATATATCTGGAAATTCTTGAGTCTCTGAAAATATGAATGGAGGCCAATTCAAAGTGGATAAAGTAAACTCTTCCTTTGCCCACCAATGCCCACCTACCCGTATGTTACTGGTGCGTCTCACTACTTTGTATATATCAGACATACCCCGCCTCTCACGAGATAGCCCCCGGCTTTCTGAGGACATGTTATTACACAGAAAAACAAGTTAATTACATACAACATTACAGGGAAATGGGTGCCATTAGTGAGCTGGACTGGCCTGGCGAGTTCTGGATGTGGGACCACAACACGACTCCTGAGCGCTATTATACCCAGTCTGGATTAAACCGACTAGTAGCTGTCTAAGAAATACACAACACAGGGAGGGAACCTGGAGAAGGACACGCTACAGCGCTGGATAGATATTGCCATATCTAATACAGTATACAGATACTAAGTAATCACATGACAATGTTTTTTAAAGTATGTGAGCAAACCAGAGCAAATCCGCTTAAACTTTGGAAACGCTGATTAAAAAGTTTTCCATGATGAGCGTTGGAATGATACTGGTCCGATACTGAAAAGTTATCAGCATCTAAAACGGCCCCATTCCAGAAAACTCCATGCAGATGTTACCATCGTGTCAGGATCAGTGGTACTGGACCACAGCGGATGATGACTTAAGTTGACACCTGGGACTGGAGTCTAAGTGGTGCCCGGTTTTCACCAGAGCTAGCCGCAAAGCAGGTTGGACTTGTTGCGGCATGGTACAACCAGGTCAATCCACAGACGCGACTTTGCGGTGGCGGCCAAGGCGTAGTACAGAATCGTCTGGCAAACTCATGGTCGGGGACAGGCAGCACAGGATCCGAGTCGGGGACGTAGCGGTAGGTCAGGACAGGTGGCACGGGATCAGAGTCAGGAACGGAATCGAGGTCACAACGGGAAATCAGGATAATCACAAAAGGCATAGAACAAAGCTTTCTCTTAGGCATAGAAGCACAAAGATCTAGCAGGGGACATAGGAAGGGGCTGGAAATTTATGAGGGAAGGAAGCAGGCTAATTATCGTCACACTGGACTGCGGGGGCCGCAGAGAGCGCCACTGGAGCCTGGAGAGGTGAGTTTTTGTGCAGGCAGGCTCTGGGGGCACCGGTAAGCACATGGGTGCGCCTGCGACCCGGGATAAGGGGCGCAGGGGTACCCATGACACATTGGATGTTGTCAACCTCAGGACCACGGTATTGAATGAGTAATTTTTTTTAAAGATGAGGTCACGGCCCTTTCGCTTGCTACTATCTGTCCATATCTTTTGCTGGATACATTTTTCATGACATTGTATATTTTTCTCCACATTCCACAGGAGGCCGATGGTTTCCCAATGACGTAAATCTTCGATGCCTGACCCGATCACCTCCGACACTTCATGCTCCTGGACAGCATCACTCCACCCGTACGACCTTCATGTACGAGATGGGATGTTCTGCGTTCACCCCAAGCCGCACTCCGCTGCCGATCTGAGATTCCAAGCAACTGAATTCATTCCTTTCTGTTGACTTTGCAGACTAAGAAATTCAGTCTTGGTTTTGATTACCAGGGCGAGGGCGGCCGCCGCTGGCACGGACACAGGGACAGGGCTAAGCTATGTTGTTGTAGACTACAACTTCCTACTTCATGGGTAACTTATAGTCTGGGCCTTCTGTATTTAGTCTGTCAGCAGTCTCATATTACGTCACTTACTGAGGAATTTTAAGTAAACAGTTACATCCCTGGTACATAAAAATAATAAGAGTGAAGCCAAAAATGATGATAAATAAAAAGGAAAAACCACAAGGAAGAGAAATGGAAATAACAAGGAAGAGACACAGAAATAAGTGCACAGGATAAGAAGGGGGTGTTGCCAATTTAAGCCAATCAGAATGCAGAACCAATCTGTTCCAACCCTGCACCAATATCCTATTTCAAGGACCTTCACTACAGTGACCTGGAGTTCAGGACTTTTTAATGGGTGTGGGGGTGTCCCCCAAAGAGAAAAGGTTTTGCACAGTAGTCCAATTTGTGTAAAAAAAAAAAGTCAAAGTCAGAAAAGTCGTGCATTGTCATGATAGGGGTCAACTTTTTGTACCCCACTTCAGTAGTGGTTTATAATATAGGCCCTGGCCTTCTAGGGGGTCACATGTTCACTGGAACCAAATGTATAATTTATAAAGAGGACTTCACCCATGAAATCCATGTACTCTTGTACACAAACAAGAGCAATTTCAGGACCTTTGAAGGTCCTACAAAGGTCCTGAAACCGCAGACTGAAAGCAGCAGAAGGGACTCATCCTCCATTCCACAAGAAGCCGATTCTAGCACCAGATTTAGGAAGTGATTCCAGACTTGTAGCGGCCATAATATTCATAGAGTGCAGGACCAATGGTGGCCTTACTCCACCCCTTGCCCCTTCATCACTAGAATAGAGGGTCTAAGTTCTAGTGTGCTAGCCCAAATACCATTCTATACATATAAAGTTGTCACAGCTCCACCCCTTTAACGACCCCACCCCCGAGGAATACCCTGAATGATAGAGGACGCCCTCATCATAACAATCAATTCTGTCCACAAACTCTAGACTGACACAGGCTCATTCACCTCCACATCCTCTGGACGCCATTTATGAACCAGGAAGATCAGAATGAACAATTGTTATAGTTACTCTTTGTTGCCTCCACTTTTATTGTTTTCTATTTATACCACTTTATCATAAGCCAATCTCCCCGGCAGCACTCAATATCCGTCAGATTTTGTGACACTGATTCCCCAGTGATGTCAGCCGGGGAGGGAGTAACGTCCTATTAACCCGGCATTTTCTAAATTCCTGATTTTTTTTCCCCTCCGCTCAGTTTTACAAACATGACTTGTATTCACAGATGCAAAACGGTGAAAAACAGGAGGGAAAAAAAACCCTCTATCGTCGTCTGTCTGAGAAAGGTGGTTGTGGCGGATGACGCAGATATGCAGATTAGGTAAGGCATACATTGTATACATAGCGCGGGTTGTTTACATGAAGCTGTCTGTGCCGCTATTCCGCAGGACGCCAGGGGCCCGTTCATCCGGGAGCTAATGACCGGGACACGACACGATTACTGTGCAATGTGCCGACTCATTCCCCACCGCAGCCGAGGAATCACAAGACGCTGTCAGTGTCCGGGGTGATGGAATGATAACGTAACCTATTTTTGCATATTTTGGGTAAATATTATCTGGATGATCCCATGTTGAGGCATTCATAAAAAAAATCAGTGCACAAGGGAAACCTCTATCACCTTATTAACCTCTCGCCGAATCTTGTCTCATGATTATAAGACGAGGATCAGGCCCCAAAGATTAGAGATAAGTGGACCCCCAATTTATGTTCTACTCCCTCCGTTCAGCAACTCCACCTAACGCCCCTAGCAAATAGTCATGTGTGTGTCCACCTGGCCAATCACAGCCATGCCTAGTTGCTCGGGGCGTAAAGTTGCCCATCAAGCAACATGTTTGGGTTAAGCGGAGCTGCAAAGGACGCCAAACCTTCTAAAGATGAGTGGTTATCGTGGAAATTCTCTGCAAAAAATTGCTATGACAAAAAAAATAAATAAATAAATTCCTCCTGCAGCACGATTAAAATTTCTATGCAGAAACATGGAAACAGAGTACACACAATGTAGTCGGCGCATGCAGTCATACGTCTATTGATACCTTGATATCCTAATGAATGTGCATGGGTAAGAGATACGCCAGGCTTGTATGACACAGAGTTGCTTGGGGGCTGTATACACAAAACGGCATGAGATTTTCAGTCAATAATTGTTGTTTTTTTGTGTGTTTTATTTAACTGGAGCCACTTTGTAAGACCAGGATAACAATAGTATGAAAGGGGTTGCTCCTTAGTGTTAGACTAAATTCACACCAAGTGTGCCCGCCATACTACTGTATACATGGGCGCCGGGGAGAGGAGGAGGAGGTGGTGCTCGCCCCCACCCCTCTCCATAGTGATATATGGTGCACGGCACTGTATTCCGCGGAAAGAACGGACATGTCCTATCTTTCTTCGGGCTACTAAACAGTGTCGCACGTGTGCTGCACCGTACCGCTCCCGTATGGCGCCGTGCGCCCATTGCTGTCTATGGGAGATGTATATACTCCGTATATACGTGGGCCGCATACACGTCCCCCATAAGTTCATGTGAATATAGCCTAAGGTTGGTGGGGTACAGTATCTGGACCCTGCACTGATAAGCTGCTGCAGGACATCTATAGGGTCAGCACCTACAAGGGCTCCTTCTCCTATATAGGTACATTTATACTGGACAATACGGGAGAATAGCAGTTATGTTAAATGCGGGCAGAGCTGCAGTTCCCTGGTTTGGCCACTATACAAAGGGTGGAAGATTTAGCTTCAACTTCTAGCTTTAGAGAAAGCTGGATCAACCACATAGTAAAGAAATCAGGGTGTCTGACCCCCAACAAACCTGATAGCTCATCAGTATCAGATATAGCCAGGGGACCAGTCAACCCCTTTAAGCCCCAAACTTTAGCACTAGTGACAGATATAAGTATGTGCCCCCTCAATGAGCCACATTTGGTCTATGAGAAACGTTTAGTCACTTACCTTCGGATAATTCTGCACAAGCAGATGCTGCATTTTCTTATTAAAGGGATATTGATCTATCCGCCCTCTATCATACCTTAGAGACGACCCCCAACCCTTGCCCTTGAAGAAAATGACTAAGACGTGTGATGTCTGGAGCCGGCAGCAGTATACGTCTGCACAGACATCACACGGGGCTCCCATCAATACCATCTAGAAGCAAATTGCAATAAACAAGATCGGATATCAGAAATGAAGAAATTACCGAGATAGGTTCCGACAAATCCCAGCGCCAGGAAGCTGGAGATAACGAGAACGCCGCCGGACGCCACCAGCGCCACTCCAATATAATAGAACTCTTCCCTCTTCAGGAACCACGAGTGCGGCTGACGGGATAGCGCCTCGCTGAAGCTGAAAATAATCACAAACACTTGTCAGAAAGAGTCGACAAACAGACAAATAAAACGTGACACCGAAATCAGACCACTCCCACGTGATGGAGACAAAAATAACGGTAAGCGAGACACAACACGTGTGGGGTTTGAGTTTTATTGGAACCCCTCAACTGGAAGAGCTGTGTGGAGGCACCCTGCACCCATATACAACATCCAGGATAGAGCTATGCCCGCCCATGATTAGTCATAGCCCCGCCTATGCCCTTCCACAAACAACAAAGTATCTATTTGACCATGTGTTTCATAACAAGTGTTCTCAAGTTATGCATTTATAACCATCTGTCTATATCATATCCATCTATTATTTCTCTCCCCAACTTTTATATATCCATTTATACATCTATTTATAACTATTTATCTACCTTCTATCTACATCTACATCTGTGTATCTCTATATAACTGTATATCTCATGTCTGTCTATCTTTTATCTACTTGTCTATCCTCATATATTCCTGTTTATCTCATCAATCTATATATCTATCCATCCATCTCATATGTATTTTTCTTGTATCAAGTGAACTATCCATCCATCCTCCTTTCCTTCCATCTATCCATCCTCCTATCCATCCTCCTATCCATCCTCCTATCCATCCTCCTATCCATCCTCCTATCCATCCTCCTATCCATCCTCCTATCCATCCTCCTATCCATCCTCCTATCCATCCTCCTATCCATCCTCCTATCCATCCTCCTATCCATCCTCCTATCCATCCTCCTATCCATCCTCCTATCCATCCTCCTATCCATCCTCCTATCCATCCTCCTATCCATCCTCCTATCCATCCTCCTATCCATCCTCCTATCCATCCTCCTATCCATCCTCCTATCCATCCTCCTATCCATCCTCCTTTCCTTCCTTCTATCCATCCTCCTTTCCTTCCTTCTATCCATCCTCCTTTCCTTCCTTCTATCCATCCTCCTTTCCTTCCTTCTATCCATCCTCCTTTCCTTCCTTCTATCCATCCTCCTTTCCTTCCTCCTATCCATCCTCCTTTCCTTCCTCCTATCCATCCTCCTTTCCTTCCTCCTATCCATCCTCCTTTCCTTCCTTCTATCCATCCTCCTTTCCTTCCTTCTATCCATCCTCCTTTCCTTCCTTCTATCCATCCTCCTTTCCTTCCTTCTATCCATCCTCCTTTCCTTCCTCCTATCTCATATTGTCCATATAATTTATTATTTGTCAGATAATAATTTACTGTCCCCCAGTTCTCCTTTGGGATTATCTGATTTCTATGGTTCTTCCCCGGTAACAAGTGAGTAACAGACGATCAGAAGACGATGGATAATGTGACCAGTGATGAGAGTTTCCATGGAAGGACAGAAGGCTGGGGGAGGGGGGGCACTACATTAGGAGACGGACAATTTACAGTCACATGCACTTAATGGGTCTCAGTTTCCAGTGGAAATCCATTTATTGAGTGTAGGATTAAGCGGTAATTGCAGTATTTTGGGACGATCCCCGATTTTCCACCCCAAAGTCTGTTTAGTGTTTTTACACAAGTATTTTTTTCCATAAATCTCAAGCCTGGACCACATCCAGATCTCCGTCCTCCGAGGTCAACGAGCTCTTGAATCCAGGCCAAAAACCATTCATCTCTTTATCTGTTTGGAATGTTAAAGGGGCTTTATTACAAAAACATCTGTTCTTAAAGGGACAGAATTATCTGTGCTCTGATCAGATCAGTGCTGTGTGTTGTCAATCCCATGATGCCTCGGTGCAAAATCACACGGGCAGCTATAGAATCGAGCGTCTCGGCCGGCTCGGAGGACAGTGTATCTACATGTACAATGTAACTGTGTGACAGGGATCTATGTGATCAGTAGCAGTAGCTGTCATGAGAGATCATCTGTGGCCCCTAAGGTCCTACTAATCCGATTTCTGGAGGTTTATAAACAGAAGGATCTGTGACAGCTGCTAGATTAGCTTTGCCCTATTCAAAAACAAGTATACCCAAAAGTGAACTAAGGAAAGAAACTGGGGGTCAGAAGCTGGAGTTCACCAAAAGCGCATTGTCCAACGATAACGCACTGTGCCGCGAAGATCGTGCGCCCGATATCCTGCATGTGTCGCTTCCCTGCTCAGGTCCGCCGGAGTTCACCATCCTTTTAGTGGTGCATGTAAGTGCATTGTCTTGCGACTCAATTTGAGTGTTAAATCCCGCGCTCATATGTATGCACCCCCCCCCCTCTTATATGTGTTGCATGAGAACGATGCAGATACGCCAAAAAAGGATCACGTGCGCCAAAATCCCAGCGCAGACACCTGTTAAATACCTGTGCAAGCCGTGTAATCCGCGAAAAAAGGTGCACAGTGTCGAAAGTGCGCAGCGCGAACCTTAGTAAATGAGCCCCACGGTGTCAAGAAGCGCAGATTTTAGAAAAACTGAAACATCTAATTCCTAAGGTCCTATTAATCAGATTTTTGGAGGTTTATAAAAAGGAAAGGACCTGGAGGTGACAGCTGCTAGACTGACTCTTCTCTATTTATACCAAGTTTACCATCACTGGAAAACAAATTTGGTCAAGAAGTCCTCCATTTAATTAAAAAAGACACATTGGGGCTCATTTACTAAGGGTCCGTCGGACGCATTTTAATTGGGTTTTCCGGCAATTTCTGTTTTGCGCCGAATTGCCCCGGGATTTTGGCGCACGCGATCGGATTTTGGCGCATCGGCACGGCTTTCACGCAACAGAAATCGGGGGGGTGGGGGGGAGTTCGTGGTCGTCGGATAACCTGACGGATTCGGACAAACCGCGGAATTTTAAAAAGTGTGTCGCAAGTTCAGCACTCACATGCACCAGGAAGAAGCAGGTGAACTCCGGCGGACCTCGGCGCAGAAGCGACGGATGCAGGAACTCGGGCGCACGAGCATAGTGAATCGTGTCGGACCCGTATATCCTTGTCGGACAACGCACCACGGGACCGGGTAAGTAAATGTGCCCCATTATTTTCTTAGAGCATTATTAATCAGATTTTTGGCTAACTGTTTAATATCGGAGATCACAGAATTTTCTGATGAAAGTTTTCTGCTTCGCTACTGAGTGCAACCTTACCAGACCCCATGTACATAATGGCCACTGTACAGGGGGGGCGATAGCGCTGGAGGCCTGAGTGATGACTCTTCCACATCTCGCACATTAAGAGCTGTGAGTTTCCGATCACACATAATGGTTGTGTACATTGCGGATCTGCAGAGTCGGCAAACAAAACATTAAGCCTCATGTGACCTGTGTATTGGGGGGGGGGATCATGTATTCACACACAAAACATAGAAATCTCAGATCTGGCTGCCTCATCATAGCAGCCATTGCAGGGACACTATATGAGGTCACCCAGCTTTCCACAAACCCTGAATGGCACACTCATGGAGATACCCAGGATTTCAGTATAGCAGGGATTGCATTCATTTGGGTCACCCCAGGTAAGCATCATGATGGGAGTTGTACTCTTCAAGTATTTGCCCAGATTTGGTACGAGGTTCCGGTTCGCCTCGGTGGGCGGTGAACTTTTGGGACATCAGCTGAATGTTATTTTATCCAAATCAGATTAATCAGTTCTGTGAGTTCCCAGACAGTAGAGTCCATTGTGAAGAGTCTAGACCCCACACTCTCTTATGTAACGCTGATACCCAACATCAAAGGGTCCAGATCTTGTTAGGGTGGGGCGGGTCACCCACTGGGTCACACACGTCTTATGTAACTCTGCTCCGGGTCTCCATAAACACAACAAACGGGAAAAAGAGTCCGACGAGACACATTATATTATATAACTGCGAGGTATCTGAGTAATCCGTTCAAAGGGAACCCGTCAGCAGGAGTGACCATACAGACTGCAGCCAGCGTTATGTATTGTCCCTGGAGAGATGTGTAATCAGACCTCACACTGCTGTGCTCTGTGCTCTCTGCAGCCAGTGTTATGTATTGTCCCTGGAGAGATGTGTAATCAGACCTCACACTGCTGTGCTCTGTGCTCTCTGCCGCCAGTGTTATGTATTGTCCCTGGAGAGATGTGTAATCAGACCTCACACTGCTGTGCTCTGTGCTCTCTGCAGCCAGCGTTATGTATTGTCCCAGGAGAGATGAGTTATCAGATAGAGTTATATTCCAGTGGGAGTGTCCTCACACTGCTGTGCTCTTATCTCTCTGCAGCCAGTATAAGGTATTGTCCTTGTTAGTAGCAGCAGAACTATAAAATATGGATTTATATTCTAGGATTGTACTAGGGGCAGATTCTCACACCGCTGTGCTGCCAGGGTTGGGTATTGTCCCTGAAGAGATGTGTAATCATAGAGTATGTAGCAGCAGGACTGTGAAATCTAAATTTTATACTCCAGGATTACAGTTTCTTCATGTACATCTTGGGGTGCGCCCTAACACTGCTGTGCTTTGAGCATTGAACTGCTCTAAAATTCCTTGACCGTGCATGAAACAGGCTTATGGTAACATATTTTAGAGGTAGCGGCTCTAGAGCAGTTCAGCACAGCAGTGTGAGGACCCGCTCCCATCAGTACAATCCTGGAATAGAAAATCAGATTTCACAGTCCTGCTGCTACTAGACACACAAAGGTCTGATTACACAACTCTCCAGGAACAATCCCTAAGGCTGCATTCACATGACTGTTGCGGGATGTATATATGGCTGCAAGCTATACCCCCCCTCCCCCTCCATGGGCTGGAAATGGGCGCACGGAGCGGTACAACACACATGCGCCACCGTACCGCTCCATACACAGGGAATAGATAGAACATGTCCTATCTTACCCCTTAATACGGCGACGTGCACTGTGCATCTCTGTGGAGAGGTGGAGAGGTGGACATATGTTCGTGCAAGTGCAGCCTAACACTGGTTGCACAGAGCACAGAGCACAGAGCACAGCAGTGTGGGGACATGCCACCATGGTCTTGGCAAAGCGACAATCCTAGAAAATACATTCAGAATGCAGCTCTGGATGTAACTGGAGTATAATCCACAATGCAGAGGATCAACACCCTAAACACCCTAGGTAAATTGATTACTATAACCTCTGAAAGTGCGACGCCTTTAAATTGGGACGCCCCGTGCCCCCCTGCATGCGCAGCAGATGGCACCTTGAGGTGGATCCAGAAGCAGCGCCATCCCGCTGGCCCCTTCATGCAGAAAGCAAACAGCGCAGGTTGTGACAAAGTGCAGCAATATGTCAGATAAGAGACTGCTGAGACGTGTTGTGTCTGCAGAGCGTCGCCCCATTAACCCCTCCAGAGCTGCAGCTCGGGTGACCAGCAGAGTTCATACCACTCAGGATTTGCAGAAAGCTGGGGAACTTCTTGGATGTACGTTCCAATTGCTGCACTTGGAAAAGTCCAAGCTTTAAGAAATAACAGGGCCCAATATTTACTGCTCCGAATGCAATAGGCGGGGGACACAAAACCCTAGGTCACAATTCTGAAGGAATTCTGCAGTCTTCCTGCAGTGCATTGTGGGAGCTCAAACGACAGTTACACAACCGCTAACTGTCAGGTCACATGTCTTACAGAAGGGCGGGGCTAAAGGGCTATCAAATCCATCCATAAAAACAACATCCAATAACTCAAAATCGGTAAAGAATAACTAAAGCAAAGGATTTGCCAAAATGTTACACATTTCATGTACATTTAAAAGGCAAAATACTGCGAAAAAAGTAAAATTACACTATAATTATCTGTATCAGTGTTTTGTAGGGCGTGTTATAAGGCTGATCCACTGCCGCTCTACACAATCATAGGCATCACATCTGAGAAACAAGTAAATTGCTATGGAAGTGGATGTGACCCCGCCCCCAAAGCACAGGGTAACTCATTTGCATAAAATATATATTTTTTTTAAAGGATTTTTTTTCAAAAATTACTGAACTAAAAAGAGAGAAGTGATGCCTGGAAACTTAATCAAGTGCTCTACACAATAAGGTGTTACTTATGGGGTAATGTCAGAGTTTGGACATTTCCCTTTAAGGCTCCGGAATCCTGATAATATAATAAAATCTCCTCCGGCGATGCCGGGTGCTGCCATTGTACGACCATACAGGTATAAGTAGGTCACTGTGACAATGGCGCGCTCGCTTCCCCTTTAAATGGCGGTTACTTTGCTTCTAATTAGCAGTTAACGAACTTTACAAAGTAATCAGCAGGAGCATAAACAGAGGTGTCTGTGTCTTTATCATCCGCCCGTCCGTATACAATACAAATGTTTATCCGGCTAATTAATAGCGGCAGGAGAGACATGATGGGGGGCGGCGAGGCTTTCATCCAGGAGGCGGATAATTCACCGCTGGCAGCAAAATGCTGCAAAACAAACTGTTTAGTGGAAGAGATTAAGACATTAACAGCCAGATGATTGATTTGCCCAGTAATAACGAGCGCCCGCCATGTGAATGGACTCGTTACCTGCAGCCCGAAAGAGACCGGCGCCAGAGACTTCTCACCGAGGGCACAGGAGGCGCAGAGATACATATAATACAGCACATGCCAATACACCCGGAAAGTATCCGTATTATCCAGAATCATAGAACACCGGAAACACATTCCAAAGGCTTCATGTATCTGCAACCTCCACCCACCACCAGGACATACCCCAGAGCTGCACTCACTATTCTGCTGCTGGTGCAGTCACTGTGTACATACATGACATTACTTATCCTGTACTGATCCTGATTTACATCCTGTATTATACTCCAGAGCTGCACTCACTGTTCTGCTGCTGGTGCAGTCACTGTGTACATACATGACATTACTTATCCTGTACTGATTCTGAGTTACATCCTGTATTATACCCCAGAGCTGCACTCACTATTCTGCTGCTGGTGCAGTCACTGTGTACATACATGACATTACTTATCCTGTACTGATCCTGAGTTACATCCTGTATTATACCCCAGAGCTGCACTCACTATTCTGCTGCTGGTGCAGTCACTGTGTACATACATGACATTACTTATCCTGTACTGATTCTGAGTTACATCCTGTATTATACCCCAGAGCTGCACTCACTATTCTGCTGCTGGTGCAGTCACTGTGTACATACATGACATTACTTATCCTGTACTGAGCCTGAGTTACATCCTGTATTATACCCCAGAGCTGCACTCACTATTCTGCTGCTGGTGCAGTCACTGTGCACATACATGACATTACTTATCCTGTACTGATCCTGAGTTACATCCTGTATTATACCCCAGAGCTGCACTCACTATTCTGCTGCTGGTGCAGTCACTGTGTACATACATGACATTACTTATCCTGTACTGAGCCTGAGTTACATACTGTATTATACCCCAGAGCTGCACTCACTATTCTGCTGCTGGTGCAGTCACTGTGTACATACATGACATTACTTATCCTGTACTGATCCTGAGTTACATCCTGTATTATACTCCAGAGCTGCACTCACTATTCTGCTGCTGGTGCAGTCACTGTGTACATGCATGACATTACTTATCCTGTACTGATCCTGAGTTACATCCTGTATTATACCCCAGAGCTGCACTCACTATTCTGCTGCTGGTGCAGTCACTGTGTACATACATGGCATTACTTATCCTGTACTGATCCTGAGTTACATCCTGTATTATACCCCAGAGCTGCACTCACTATTCTGCTGCTGGTGCAGTCACTGTGTACATACATGGCATTACTTATCCTGTACTGATCCTGAGTTACATCCTGTATTATACTCCAGAGCTGCACTCACTATTCTGCTGCTGGTGCAGTCACTGTGCACATACATGGCATTCCTTATCCGGTATTATACTCCAGAGCTGCATTTACTATAGAAGTACAGATTTAAAATTAAACCCTATACATGCTAATTCTTACTGGAAACAGTCAGCAGAATTTTTGAAGTCAATACTTCTCCGAGAGCAAATCAACCTCTGTGCATTTACTGAACAAGCATGGGCTGCATGAAGAGTTCAGCTCTGTGAAAAAATGGTTATTGGAACATGGACCAAATTCTGAAACTTAAAAAGGGATATTCCTATAAAGACAAGATTCTTAAAAATACTCAGGATAACAAAACAACACATTTTCTAAATACTAGTGAATGTTGAGAAGCTAAATAAAAATACAGATATATCCTGTAGCCTGATAATCTAAGCACATTGTCAGCACACAGCATCTCATAGCAGAGAGGGATCATGAAGTGTCAGCTTAGAAAGTTTAAGGGATTAAAAATGATCTTTATTGTGTAGACATCACTAGGGGATTGAAATTTGAGAACTTTCCTTCAAGGATACTTCTCCCATGTGAGTGCAAGCTCTTCAGACCAGCTCCCTTGTACAGCAGCTTTGCCAAGGATGTGTTCAGCCTCAATACCCATTACCCAGGAGGAGCCAGATCCGCTGTGTTCAGCACCATCTGCTTCTTGGCACAGCGCAGTTTGGCAGAGACAATTCTGTGCAGAATCTATTTCCGTGTGGGTCACATACGACCGCCGAGCCATGGATGAGACGGCTCGGAAACATGACAGAGCAAACAGACCACATCTGCCCAGAAAATCGCATATAATTACATCCTCGTTTAACCCAATTACCTAATTTTACACAACATGGGCCGGGTCCCCTATGGAGATTGCGTTCGCTTGTTTTTTTGCTCTTTATATTAAATTCACAAAGTAAAATTAACAGAAGGAAAAAAAAGAAAGTAGCGAAAAGTGAGAGGACAATGGTGAGCGCCAAACAAGATTACAATGTTCTACTATTTGTTACTAGTAAAGATGTCTCCATGGTAACAGACAACAAAAGCAAACTGTGTAGTCTGACCCTCCTAATTAGTCATCAAATCTGTCAAGGAGAATGATAGAAGGCAGCATGCCCCCAAGATTGGACCCCACGGGGGGGGGGGGGTGATCTTTTACCATGGAAGCAGATAAACCAGCGAGGGACCTGAATACACAAAGGGTACAGTTACATTAGAATGCTTTCTTACTTTTAATTTAAATATATATGGAGGGAATGATCTGTACTAACTCACTGTTATCTGGTTTGCACCACACCGGGAATCTAACATCACAGCATCACAAGATATGTTTAACAAAATAAGTGGCAACACTACAAAGAGATCAAGTAAATGAAATCTTTCATTGCCGAAAAATCACAAAGGAAAACAAACATGACCATGTGTTATGTAAAAGGCAAAGGAGAGTAGAAGACTGTAGTAACAAGATGTTATGATCTGGAAGGATGAACGCAATGTGCAACATCAGGGCACACTGGTAGTTGCCCCATACGTACTATAATAACTACTATAATACTGCCCCCTATGTACAAGGATATAACTACTATAATACTGCCCCCTATGTACAGGAATATAACTACTATAATACTGCCCCCTATGTACAAGAATATAACTACTATAATACTGCCCCCTATGTACAAGAATATAACTACTATAATACTACCCCCTATGTACAAGAATATAACTACTATAATACTGCCCCTATGTACAGGAATATAACTGCTATAATACTGCCCCCTATGTACAAGACTATAACTACTATAATACTGCCCTCTATGTACAGGAATATAACTACTATAATACTGCCCCCTATGTATAAGAATATAACTACTATAATACTTCCCCCTATGTACAAGAATATAACTACTATAATACTACCTCCTATGTACAAGAATATAACTACTATAATACTGCCCCTATGTACAAGAATATAACTACTATAATACTTCCCCCTATGTACAAGAATATAACTACTATAATACTGCCCCCTATGTACAAGAATATAACTACTATAATACTGCCCCCTATGTACAGGAATATAACTACTATAATACTGCCCCCTATGTACAAGAATATAACTACTATAATACTGCCCCCTATGTACAGGAATATAACTACTATAATACTGCCCCCTATGTACAAGAATATAACTACTATAATACTGCCCCCTATGTACAAGAATATAACTACTATAATACTGCCCCCTATGTACAGGAATATAACTACTATAATACTGCCCACTATGTACAGGAATATAACTACTATAATACTGCCCCCTATGTACAAGAATATAACTACTATAATACTGCCCCCTATGTACAAGAATATAACTACTATAATACTGCCCATATGTACAGGAATATAACTACTATAATACTGCCCCCTATGTACAAGAATATAACTACTATAATACTGCCCCCTATGTACAAGAATATAACTACTATAATACTGCCCCCTATGTACAGGAATATAACTACTATAATACTGCCCCCTATGTACAAGAATATAACTACTATAATACTGCCCCCTATGTACAAGAATATAACTACTATAATACTGCCCCCTATGTACAGGAATATAACTACTATAATACTGCCCCCTATGTACAGGAATATAACTACTATAATACTGCCCCTATGTACAAGAATATAACTACTATAATACTGCCCCCTATGTACAAGAATATAACTACTATAATACTGCCCCCTATGTACAAGAATATAACTACTATAATACTGCCCCCCTATGTACAAGAATATAACTACTATAATACTGCCCCCTATGTACAGGAATATAACTACTATAAGCCTGCCCCCTATGTACAGGAATATAACTACTATAATACTGCCCCCTATGTACAAGAATATAACTACTATAATACTGCCCCCTATGTACAGGGATATAACTACTATAATACTACCCCCTATGTACAGGAATATAACTACTATAATACTGCCCCCTATGTACAGGGATATAACTACTATAATACTGTCCCCTGTGTACAAGAATATAACTACTATAATACTGCCCCCTATGTACAAGAATATAACTACTATAATACTGCCTCCTATGTACAGGAATATAACTACTATAATACTGCCCCCTATGTACAGGAATATAACTACTATAATACTGCCCCCTGTATATCTCGGAGTGTCTCCCATCCCTCAGGTAGGTATCATGCAGGGTGCCGCTATCTCCTGGCTCTTGTAGTGTTGTCAGGTCTTCTGATAGGGAGTAAATACAAGGTCGGTAAACATGTTGCGCTGCTGATAGGACGACTCCAAGATACAGAAATCACTTAAGTGAAGAGAAGGTTGTGATGTTGCACAAGGTAACAAGGTCAGTGACTCGGCCCCTCCCGCCCTGCACTATGTATGGGTCATACAATAATTATTAGGCCAGGAAGTTAGAAAAGAATAACTGGACCGACATTATGAAATAACAGAATTTCGGGTAAATCAGGCGAAACCGAAAATCCCGGCGAAGCTGCTAATCCCCAGGACACATGGGAGCAGCGCCCCACACCCTGCATGGATTGCTCAGACCCCTGTGATGTAAGTGGGGCCCCCGCTCCTCGCCACCTCCGCAGGACAATACATCCTCAGACGTCTGGAGGTTTTATAACCAGATCACGGACGGTTATGGGTAATCCTCTCATGTGACGCCGGTTCTGTACTACTGATGTAACCCATAGCCAGAGGAGGAGAGACCATTCCTGTAGCATCATGGTCAGCAGTCTCCAGGTTTTGGGAAAGGTGGGTAACAACTAAGATGGCCGCCATCCATAGACACAGACCTCTGTGACCTGTGATTTATACGCTGTCGTCTGTTCTCATCCCTTACATAATTGTATCATCTAGTTATGAAACATATCAGAAACTTCTGGCGGCGGCTTCTATAATGAATTTACCAAAATAATTAGTTTTCAGAGTATTTATAGACGGAAGATCCTGATGAGCGGAGTCAGATGATCAGAGCGCGGTGGGAAACCCTCAGTTTACATAACCTTTGTGTCAGCTGTTAGTAACAGCAGGACTGTGAAACATGGATTCATACAACAAAACTGTGACTTCTCCAAGTGCACGTCCTCACACTGCTTTGCTCCTAGCTCTACACATGGAGCCCTCCACCAGTCCTCCTCTACATTTTGAGTCATTCCTGTACCAGGCTCCTGGTTGGACATTATAGTAGTCACTTAGAGCAGAGGGGAGATGCAGAGAGCCAAGAGAACAGCAGTGTGAGGACGTATCACCAGTTCACTTGGAGAATTTACAATTCTGGAACGCAAATCCATAGCAATCACTAAGAGCAGAGGGGAGATGCCCTGAGTCACTTTAATGCAGAGAGCTAAGAGCACAGCAGTGTGAGGACGCATCACCAGTTCAATTCTGGAATGTAAATCCATATATCACAGTCCTGCTGCTACTAACGACATACACAAAGGTCTGATTACACATTTCTCCAGGGTTAATACATAACACTGGTCGCACATTGTATGGTCACAGCCGCTGACGGGTTCCTTTTAAACAAAATAAAACATTAGTTTCAGAAACATTTCAATGAAGGATCTCACCAGTGACTCCTGTAGATGGCCAGGAATATGATCACAGCCCCCAAGACGTAACAAGCAAGGTGCGGGGATCCGAAAAACCTGGAGAGCGTCCGTGTGCGATACTCCCATCTTGCCACCTGTAGGGACAACAAGCAAAGGTTGAAGGGTTAAAGCATAGTCTTTGCAGGTGCAAAGTGGACAATCCCTTTAAGTTCCTCACACATAACCGTTACTATTGTGCTGGCGTGGCGTGCCAACCTGTCGCCCATAGTCGTGTATTATTACGTGACCGTATCTCCGTCTCTGTTGTGCCTCGTTTTGTGTACACAGCATCGTGCCCTATTTTCGATGTATCCAACTGGGACAGGACGCATCTCCCTAGCTACAAGCCGCTTGTGTTTATTAGTCAAACCTCGGGTATCCAAGCCAACACCCCGGAGCACGTCGAGAAGGTCGGGCGGCGGCTGCGTCACTTCTCCGCAGAGTCCCATAGAAAAGGAGACAATGGCGCTAATCGGACAACCATCGCTTACTGTAAAATACAATGGCCGTAACCCGGAGCAAACAGATCGGTGCCCGGAGCTGGCAGAGGTGACGTGAGGTGTGTGGCTGCACAACGGATGCACGCTCCGAGTGATGCCCCCTGCCCCAAATCCTCTTACAATGAGGGGTAAACAAGCTACCCGCTTCACCGAGCACAGACCTGGCACCGACCCACAGCCGGAGCCGCCCGATACCCTGCAGTGGTACCTATGGGATGGGAATTCAATTTCAAGAGCTCTGCTTGCTGTCACCGCTGCTGATTTTATACAATTGCATCACAACAATTCTAAGCGTCTATTTACTGTACCAAAAACTCAGCTCGGAAAAGCACAACTAGTTCTGGATGAGGACCCAGCCCTCCAATACTATCAATTCGCTGACTGCAAGCAGAGATCTCGGTAAAGCAAGATGCAAACACAGCCCTCCAATCCTATCCATTTGCTGATGGCAAGCAGAGATCTCGGTAATGCAAGATGCACCCCCCAGCACTCCAATACTATCCACTCACTGACGGCAAGCAGAGATCTCGGTAAAGCAAGATGCAAACCCAGCCCTCCAATACTATCCACTCACTGACGGCAAGCAGAGATCTCGGTAAAGCAAGATGCAAACCCAGCCCTCCAATACTATCCACTCGGTGACGGCAAGCAGAGATCTCGGTAAAACAAGATGCGGAACGTGAAATGTAAAGCATTAATCATCGCTCGGATTAGTCATATGAAGCGTCCCGAAAATAAATGGTGCAGCGTCCGGCCCCCCCGTGCGGCGCGGCCTCTCCTCCATCTTCTCGTGTAGGTGTCAGTGGAGACTTTCCCGGAATTGTGTTCTATGTCATATATGATAGATTTCACTACTACAGGTGCGAATGGAACGGTTCCCATAAACGCTGCCATATACTGTAATCGGAAGGGGCGATTTAAAGGGCACAAGACTACGAGATCAGACTACAGGGGGGTTGTCGGTAGTCTGTCACCATGGAGACATGTAGGTCTGTATAGGAGCTGTAGACGCCCAAAAAAGTAGATTTTTACACAATATGTAGCAAATTAGTGGAGGCAATAAAAAGATACAGTTGCGAAAGCGTACATACCCTGTAACATGACTTAATCTTACAGTGAGCGAGGGAACGCCAGGTGTTATGGCGGCACACGTCGGTCAGATAGGAGCCTGCGTACGGTAAGTATTACCCAATGTCAGACGTCTGTGCCGTGTCCCTGAGACTGGTAGGAAACACCAGGTGCGGCGGATTGTGACACACTCGTCCCGGTCTGGTCACCCCCTTAATGTCCTCTATGTACTGTACTGTGTGTGTGTGTACTAATCCATGGATCAATTGTTAATATATTATATACATTAATATACGTCTATAGCGGCTGGCTCTACAAATCATACATATATATATGTGTGCAAGTATATGTGTAAGTAAGTATGCGTGTATGTGTGTATGCGTGTATATATCACCCTAGATCTGCTTCCTGGCTGGCGAGGGGGCTTCTGTACACTTATGGGTGCCATCTCTGCGTCCGACACCCATAGGTGCCCAGAGCTCCGCCACTCTCACTGCTCTGTCCCTGTGTCAGTCCTCACTGTAGTTCCGGAATTCTATTTATGAATCAACCAAGATTAGAATAAATAGTCCCGGTCATCTTCTCATACAATAGAGCGAGGAATTGTGGGATAGACTTCACAAAGTACTTACAGATATAATACTGCAGATACTAGAGTATCAGAGGTGACCTAACAGCAAGTATGTTATGTTACCAAGTGTATTTTGAATGAGAATTTCCACTCAAAAAACATACCATATGTACTCGAGTATAAGCCTAGTTTTTCAGCACAAAAACCCCCAAACTCGGCTTATACTCGAGTAAAAAATATAATCAAAACTCAGCTTTCTGGCTTCCCCCCGCTTTTGCACTTATACTGCGGCAGGGGGCTGGCTATATACTATGGCGCAGGGTCCGGCTGGCTATATACTGGGGCAGTGGGCTGGCTATATACTGGGGCAGTGGGCTGGCTATATACTGGGGCAGTGGGCTGGCTATATACTGGGGCAGTGGGCTGGCTATATACTGGGGCAGTGGGCTGGCTATATACTGGGGCAGTGGGCTGGCTATATACTGGGGCAGTGGGCTGGCTATATACTGGGGCAGTGGGCTGGCTATATACTGGGGCAGTGGGCTGGCTGGCTATATACTGGGGCAGTGGGCTGGCTGGCTATATACTGGGGCAGGGGGCTGGCTATATAATATGGCGCAGGGTCCGGCAGGCTATATACTGGGGAGACTGTGACCAATGCATTTCCCACCCTCAGCTTATACTCGAGTCAATAGGTTTTCCCAGGTTTATGTGTTAAAATTAGGAGTCTCGGCTTATACTCGAATACAAAATTCAAGTAACAAAATGAAAACTAACTACAGCCACCACTAGGGGCCCACAGAGAGTCAGAGTTCAAGTAAACAGTCCACACCAAGCTCTTTAGCGCCCCCTAAAGGGGCCACAATTATCTAAAAAAATGTAAAAAAATAATTCCAAACTATAAAAATGTATTTTTAGTATTTTGTGTAATGATACATATTCGGGCTGCGCGGCCTCATGCTGCTGACACATAGCCGAGTAACATACTGACCGGTCACTCGTGCACATCACCACGATACAGACAATCCGGCAGCTGCAAGTCGGGGGGGGGGGGGGGTTCTATAAATATCAGCCAAAAACTGGCCTGAAAATAACTAATTGGCCATTAGAATCTAATCCCGGAGAACATGCGCTGCCTCTGTGCGGGACAGAACATTGGCTCAGCGTCTGGATGGAGTGTCAGTCCCTCGTCACCAGTCACTTGGCAGCCCTGAGTCACGTCCATGGTCTGCGGTGGCCAAGGAATGATGGCAGGAGCCGAGGTCACGGCAATGTGTGCGCTACAGGACAACAACAGACACAGGAGCTGATGAGATGTGTATCCAGACCTATGTATATGTTGTTAGTAGCAGCAGCACTGTGAAATATGGACTTATATTCCAGTATAATAGAACTTAGGGCATGTCCTCACACTGCTGTGCTCTCGGCAAGCCAGTGTTGGGTATTATCCCTAAAAAGATGTGTATCCAGACCTATGTATAAGGTTGTTAGCAGCAGCAGGACTGTGAAATATGAACTTATATTCCAGGATGGTAATACTAGGGGTATATCCGTACACTGCTGTGCTCTGTACTCTCTGCAGTCAATGTTAGGTATTGTCCCGAGTGAGATGTGTAATCATTTCTTTGTGTATGTTGTTAGTAGCAGCAGGTCAGTAAAACACTGTAGCATGTCCTCACACTGCTGTGCTCTTACCCCTCTACAATATAATTCTCCATTGTTTCTTCCCTGAGTGACTGCTTTACTATCCAACCAAAAGCCTGTTAGAGTTTTAACTCCGGGCAGAGGGGAGGGGCTGTGGAGCAGCTCAAAGCAGAGAGCTAAGAGGACAGCAGTGTGAGGAAACGCCCCCCTAGAAACAGCAAAGGATAACAAAATACAGCTATTTCTGTAACGCCAACCAATGCATCTCATCTCATCTCAGCAGTGAACATTAGAGATGCAAAATTCTTTAATAATAAAACATTCCCATTAGACACCAAGGATGTATTTACCAATTATATATTAGTAGTACTCTTACTCATGTTCCCACTAGACACCAGGGATGTATTTACCAATTACCTTATATACTCGAGTATAAGCCTAGTTTTTCAGCACAAAATTTGTGCTCAAAAACCCTAACTCGGCTTATACTCGAGTCAAGTAAAAACATAAAGACAAAACTCACCTTTCTGACGTCACCCATAGGTCCTCTTCTGTCTGAGACAGTCTGAGACAGAAGAGGACCTATGGGGGACGTCGGTAAGATGAGTACAGTGTTATTTTTTTTCCTACTACAGGGGCTAGGCAGGCTGTATGCTACAGGGGTTGGGCAGGCTGTATGCTACAGGGGCTGGCAGACTATATACTGGGAGGCTGTAACCAATGCATTTCCCACCCTCGGCTTATACTCGAGTCAATAGGTTTTCCCAGTTTTTTGTGTTGAAATTAGGGGTCTCGGCTTATACTCGGGTCGGCTTATACTCGAGTATATACGGTATATATTAGTAGTACTCTTACTCATGTTCCCACTAGACACCAGGGATGTATTTACCAATTATATATTAGTAGTACTCTTACTCATGTTCCCACTTGACACCGGGGATGTATTTACCAATTATATACCGTATATACTCGTGTATAAGCCGAGATTTTCAGAACAAAAAATGTGCTGAAAAACCTCGCCTCGGCTTATACACGAGTCAATGATAAAAATAAATACATTAATACTCCCCCTCCGTTGTCCCGATGTTCGTTGCGGCTCCCGGCGGCTTCTTCACTCTTCACTGGCCGGGAGATCGCGTTGGCCGTCACACACGGATGACGTCATCAGCGGCGACAGCGCGGCATCACAGTGTGCGACTGCCAGCGCGATCTCCCGGCCAGAGAAGAGTGAAGAAGCCGCCGGGAGCCGCAACGAACATCGGGACAACGGAGGGGGAGTATGAAGTTTATTTCTTTATCCGTATGGGGGCAGCGCTGTGCACTACTGGGGGCAGCGCTGTGCACTACTGGGGGCAGCGCTGTGCACTACTGGGGGCAGCGCTGTGCACTACTGGGGGCAGCGCTGTGCACTACTGGGGGCAGCGCTGTGCACTACTGGGGGCAGCGCTGTGCACTACGGGGGGCAGCGCTGTGCACTACGGGGGGCAGCGCTGTGCACTACGGGGGGCAGCGCTGTGCACTACGGGGGGCAGCGCTGTGCACTACGGGGGGCAAGCTGTATACTACGGGGGGCAGGCTGTATACTACTGGGGGCTGGCTGTATACTACTGGGGGCTGGCTGTATACTACTGGGGGCTGGCTGTATACTACTGGGGGCTGGCTGTATACTACTGGGGGCTGGCTGT